>NW_024412388.1:88427474-88713825 GCF_014898765.1 Herpailurus yagouaroundi
TCTTTCTTTCTTTCTTTCTTTCTTTCTTTCTTTCTTTCTTTCTTTCTTTCTTTCATGGTGTGTGTGTGTGTGTGTGTGTGTGTGTGTGTGTGTGTTTCTGTGTGTGTGTGTGTCTTCTTCAGTTTCTTTCAGAAGCTTTCTATAATTGTCAGTGTACAGATTTTTCACCTCTTTGGTTAGATTTATTCCTAGGTATTTCATGGGTTTTGGTGCAGATGTAAATGGGATCAATTCCTTGATTTCTCTTTCTGTTTCATTGTTAGTGTATAGGAATGCAACTGATTTCTGTGTGTTGATTTTATATCCTGCAACTTTGCTGAATTCGTGAATCAATTGTAGCAGTTTTTTGGTGGAATCCTTTGGGTTTTCCATATAGAGAATCATGTCATCTGAGAAGAGTGAAAGTTTGGCCACATCCTGGCCGATTTGGATGCCTTTTATTTCTCTGTGTTGTCTGATTGCATAGGCTAAGACTTCCAATACTATGCTGAGTAACAGTGGCCAGAGTGGACATCCCTGACTTGTTCCTGACCTTAGGGGAAAAGCTCTCAGTTTTTCCCCATTGAGGATATTAGCGTTGGGTAGTTCATATATGGTTTTTATGATCTCGAGGTATGCTCCTTCTATCCCTACCTTCTTGAAGCTTTTTATCAAGAAAGGATGCTGTATTTTGTCAAATGCTTTCTCTGCATCTATTGAGAGGATCATATGGTTCTTGTCCTTTCTTTTATTGATGTGATGATTCATGTTAACTGTTTTGTGGATATTGAACCAGCCCTGCCTCCCAGGTATAAATCCCACTTGGTCATGGTGAATAATTTTTTTAATGCATTTCTGGATCCGGTTGGCTAATATCTTGTTGAGGACTTTTGCATCTATGTTCGTCAGGGAAATTGGTCTATAGTTCTCCTTTTTAGTAGGGTCTCTGCCTGGTTTTAGAATCAAGGTAATGCTGGCTTCATAGAAAGAGTTTGGCAGTTTTCCTTCCGTTTTTATTTTTTGAAACAGTTTCAAGAGAATAGGTATTAACTCTTCCTTAAATGATTGGTAGAATTCCCCTGGAAAGCCATCTGGCCATGGACTTTGTTTTTTGGGAGATTTTTGATTACTAAATCGATTTCCTTACTGGTTATGGGTCTGTTCAAATTTTCTATTTCTTCCTGTTTCAGTTTTGATAGAGTATATGTTTCTAGAGATTTGTCCATTTCTTCAAGATTGCCCATTTTACTGGCATATAATCGCTCATAATAGCCTCTTATTATTGTTTTTATTTCTGCTTTGTTGGTTGTGATCTCTCCTCTTTCATTCTGGGTTTTATTTATTTGGGTCCTTTCGTTTTTCTTTTTGATCAGACTGGCTAGTGGCTTATCAGTTTTTTTAATTCTTTCAAGGAACCAGCAGGAACCAGGATGAAATGTTCTGAATGTCTGTTAAGTCCATCTGGTCCAGTGTGTCATTCAAAGCCATTGTTCCCTGGTTGATTTTTTGATTAGATGATCTGTTCATTGCTGTGAGTGGGGTGTTGAAGTATCCTACTATTATGGTACTAGTATCGATGAGTTTCTTTATATTTGTGAGTGAAAAATTTATATATTTGGGTGCTCGCACACTTGGCACATAAATGTTTGCAATTGTTAGGTCTTCTTGGTGGATAGACCCCTTAATTATCATATGTCCTTCTGCATCTCTTGATACAGTCTTTTTTAAAGTCTAGATTGTCTGATATAAGTATGTCTACTCTGGCTTTCTTTTGTTGACCATTAGCATAATAGATGGTTCTCCATATCTATCTATCTATCTATCTATCTATCTATCTATCTATCTTTTCTCCCCTTAAAATTTCTTGAAGTGCTGGTTTAGGTGGTCAAAACTCCTTTAGTTTTTATTTGTCTGGGAAACTTTTTAATCTCTCCTTCTATTTTGAATGACAGCCTTGCTGGATAAAGAATTCTTAGCTGCATATTTTTCTGACCCAGCACATTAAATACCTCCTGCCACTCTTTTCTGGCCTGCCAAGTTTCTGTGGATAGGTCTCCTGAAAACTTGATCTGTTTTCCCTTGTAGGTAAGGGACTGTTTTTCCCTTGCTGCTTCCATGATTCTCACCTTAACTGAGTGTTTTGTGAATTGGACTATGATATGCCTTGTTGATGGTTGGTTTTATTGAATCTAATGGAGGTCCTCTGCACTTCCTGGATTTTGATGTCTGTGTCTTTCCCCAGGTTAGGAAAGTTTTCCGCTATGATTTGCTCACATAACCCTTCTATCCCTATATCTCTGTCTTCCTCTCCTGGGACCCCTGTGATTCTGATGTTGTTCCTTTTTAATGAGTCACTGATTTCTCTAATTCTTAAATAATGCTCTTTTGCCTTTATCCCCCTTTTGTTTTCTGCTTCATTATTCTCTAAAAGTTTGTCCTCTATACCACTGATTCTCTGTTCTGCCTCATCCATCCTTGCTGCCGCTGCATCCATCCGTGATTGCAGCTCAGTTATAGCATTTTTAATTTCATTCTGGCTGTTTTTTAATTCTGTTATCTCTGCAGAAAAGGATTCTAAACTATTTTTGACTCCAGCTAGTATTCTTTTTATTGTGATTCTAAATTCTGGTTTAGACATCTTGTTACTATCTGTGTTGGTTAAATCCCTGGCTGTCATTTCTTTGTGCTTTTTCTCTTGGTGGGAATTCCTTTGTTTTGTCATTTTGAAGGGAGAAAAGGAATTAATGAGGTAGAAAAAATTAACATTAAAATAAATTAAAATTAAAATGTTAAATTTAAAAAATTAAACACACACACACACAAATCGAATAAATGATGCTAGATCCTAGGTATGTTTTGGTCTGGTGTTGAAAGTGGCTTCATAGATTAAAGAAAAAAGGGGCAAAAAAAAAAAAAAAAAGGAAATCATTTCAATATTTGAACAAATGAATACACTGTAGTAGACTAAAGTGAGTGAAATGAAGGAAGTAAAGTAGAATTTGGAAAAACTTACACAAAAGTAAAGAATGTAGTAGAAAAAATTAAAGAAAATATTTTTAATAAAAATTAAAAGTAAATATGAATTTTTCATGAAAAAGAAACAAAAAAGGGAAAAAAGAAAAAAATGGAAATCCTATGAAAACTTGAAAAAGTGAATACACTGTAGTAGACTAAAATAAAATGATGGAGGTAAAATAGAATTTGAAAAAAAATTACATAAAAGCAAAATACATAGTAAAAAAATTAAAAATATTTTTAATACAAATTGAAAATAAAAATGAATTTTTTCTGTCTTTATTCAAGAAAAAGAAAAATGAACAAGAGAAAAAAAAAAGAAAATTGAATAGATGGACCAGCAAACAGATTGAAATAAGACTGAAATTACTTCATTTTCCCCTAGACGTCAGACTATGAAGCGCTTTATATACCATAAAGTAAGCAGGCGTAAGACTTGTGTTCTTGAAGAGCAAGGTTGTCCCAGTTGGGTGGGGTGTAGTATAATGGCTCCGTTCTCCACTAGATGGCGCTGCTAGCCTACTGGGGTGGATTTTGGTGCTTGTAGGTGCATATACACATGCGCAGGAGCAGTGAAAATGGTGTCACCCAGCTACCCAGTCTCTAGTATCGGAACTCTGTTCTCCCTGATCAGCAATTGCGCACCCCTTTGTCTTCAGCTTTCATCCACTCCCCACTTTTACATTATCCATGACCAAGCCCCAGGCAGTGCCTCTCTCTCAAGTTTTGTCTCATATGTGGCTGTTTTTCCCAACCTCTTGCTTCTGAGGGACTGTGGCTTTGACCTGTTCTGCCCCTCTTTGGGAGGGTCTCACTGAGCAGTGGCTGAATGCCAGCCGCACTCAGGAGACTTCACGTTATTGTGCTGCTGCCGGTGCCCCAAGACTGCGGCCAGGTGCCAGCCCTCCCCAGAAAAAGTTCTCAAGATATTGTAGCAGCAGCATTTCAGGGATTATGGAAAATCACAACAGGCATCTGGCACCAGGCTTCACCCTTAATGACTTTGTTCCAGCACCAGCAAATGTGGCTGTTCTCTGGGGTCTGCTGGGACCAGGTGGCCTCCACAATCTCTACAAAATGTCCTTCCAGCAGTGGAACCTCTTTTCTCCATGTGGCCATGTGGGGGGCCAGACCCTACTCTGTTCCTGGGGATTCGCCCTTCCCACCAGAGCGCCACCAGGTATAAAGCTGAGGAGTTGCAGACTCCTCGCTCCCCTTGTTTACAGTCTGAATGGAATTTTTTTTTTTAACGTTTATTTATTTTTGAGACAGAGAGAGACAGAGCATGAATGGGGGAGGGTCAGAGAGAGGGAGACACAGAATCTGAAACAGGCTCCAGGCTCTGAGCTGTCAGCACAGAGCCCGACGTGGGGCTCGAACTCACGGACCATGAGATCATGACCTGAGCTGAAGCCGGCCGCCCAACCAACTGAGCCACCCAGGCGCCCCTGGTCTGAATGGAATTTAAACCCTCTCCTTTCTCCTTTCTCCATTAAAAAAATTTTTTTTAATGTTTTATTTATTTTTGAGACAGAGACAGAGAATGAACGGAGGAGGGTCAGAGAGAGAGAGGGAGACACAGAATCTGAAGCAGGCTCCAGGCTCTGAGCTGTCAGCACAGAGCCCAACATGGGGCTCAAACTCACGGACTGTGAGATCATGACCTGAGCCAAAGTTGGACGCTGAACCGACTGAGCCAACCAGGCGCCCCTCCTTTCTCCATTTTTAGTGTAGTCCCTGAGACTTTCAATTTTCCACTTTCTGTCCTGCTTTTGGGTAGGGATGCTTTTCCCGTATTTCCCCCCTTCCCCAGTCTCCATCCTCTCTCCGTGCAAAGGTGACTCCCTGCCTTCTCAGCTTCTCTCTCCCCAAGTTCATCTCTCCACGCCACGGACCTGGTGAATTCTGTGGTTCAGGTCGTGCAGATTGTTGTGTTAATCCTCGGATCGGTTTTCTAAGTGTGCAGGGTGGTTTAGTGTTGGTCTGGCTGTATTTCATGGATGTGAGACACACAAAAAACTTCCATACTGTTCTGCCATTTTGGCTCCCCTTCCTGACCACTGGCTTTCAATCAGAGGTTCCCAAGACCCTCTCCTTGTCTTCCATTAATTTACTAGAGCGGTTCACAGAACTAAGAGAAATGTCTTACTTTCTAGATTACGGATTTATTATTAAAAGATATAGCTTAGTGGCAGCCAGGAATTAGAGAAACGTAGGACGTCATGGGGAAAGGGTACAGAGCTCCGATGCCCTCTCCAGGTGTGCTGCTCCACGTGTTCACCAATCTGGATGTTCTCCAAACTTTGTCCTTTTGGGTTTTTATGGAAACTTCATTACATAGTCATGGCTGATAAAATTATTGGCCACTGGTGATTGCTTTAACCTCCAGCCCTCATTCCCTACTTGGAAGTTAAGGGGGTAGTGAAAGTTCCAACCGTCCAATCACAGGATTGGTTCCAAGGGCAACTGGCCCCCCCATACTTAGGTTACCTAAAGGGCTTTCCAGAAGTCACCTCATTAACATAAAAGAAGACTTTTTCATCCCTCTTATCACATGGAATTCCGAGGGTTTTAGGATCTCTGTGCTGGAACAATGGAAGACTGATTATATATTTCTTATTATAAATCACAATATTACACTTTTTATTATGATTATGCATGGTATTCTGGGTTGTACATCATAATTCCATCACATCAAAAGAAAGTAGCAATAGATCTTTAGTAAAAACCCTCTATTTGCAATAGGTTGGGAGATGAGTAGTTATGATAATTAATTTTAAACTTTCCCTTGACTTTGTGACAAACCATGTTCCTACACAAACTCCAGAAAGGAGAGTTTACCTTAGGGGGAAAAAACATAAAGAAATATAACATTTAGTAACTAGCAATTGCTGGGGTTATGTCTTTAAGGGAAGCAAAATATACCACTTCGACATACTGATTATTTTGAATTAAAGTTAAGAAATAGCCAGTTTTAAGAAGGACACTCTGACCCCCTCTATGTCACTCTGAGAACAGGATATAAATCTCTCATGTGAAAGTTACCCTCCTTGTACAGAAAGGTAGAAGGCATCCTTGTCACCAGGGAGAGGAAATTCAGGGACTAGAAACTTGTATGAACAAAGCTTGTTACTTCTTCACTAATTTACTACCCCAAACCCAAACTTCTTTATCTTGTTAATTCTTCACAAATTTATTGTTTCTTTGTCAAAAAAGTATAAAAGCTACCTGCTTTGGTCATTTCTTTCAGTCTCATATTTTTATGGGCTCCTGCACATAGGAAATTAAATTTGTTTTTCTTGTTAATCTGGCAAAGAACCCAGAAAATGGAGGAAGGAAAAAGTTTTCCTCTCTTACAATATATTATTAGACTTATGGTAAATATTAAGACTGCATTGCACAACTGCATTTTCAGGAAACACCTAATTATAATTTACTAGTGGGGAAGCAGGATGGGAGGGGATAACATTTCTGTCATTATAGAAAAAGTATTGGAAGGCCACTTTGTTATTGTTTGTTTTGTGTAGCAACAATTGGGAGATTATATACTTTACAAAGAACTCTTTCTTAGATTTTAGGTGTGCCTTATTTATGTAATATTTCTTAAAATTTGCATATGAAACAACTGAGAATTTTGTCACTTAAAACTTATTTTGGATATCCCAGAAGATATTACTAGTTACATAAACCCTTCTTTATAAGTTGGTAAGATTTTTATGCTTATATTGATGAAGTCATTATTTTTCCCCCTCTACACTTCAATTTTTTTTAATTTTTATTTACTTTTGAGAGAGAGAGAGACAGTGAGAGCAAGAAGAGAGGGAGACACAGAATCCAAAACAGCTTTCAGGCTCTGAGCTGTCAGCAGAGTCCAACATGGGTCTCGAATCATGAATGGTGAGATCATGACCTAAGCCTTAGTCAGTTGCTTAACTGACTGAGCCCCCAGGTGCCCCTCTTTAAATTTCTAAGTTCAGGAACATTATTACAGAGTATAAACCTCTATTTCACATTTTTATTACTCATTTTTTAATGTACCTTCAACTCAAAGTCTAAACAAAAATGTTATACTGAATTTTTCCATAGCCTAGTTACAAACTTGTGAATAATTTGGGCATCTTGTAATCCTCCCCGTTATATCATGGAGCCATTTCAATCAGTCCTGCATGCTGATGATTTCCAAATCAGATCTCCAAATCCCATCTCCCCATAATATGCAAAGTTCTATTTCCAACTGGCTTCTATGCATCTTCATGGGAATATCTTGAAGCAATCTGACATTCAGCATGTCCGATAGTAAACTCATTTTATCATCCCCATACCTCTTCTTGCTCTTCTTTTACATGTTCTCTTTCTGTCTATTACCATCAACACTGACTTAGTCTACTGTATGTAACTTATTGCCATCTGAGTGATAGCAATAGCTTTTTATCCCACCGTCCTGGTCCATCCATTATTGCTATCAAAATTGTGTTCTTGTATACCACATCCTTTAGCCACATTAGACACATTCTCGATCCTAAACAAGCTTCTGTGGCTTTAAGGAAAGATTTTTGGAATGCCCAATCCCTCCTTCCTTCCGGGAAATGTCATCATTTAAGATTCAATTCATTTTTCAGTTTTCATATCAGTACAGAACTTCCTAAAAGGGAGCTAAATTAATCACCTATTCCATGGTAGTCTTAGTGAATTTAACATATATCATCTGTATAATACTTAGTGTCTGTTAGGTGGTAAGGGCTCAAAAGTGGTAGTTGTTTTATGAATTTTATTAAAATGATCTTTCCCTGTATTTGTCTTTTAAGGTCCTGAGAGCATAAGCTTTATTCTGCTATTTATTTTATTATAATTCCAAGCCTATTACTTGGCATTTAGTAGTAGATGCTGTGCATCTACATTCAATCAGTATTACCCTGATGAGGACTGTAATTTAGAGTTAAAAATGCTAGTCACTATTATTAGTAGTAAGAAAATACTTTGTCATAGTAGTTTGAAAGTATTGAGTGCTATGTTTTAATAACATTACTATTACAAACAGGAGAAATATAATTCTGAAAGTTTTTTTAAGTCATGAGTGGACATATGGATTTTATTTCTATATGGAGTGATGTTAATAAAAATATTTTAGAATGTAAGAATACATACACAAAGTGAAATAATGTCCCATCTCTGAGTTAAATATGATGAATTATCTTTCAACAATTAGTCATTTTTCTCCCAGGGATGTCTGCAAAAATTATATTACTTTTGGGATCTCAACAGATTTGCTTTCAACAAAATATGCTTATAGCTTCTCCAGAAGTATTAGAACAAAACATATTTAAATGATTGTTACAGAATTGCCCTTGGTTACATCTTTTATCTAGGATATCTGATTTTATTCTGTAGGCCTGCGGCTGAACTGTAAATTGTTTTTGTTCTCCTATGAGAGTATCTCACCAGTCTGTCAACGATTCAGTTCTGCATGCAGATTAAGAGGGAAATAGGATATAATCAAATGCCCTTAGGGGAAAATTATAGGTATACTGTAGGTCCGTAGTTGTTCAATATTCTATAGATACAGCACATGAAAATACATTATCCCGGTCCTTTAGGTATGAACAACATTCCATGGGTGAGGGAATACACATGAAAATGAGAAATATTCTCATTAATGGTATAACCACTAAATTTTAAAGTGGTTACAATACACAACAGTATTTGACTAGATGTTGACATGTGTTAGCAGAACTACTTATTATGAAATACAGAGAATCAGAATGTAAGGGCTTCTAAAAGCAGTTTTAATATCATGATTTTGGTTCCTTCCCTCTGCAGTGTGTTTAGGTCAACAGGAGATACTCATATGTCACTGGAGAGAGGGGAAGTAGTGTTAGAGTACCCTCTTTGTGTTCTATAAGAATGTTATATCTCTTAGTGAGGACACATTAATTCGCTGTTTACAAAATTATAATCACTCCCCATCATGATCAGCTTCATCATCATTAGAGCACATATATTCCATGTTGCTGTTCTGGGCATTGTACAAATTAGGTTAAAAGTCAACTTGTAAGTTTTTTTGTAAATGTACATTTTACATCATCTGTTGGTTGATCGATATCCAGTGGCTACTTATCTATCTACATATCCATCTATCTATATTTTTTATGTTTTATTTAAGCAATCGATGCCCAGGTATTTTAAGATCACAAGAGTTATATTAATCTAAAGGGACTCACACATAAGAGAATTTTAATTGAGTGCTCTGAAGAAAACTGGATGAAATATTACTGTGTAAGTAATAAGATTTGCAAACTCATTTTTATGATACTCTGTGTTCAGTTTACATTATGGACTACTAAGGAAATTAGAGCTACATTGAACAATAAGGAAGCTACTAACTAGTACATGTGGCTATTGAGCACTTGAAATCGGCCAATTTGATTTATAACATGCTACAAGTGTAAAATGTACACTGGATTTTATAGACTTGGTATGAAAAACAGAATATAACATAGGCCATTACTCATTTTTTATATAGATTACATACTGAAATGATAATATGGATATTATGGATAAATGGTTAAAAGGTAATTACTGAAAGCAATTTTGTTTTTTTCTTTTTACTTATTTTGGCTACTGGAAAATTTAAAAGTCTGCATGTAGTTCACATTACATGTATTGAACAGCACTGGGTTAGAATGTTTGACATTCATGTAGCTAGGGTCAAGTAAATTTCAAAGAAAAATGGGGGAGATTTAGTAAAAGATATATTAAATTAATTCTGTAATCTTCTAAATGGCATCTGCTGTGTGAAAACTACCTTAAGACTGGATTTAAGGAAGCTGTTCAGATACTGTTATTTGTGATCAAATAAAAGTGTCAGGCACATTTCTCCTGTGTACTGGAGAAATGTGCCCATCACTTCTGAAGTTCAAATAAAGCCACATTCCCAGGCTGTGGAATTCTCCCTTATGCTGAAATATGCTTATGTTTACTGGAGTCCAAAACTTATTTGGAAAACTAAGCTTCAAAGATAAATAAGCACTCTATATGGCCACATGATCTTGATAAATTGATTGTAGAATTCATTAATATTCTACCTTTAAAGGATGCCAGGAAATAAGATAACAATGAGGAACAGATGAACAGCGAGCTCTGTTATCTTTACTTTTCACACATTCCTTATTTCCAGACTGTTTTCCCGTATCTGTTTATATATGTGGTTGTAATGAGAATTTATGACATATGAAGCTTTCTGTTTCTAATTTTCAAGCTATATATATATATATATATATACACCATATATTTTCATATCCAGACTTAAGACATATATTACTATTGCTTTCTTGGTTACTTGCGGCAGAATGGTATTAGTCATAGTAATTCATTGTGATGATTCTAGATTATATTTTTTTATATTCTTTGTTGTACTTTGTTTTCTCATCTAAAAATAAAAACTAAATAACAAAAAATTCTACATAATACAGAATTCTAAAAATATTTCTTAAAACATTTATTGTACTTTATCTGATTGAATAGAACACCGTATCCAATCTAACATGATATGTGTAAATACTTATTAAAGATTGCAAACTGGGAAAATATTCATTACTTTTCAGTTACTAAGGGTATGATTGTTATTAGCAGAATGACTGTCTACAAGTTTTAAATTAAGAGGTTTAAAAAACAATTATTTGGCCTAAATAGAACTTAACCAAATAACCAGTTTTAACTACTGGGGCATATCATATGCCAGTCTTAAATCAAATAATCTCTGTTTTGTCCCAGCCAAATAAATGAAAAAAGAAATAGCATAGGACATTTCAAGGGAAAGAAATTGTAGTGACCTTCCCTAGGGCAGATCCTAGATGAAAATTGCAAAGTTAGTAAAGGTGTTTTGTTTAAACCTTTTTTGATTCCTTATGGTAAATCTCCAGCTGAGGGAGTGATTCCCAGCTCTGTCTGCACATTACAACCTACTGGGAAAGACTTGAACACATAAGGCTGTTTGACCCAACTTACACAGGATCAGTCAGTACCTGGTCCAGAAGAAGGGCACACCTCTGTATTGTTTAAAAGCTCCCCAGGTAGTTCTAGTGCGGACCTGTTAGAGAACCTCTAATCAAAAGGCAACCAGAAACCCCGTATTCCTTCTCAGTTTTCCACCGTGCTGTTACTGAAGCCTGAATCCTAAACATTTCAAATGAAGCTAATACTCTGCACCTTGCCCTGCTGATTTCTTACTGCTAAATGTCACTACTAATTTGTTTTATATTTTCAAAGCCTCATTAGGTTAGTGGCCTGCTAATTACATATCCCAATTCATAATAAAACACTAATGGGTGAAAATGATTTAATGTGTGCTGCCTTTCTAATTAATGAATTTGCCTTTTAACCTAGTATTTAACACATCCTAAGGCATGAATGGATAAATAAAGTATGAATTTTAGTCATTCTCACATACCTATGTGGAAAGACTTTAACTCTGGTGGGACACTCACCTTTCCTTAAAAATTTCTACATAAGGATGATTTTAAAGGGAGCTCACTATCATGCCTCCTTTATTGTCACAAAACCACAGAGAAAGGACAGAGATTGCAGGATGAATATAGAGTAAGAATATGTAAGGAAAATATCATAAGAGGTAACTAAGTTGAAGATTCAGGTAATATAATATGGGAATCTGTGCTTGTCACTATGAGTATTTTCAAACCATGTTACCTGCTTTATTTGAAACCATTTTGATTTCTTGTTTCATGAAAAGCACTGTGATGGAGAAAATTAGATAAAATGCAGTCTTTTTCCTTAAAGAGTATAGATTCTTTGTAGGAAAACATGAAAATTTTAAATAACTATATAAATTTATAAGACAGCAGTGCTAGAAAAGTCAAAATGTACCACACAATCAAAGGTCATACAAATATTAGTCAATTGATTAGGTGGATAAAATTATTTAATCATGAAAAGGATTGTCTCTGAATTTGGACAATAGCATAGAAAGTGTCACCTTCATTAAAAATAGAAAAATTCATACAGATAAATGAAATTTATCCTTTTTATAGGATTTTCTCATAGTTATTATATCATTAAAGTAGAATTGTATGATGCTACTTGCATAGTCATTAGAAAGACTTCACTGTAAAATTTAATGCATTTTAAAATTTCACTACTCCATGTTAGGAAGAATGATTGGATATTTCAGGGGGAATCAATGATGGTTCATGTAATGACAGAGGTTTTTGCTCACTGCTAAGAATGATTGAAAAAAGAAATATGGATATAATTAATTTGTTGGTATGTCTCCACCAGTGCTAAGGAAGGAGGTTGGCCATTAATTGTAGTCCCTGGTTTCAAATTCTGGTCAATCATTTATTTTCTGTTGACCTTGAGTAAGACACTATTCTATGCCTCAAGTTGTTTGGCCATAAAATGAGGATTGTGTTTATCTTTACCTTACTGGTTTGTATTTAAGAGAGAGGAGTTTAAATGAGTTTATGAAAGTAAAATCTTTAAAAAGCACATGGGACACAGTAAGCAATATATAGATATTGGAATTACTAAATAAATATGCAAAGCTACATATGTTGCTATTTTATCTACAGTTAAAACTATACACATGTAGTTATGGTTTCAAATGACAATCTCTCACTCAAAATAATTTACAAGGTTTTACTGTTCAGAGTGTCCCATGCCTTTTTTCCCTGCCCTGTGATAAGACATTGTAATATTTTGTAAATTCACTTTGAGTCATTGTGCTTTGTCCCATTGTATTGATCTGATATTTTCTGTTGATTTGTATCATAATGTCTCTGTCTCTCCGGATGACCTGTCAATCTTTGAAAGTCTTGTTACTATAATTTATTTCATGTCTAATCCATGAAATTAAGTGTTTATTGCCTATATTTTTATATCTACTCTATATTAACCTTCAGAATATCCAGTTGGATGAGTATATTCTCCTTTTGTAGATGGGGAAGCTTGGCCTTAAATGTTAAGTAATTGATTGCAAATTACTCATTAAATGTCTGAGTCAGGATTCAAATTCAGACAGATCTGTCTAATCCCAAAGTTTATATCCTATTGGTCTGACCTCCCCAGGTTTCCTCTTGGTGCTCTAATTATCAACCATACTTCTCAGTTTGCTTTCTTTCTCATTCATATGTCTGACCCCTACCTTTCACATTTAATTGCAAGTATGAATTGATGTAAAAGTTTTAGCTAGACAAATATACAGGTTAAATGCAATTATCTTATTATTTATCTGTAACATGATATAGATCATGGAGCTATAGTTTCTGCCTAGCAATTTAGTCAACAAGAATTTTCATAGAGAACTGGGACATTTTCTTAGTAAATAATTTTGATTAATAAATGTTTAGAGCAAGAAAAGAATACCTGTTCTATTGAAAATAATATGAGTGTATGAGGACTTATTTTCAAATTATTATCATTTTCCATCTGCTTTTTAAAAATTATTTAAATTTTAGTTAGTATACAGTGCAATATTGGTTTCAGAAGTAGAATTCAGTGATTCATCACTTACATACAACACCCAGAGCTCATCATAACAAGTCCCCTCCTTAATACCCACCTCCCACACACCTCCCTCCATCAACCCTCAGTTTTTTCTCTATTATTAAGAGTCTCCTGTGGTTTCTTTCCCTTTCTTCTGATTTCCTCCTCCTTCCCCTATGTTCATCTGATTTCTTTCTTAAGTTCCACATATGAGTGAAATCATATGATATTTTTCTTTCTCTGATTGACTTATTTCCCTTAGCATAATACATTCTATCTCCATCCATGCCATTGCAAACGGCAAGTTTTCATTCTTTTTAAGGGCTGATTAACATTACATTGTATATATATGCCATATCTTCTTATCCATTCATCAGTTGATGCACATTTGGACTCTCTCCAGTTTGGCTATTGTTGATAATGCTTCTATAAACATTGGGGGGTGTATGTACCTCTTCTAATCTGTATTTCAGTATCCTTTGGGTAAATACTTAATAGTAAAATTGCTAGATCATAGGGTAGTGCTATTTTTAGTTTTTTTGAGGAGCCTCCATACTCTTCTCCAGTGTGATTGTACCAGTTTGCATCCCTACAAACAACATATCTGATAAAGGGTTAGTATCCAAAATCCATAAAGGACTTTTCAAACTCAATACCCAAAAATCAAACAACCCAGTTAATACATGGGCAGACGACAAGAATAGACACTTTTCCAAAGACATCCAGATGGCTAACAGATACATGAAAAGATGCTCAACTTCACTCATCATCAGGGAACTACAAATCAAAACTACAAAGAATACAAGATGCCCCCAATGCCATATAAGTCAGTAAAAATATTAAGCTAGACATTTTTAGTTAATTGAAAAAGGCTGAGTAGGGTTAGTGTGAAAGAAATTCCCCAAGAGTCACAGACATAGGATAGTTATGTCTTTGCAGAGTGTTTTCTCTAGGAACCCCACCAGATGCTTGGGGAATATCAGGGAGAAATCTGAAACAAACCAACAAAACCAAAAAAACAACTTCCTTCATGGTTCTTGCTGGGGTTGCAGAATGATAGCCACTGCCAAAACTCTACCCAGACCCTCTCTATCTCTATCTCCATTGAAATAAAAGGTTTTTCTGCAGAGGATTTTGTGATTAGGAAGACAACCAAATTCGTAGACCAGGTGCAGAGTGGAAATTCATTGCAACTGAAGGTGGGAACTGGTGGCTGTCATTCCCATCTGAGATGCATCCCAAAATTTTTAATCTTCAGGAGTTAGGGCCTCAAAATTGTAAACTAAGGGCACTAGTGGAGAAGCACTGCAGTTAATGAGGGAAACAAGGAATTTTTAAAAAATGTTTCTACTTTGAGAAGGAGATAGAGAATGTGCTAGCCCTAGCTTTGCATCTGGAGAAGAGATCGGATACTTAAAAAGGGCACATGCCTGAGATCAAGGTTCATAGTGTCTGCTTAAGACTAAGGCTTATCAGAGCATCAAACACCCCTACCAACTCCCTATCAACAAGCTGACGTTCATCCAGTACAACTAACAGTGGGGGACACCTGTGAGAACTGCAAGACACAGGCTTTCTCTAGGGGGAAGTGCAAAGGAAAATTCAAAACTAAGTGGAGAGACAAACAAAAGATATCACTAGTGGAATCTAGACTCCGATGCACTGAGGATAACCAAAACAACAACAAACCCAGCCCTACATCACAACCAAGTGAGGTTCATCCCAGGAATGCAAGGCTTGTTCAATATTGAAAAAAAAAAATGTTTTTTTTTTTTTTACCATGTTAACAGAGTAACCAAATAAGAAAAAAAAATTATTGTAGCAACAGATGAAGAAAAAAGCATTTGGAAAACTCAGACATCTGTTCCTGATAAAGCTCTCAACAAACTAGAAGCAGGGTACTTCCTTAATCTCATAAGGAACATCAACAAATCCTCCAGCTAATATCATATGTAATAGTGAGAGACGACTTTCTGCCTCAGATCAAGAATAAGGCAAGGGTATCTCCTCCCCCTACTCATATTCAATGTTATGTTGGTTTGCTAATGAGATAGATTTTCAGTAAGGCAAAAGGAAAAAGGAAAATAAAGAGCATATAAATTAGAAAAAGAGAAGAAGTAAAACTACATCTATTTGCAGAAGATATGATAGGCAAAAGATATGATTGTCTATACAGATAATCACAAAGAATCTAAAAAAGGGCTCCTAAACTTTAAATATGTGCAATTCATTTTATGTCAATATTTTTTAAATGGCTTTAAAAATTGCAAGCCAACAAAGCATATTAATTTGCCATATGATAATGACTCCTTAAATATTAAAATATGCTTCCTAAAGTCCCAGCCAGTTCCTACTGTAGTCACCTGCCTCCTCTTTCCTTTCAACATGACAGATGGCTCTATGTCCTTCACCAAGGACTTCCTAGAGGGTGGAGTGGCTGCAGTAGACCTCCAAGACATAGTAGAGCCCATCCATTGGGTCAAGCTGCTGCTGCAAGTGCACAGTGCCCACAGGCAAATCACTGCAGATAAGCAGTACTAGGGCATTATAAACTGCGTGGTTCATATCCCCATGGAGCAGGGAGTCCTGTGCTTCCAGCGTGGTAACCTGCCCAATGGCATCAAATACTTCCCCACCCAGGCTCTCAACTTTGCCTTCAAAGATACATACAAATAGAGCTTCCCAGGGGCGCCTGGGTGGCGCAGTCGGTTAAGCGTCCGACTTCAGCCAGGTCACGATCTCGCGGTCCGTGAGTTCAAGCCCCGCGTCGGGCTCTGGGCTGATGGCTCAGAGCCTGGAGCCTGTTTCCGATTCTGTGTCTCCCTCTCTCTCTGCCCCTCCCCCGTTCATGCTCTGTCTCTCTCTGTCCCAAAAATAAATAAACATTGAAAAAAAAAAAAACAGAGCTTCCTGGGTGGTGTGGACAAGAGAACCCAGTTTTGGCACTACTTTGCAAGGAATCTGGCATCAAGTGGTGCTGCTGCAGACCCATCCTTGTGTTTTGTGTATCCTCTTGATTTTGTCTATACCCATCTAACAGTTGATGTGGGCAAAACTGGAGCTGAAAAGAAATCCTGAGGCCTCAGTGACTGCCAGGTTAAGGACTACAAATCTGGTGGGATGAGGGGCCCGTACTAGATTTTAATGTATCTGTGCAGGGTATTACCTACCAAGCTGCCTACTTCAGTGTCTAGGACACTGCAAAGGGAACACTTCCAAATCCCAAGGATATTCACAACTTCATCAGCTGGATGATAATACAATCCATCACAATGGATGCCGGGTTGATTTCTTGTCCATCTGACACTGTTCACTGCCATATGATGGTGCAGTCAGGGCACAAAGGAGGTGACATCGTGTACACAGGCAGGCTTGACTGCTGGTGGGATATTTCTTGCAGTGAAGGAGCTGAAGCTTTTTTTGAGGGTGTATGGTCCAGTGTCCTCAGAGGCATGGGTGGTGCTTTGGTGCCTAACTTGTATGATGAAATCAAGTTCACGGAAGTTAATTCCGAGTTTCTCCCCCTGTGAACAGGCATGTTGTATTATGTAACATACCTAGAGCATTCTTGACAGACTATTGGCTATCTGTCAGTGGCAACTACTTACTGGTTGAAAATGAGGAGCAATAATATTCATCTGACCGGTTTTCTCTTAAAGCTATTTCTATGATGATGACTCTCAATTATATTTTTTATTTCAGTCACTCCTGATAAGTAAATTTGAAGAAATAAAAAATATCTGAAATTTTAAAATACCTCTTAAAAACAACTGCTTTTACTTTTTTCATAAAAAATATTGATCCATTTTTTTTTTCAAACAAGGGACAGATTCCAAAATTCTTTGTAACTAATTCATTAAAATGGTATGATTAGGTCCCAGGAATATACTTATCTTATTTTCTTTTGAAAGGGCCTGGTATTTAACTAAGACACTATCACCCTATGAAGGCAAACATTTAAAATGGAAAGTTCTCTGGGGCGCCTGGGTGGCGCAGTCGGTTAAGCGTCCGACTTCAGCCAGGTCACGATCTCGCGGTCCGTGAGTTCGAGCCCAGCGTCAGGCTCTGGGCTGATGGCTCGGAGCCTGGAGCCTGTTTCCAATTCTGTGTCTCCCTCTCTCTCTGCCCCTCCCCTGTTCATGCTCTGTCTCTCTCTGTCCCAAAAATAAATAAAAAACGTTGAAAAAAAAATAAAATGGAAAGTTCTCAACTATATTTCAATTCTTTTTTACACAATTTTATTTCAGTATAATCTTTTTTTAAAGAATGGCCCTAAATTTCCTTATTAACTTTCTCAGAATGTCCCTGATTTCAGTAATCTCGTATTTATTTGTGTACAGATTTTTCTTTGGCTTTATCTTACTGTTAATCTTAACTATTACGTTACTTGCATACCACCTGTTATAATTGTTTCACTATGATTTAGTCCCTTTTCCATTTAGCACTGGGAGTAACTTTGTGTTTAGTGCTCTAACCTTTTAGTGAAACCTTCTACCATAATTCACCTACGGGTATGAAGTAGCTAAGAAATCAGCTTTATATTTAAATACCCAAATTACTTAAAAGAACATCAATAGGGTTGCTCTAGATCATGTGTCCCATATAGACATTGCCCATTTTCCTAACCAATAATATTAGTTTGTAAAGGTCTGCGTTTCTTGAGAGAAATTGTTACTAAGTAATGCTTACATCTTCTTAAAACTATTTCATTACTACTACTTCAAATGTTTTCACTCAATAGCTCTCCTAGGGCTCTCTGAACTTTCTGTGGAATATAGAATCATTTAATTTTTTTTAAAAAGTAGCTGAATAGGGGCACCTGGGTGGCTCAGTCAGTTAAGCATCTGACTTTGGCTCAAGTCATGATCCCATGGTCAGTGAGTTCCAGCTCTGCATCGGGCTCTTGTGCTGACAGCTCAGAGCCTGGAGGCTGCTTTGGATTCTGTGTGTCCCTCTCTCTCTGCCCCTCCCCCCACCTCTCTCTCTCTCTTTCTCTCTCTCTCTCTCTCTCAAAGATTAATAAACATTAAACAGATGTTTTTAAGTAGCTGAATATATGAGCAAATATCAGTATATTACAAGTAAAAGTGAGATGAAGGATGCATCTCTTCCTAATTGTATTGACAGGTGCAAGAATTCAAGTGTTTTCCACAGATCGTCTAAACTTAATTCTGTAGAGAAATTGACCATCTATTGTTTGTTACATGAACACTTCCTTTTGGGTCATTGAAATTATTAGAATACTATTTCCTGGAGTGTCTGGGACCACTTTCTCACTTTGACTGTAACCTATGTAGAGGAGTGAGTACAATTGGTTATGTGTACATAATAATTTTATAGACTCCATGCAACCTGACTTGAGATAAACTTTTGGGTTTAGAGGAACAAATTATTCATCATGTCTACTAAATTTTTACCTTATTTTTTGAGCTGTAGATATAGCTCATTCATATTCATATTCCCCCTCAGTACGTAAGACATTGTCTTTCATAGTAAGTGAACCCTGAATAAAAATTGTCAGGACCGGTCTTTCCTCCCACAGTTAGAGAAGTCTACTAACTTTGTTTTTGAAGTACATTTGTCACCTAAGACCAGTGATTCAATAGCTGCTTCTCTCATCAAGAAAAATATCAGCAATTGTGAAACCATTTCCTCAGCCCACAGTAATGAGATAGTAAGTACATTTTACTAAAAGAGATGCAACACATTTATTCTCTAAATGTTTTAAGTTTTAAACTTCAGATAAGTCAGAGCACTAAAGATTTCAAATCTAAATGTTTTATTCCTTTGTTAAACTAGTTTTATACAACTATGACAATATCTATTTAGCCTATAGTAAGGAACTATAAAAACTATGTTGTTATATTTACTCTACATGTTTTAGCAAATCAGTGCTATAAACCAATACACATTCATTGAATAATGTCTACGGGCAGACAGTAATGCTATTCACCACATTTCATGGTGCCATATTCTAGGAAACTCCTGAGGGGATTTTCCTCGGGTGTTTTCAGGACCTGAAAAATATTCTTATATAGAACAAATGGTGAATTTTATGGCTGAATTAATCTGATTAAAATAGCTGACTTTGTTTCATTTTTTTCAGGTGATTTAATTTGTGACTTACCTCTGGCTAGTGTGAAGGATGTGACAGTGTATATTTGTATAGTGATCTTGCCCCCTGGCTTTATCTTCTTTTTGTCCTCTTGTTTTTCTTACATCATAAGTACCTTCATTCACACAGAGCCTAAGGCAGACTTGCCTGGTAATAGTGCTATTCCTGCACTTCAAAATGGCGACAGTAAAACTATGAGACAATGTCAATATGGAATGTATCAAGCCTGTGACAAGTATTTGTCTGAAGGAAACAAATAATGGAGGGGATTGGCAGATGCTCTGCTTCTGATTCTCATGAGCAGCATAAACACGTGAGCTTCCTTCTCCTGAGGTGGACAAGAGCTGTTGTCTGAAGCTAGATTTACTATATTTTTACCATTTTGTTGTCCATATTTTCAGTACAAGCTCATGTGGCCTGAGGAAAGAGGCCCCCTTAGAAAGTATGTGTCAAAAACCTAAAACTCTAATGACCTTATTTCCTACAATTAAATATAAACTCTCCAAAAAAGCTCTTAGTACATTTAACATTGCAATTAGGTGTTTCATCCATACTGTTCATCTTTATTTTTAGATACCTTGTAAATATATAGCTCATTTACTCCACCAATCCCTTATTTATCCATTTATTCAGTTAACATGTTGATATTTATTAGTTTTATAAGGTAATGGTTATTTAAAAAACTACCATTATGTATATAATTTAATACTGCCAGCATTATCCCTCTTCTACATTATTATTTAAGATTAAAAATGTTAAGTTCCTGAGAAAACCAGTAATGCTTGACTCCCAGAGGAGTGACTGGTAGTAACTCTTAAGTCTAAATTAAAATACTTTTACTTTTGTGCTAATGAGCTACTATAAAAGAAGAAGAGACTAAGAAATGCCAATATATTTAATTTATAAAGATTTTATGATGTTTTATTTTTATGTTTAATCTTTATTTTATAATACTACTTAGAATGTATTTTAGTTCAAACAACTTTGAAGAATGGAAGTGAAAGTTCATTAAAATGTTACTCTGGGGAGACATTAATAAACAAGTTACAATAAACATTATCTATGTTATATTGAATTAGAAAGCCAGAACTCACACTTCCAGTAAGTTAGAGCACACTATTCTATTATGTGAAGATGTATGAATCCTCATGTCAAGATGTTTGGAGGGAACCCAGATAAAAACAAAACAAAATGAAACAAAACCATCAATTAGCCTCACTAAGTCCAAGGTAAGACAGGACCAGCTGAGTGGAATGATTATTCATGCCAACAACTGGGTAATATGTATATATATATATATATATATATATATAGAGAGAGAGAGAGAGAGAGAGAGAGAGAGAGCGCACGCGCGCGCACTCTGCAACTCAAGATGTGGTGCATTATACTGACATCATTTGGAAGCATGCAAAATAGCAATACTCCTCCTCCTTACTGAATCCCAATGCATTCTTACCAAAATGCCCAAGTAGTATGCATGCACATTAAAGTTTGGGAAACACTGCCATAAATACTATGGAGACTAAGACAGAGATACAAAGATTGTTAGCCTCCCAGAGAGGACAAATGGACTCACAAAGAGTAATTAAAGAAATGTTATTGAAGGGACTTGCTATGGGCTGTTATTGTGTACCTCCCCTGCCCAGAAATTCCCATGGTAAAGCCCTAGTACTTCAGAATGTGTCTGTATTTGGAGATTGGGATTTTAAAGAGGTAATAAAGTTAAAATGAGGTCATAAGAGTAGGCCTTAATCCAATGTGACTGGTGTCCTTAGAAGAGGAAACATGGGCACTGTTGGAAGACCATGAGAAGATATAGGGAGAAGACGTCCATCTAGAAGCCAAAGAGAGAAACCTCAGAATAAAGAAACACTGCCAACACTTTGATTTCATAGTTCTAGCCTTTCGAATTGTGAGCAAATAGATTTCTGTTGTTTAAGCCATTCAGTCTCTGGTACTTGTTTTGGCAGCCCAAGCAAACCAATACAGGTCTATTCGTGAATGTGTGGACAGAGATAGGAATGGTGGAGTACTCACAGAATAACAAATCCGAGAACTATCTCCACTCCTAGGTCCAAGGGCAGCTGTAATTGTAGGAAAAGATTGCCTTTGTAGAAGCTATGGCCTCAAGAAGTTGAATGCAGCTGCCAAAGAATTATAGGCTGGCAGGAAAGAAGCATGGAAAATAAATATCCATAACACTTACTACTTCTGTCCTTCAATTTTCTTGTTTGTCTTAATTGGCAGCCAGAGGGCAAGTGTGTTCTGATGATGCAGTTTGTGTAAGTTAGCCTCCTGGGGGAAAAACAGTAGACAATGATGTGAAGTAGACTGGAAGAGCAAATAGAAATTATGCAGCAGAATTGCTTATCTTTCTTCCTTCCTTTTAAGTAAATGATGCTCATATTACTTCAGAGTAGGAAAACATCCAGCTAAATGACTGCTTTTCTAGTCATTTAGACTAGTCTAGTTCCTCTGAATCTATCAGCATAACCACGATTAACTTCTTTTTCAGATATGAATAGAAATTGTTGGGTGGAGCTTCAAGGCATGCTCCTTAAGAAGGGATATAGCTAGCTGTGATGAGCCGTTTGTCCTCTCTCCCTTCTTGCTGAAGCCTGTAACTGATCTGACTGATGCTCTGACAGCCATCTTGGACCATGGCGTGACCTTGCAGCTGGAGTTCAAGAGCAGATATATGGAAGGGATTTGGGTCTCTGATAACTGTAAAGCACCTTCAAATCCCCGAATATGCCACGTTGGCATGAGTAATATTTTGATCTGAAGAGTTCTCTGCCTTTTCTCTGCCCAAAAACTGAGCATCAATTTCCCTTTGAAGAAATCCTGTATCAGAGAGAGAGGGAATCTTATCATCTCAGATGAGTTTATACCAAGATCAATTTGTATAAACAGCCTTTACTAAAATAGCTCCTCTCTTCCCTTAGTTCCCACATTTATTTTCTAGTTACTTCTCCACAAATTGTCATCCCTTGAAGCCCAACCCACATCCCTTTGTTAAAAAGGTATATAAGATCCCCAGTTTAACCACTTATTTGAGTATCACTTCTTTTCTGTGAACTCCCTTGCACATAAATATTAATGAAAACTCTGTGCCTTTTCTTCTGTTAATTGGTCTTGTGTTAGTTTAATTCACAAGCCCCCAGGGGTGCTTTGGTGGCTCAGTTGGTTAAGCTCTCCGGATGTTGGCTCAGGTCATGATCTCACAGTTCAAGCCCTGCATCTGGCTCTCTGCTGTCAGTGCAGAGCCTGCTTGGGATTCTTTCTCCCTGTCTCTCTGCCGGTTTCCCACTTGTGCTCTCTATCTCAAAATAAATAAAACTTAAAAAAAAAAAAAAAAGATGTAATTCACAAGCCCCCAGTTACTGAATCTAAGGTGGTAAGGAAAAGTTTTACTTTCTGGCAGTATAAAGCTGGACCTAATTCAAATTTATACAGAGGTAAAGGTAAAGGAAAGCTATATAAGAAGCTTCACAAAGTAATGAATATATCATTTTTTTTAAGAATTAAAGAATGTCTCATAAGATTTTCTGAGGTGGTCCCTTCTGTGCAACCCAGATAAAATCAGAGAATCATTCTAAGTCGCATATTTCTTAACTGTAAAAGTAGTTTAATAATAGCATCCCTGGTACACTTAGATAATTATTCTGAAAATATATCTGACAGTACTTGATGAATAAATATGAAGAAAAGAGATTAAGGATCAGAATTTGATGATCTAGTCCTAGCTCTTAAGCTAACTGGACCTAAGTAGCCATTCCTTTTTGGTTGATAGTATTCTTTATCAGAGACTCAGTAGCATTAAATCATTTAGGGCGCCTGGGTGGTGCAGTCGGTTAGGCGTCCGACTTCAGCCAGGTCACGATCTCGCGGTCCGTGAGTTCCAGCCCCGCGTCAGGCTCTGGGCTGATGGCTCAGAGCCTGGAGCCCGTTTCTGATTCTGTGTCTCCCTCTCTCTCTGCCCCTCCCCCGTTCATGCTCTGTCTCTCTCGGTCCCCCCCAAAAATAAATAAATAAATAAATAAATAAATAAATAAATAAATAAAACGTTGAAAAAAAATTAAAAAAAAATAATAAAAGTTCAGTTCTCTGGGGCGCCTGGGTGGCGCAGTCAGTTAAGCGTCCGACTTCAGCCAGGTCACGATCTCACAGTCCGTGAGTTCGAGCCCCGCGTCGGGCTCTGGGCTGATGGCTCAGAGCCTGGAGCCTGTTTCCGATTCTGTGTCTCCCTCTCTCTCTGCCCCTCCCCCGTTCATGCTCTGTCTCTCTCTGTCCCAAAAATAAATAAATAAAATAAACGTTGAAAAAAAAATTTAAAAAAAAAATAAAAAATAAAATTCTTTTAGATTTTAACTAAGAATTTTTGGCAATTATATGATATTATTTTGATTTATTAAATCAGGATTTAAATCCAGTCAGAAATTTAAATCCAATCTCTGAACTTTAATATCTGTACATAAGAAAATAGTGAATATAATGTGATAGATATTAAATCCATATTAAATAAGCTATTTAAAAATGATATTCTACTATATCCCCACTGGATTTTCAATGCCAAAAGAAAACACTTATTTATGATTATTGTTCCTTTTTTTGGCCACTAAGTTATGGGTAGATATAACATGATTCTGAAGTATGGATTAAACTAGGGTTTAACTTTGTAAGAATACAAGAGCTACCTCCCATAGCTCTCACTGACAATAATACTTTTTCCCATAAACTGTGGAAATATATTTTGGTCAAGATAAAAATATCATTATTAAGTTATATCTTCTTCTATGCTATGTGCTATTCTACATATATTACATGCATTCTGATTGACTGAACTATATTCTAAAGAATGCAACTTTTTTTTTTCCTTAAAAGGCATGTGTGTTTATGTTTTATGTATGTGTATGTAATATCGAAAATTGAAAATAGAAAAGAGGATCCAATTCAGGGAACTGTAATTAAACGATGGGGGAAATCAACACCGATTTTCAAAAGGAAAAATTTCCAATTATGTCAACAATTACATGAAAAACAGATAAGAAGCCTTGGTTTTCAGGAATTGTATCTTGCCTCTAGTAATGGAAGGTAATTAAGAAGGAAGATTATATCAACTTCTGTTTGCATTAAAGAATGTTGGTAAGATACAAAAAAAAATCACAAGTTTAGATAATAAGCAATAGTTCATCTTTGTGTTTAGGAATCATAAGAGTAAAGCTTCTGATAATTCTCTGCTGAATTATTTTGTTTGCAGTTGATTGATAAATATTTTGAACTTATAATTTATAACCATATTCATTTACGAATATTTATTACTCAGTTAATGGGTTAAGTCATTGAGCATAAAAATGTCAAATCTTAGTTACTGTAATCATTTGAATGATGTAGTTACCGTGTATACATAGCTTCTTTGTCCATTATAACATAAAAAGAAAACAGTAAAAATATAGAACAGAAAACAAACAAGAGCCAAAATGTCCAGGGTGTAAAAAAAAAAAAAAAAAAAAGATGTTACTCTTACAACCTCCTCTGAATACAAAGATAGGTTTTGTACACTCCTCTTAGGAGGTAGGATACTAACATGCATGATTCATATTTTCCCTTTTTTCCCTCCCTCCAACTTTGCATAATGTTTTACAACCAATAGAACTGGAAAGATCTTTTGGAGTGCTCCAAGCTTATTTTTATTTTCTGTCCCCTGCTTATGTCCTTTGCTTACTTCTGATTCCCTCTGGAGAGCACTTGACAAACCAGCAACACTTACCCTTTTCTTTACTTTAATGGAAAGATATTAAAATCATCAAATTACAGAAACTTGGATGTTGAAGAAATTTGGTTTATCCAGTAAGATTCCCAATTGTATGTTCAAATCCCCTCCTACAATATTTATGATGAAGTGTCATTGAACCACTAGTTATACTCTATTGTGATATTTTAATTATCAGCATTTCTTTAATTGGGCCAAAATCGGCCTTTGTTTACCTTTTGGAGACTCTATATCTTTCTGCTGTCCTGAATTATGAATAGGTCATCCACCTGTTGGGTGGCAAAGCAGTTCTCAGTGTGCATGTGTGTGTGTATGTGTGTGTGCGCATACGCGCATGTGTGATACTTTGGAGTATTTTATACATTTGATACATTTATACATTTATACATTTTATACATTTGATTTTTTTGGCTTTCTGTATGTTTATTGAGGTATATAAATTACGTGAAAATACACCCATTTTAATGTGCAGTTCTATAATGTTAACAAATACATAGAGTTGTGTAAGTACTACTGCAATCCAGATAGAAAACAATCCTATTACCCCAAATATTCCCTTCTGCTCCTTTGTACTCAACTACTTCTGCCATCCCTGCCACTTGACTGTGACAAAGACTCTCCTTGACCAAACTTTAGTCAGACTCCTCTGCACCCTTTTCTTGACTAGACCTTGATCTGAGGGTTCTGTGTTCATCTTTTGGGAGTCCAGTTTTAGCAAGAATCCTGCTAATTCAGTTTAGAGAAAATCTCCCCACCTGTGATATCTGCTTCTCCTGGCCGGCCTTCAACATGAATCCTGTTAGGTCAGTTTAGCAAGAATTCCTCTTCCCCTGATGTCCCCTCTTAGTAACTTTCCACCCAGTGATCGTTCCCACAACCTATTCCCTGGCTATAGATCCCCCTTGTTTTTGTTGTATGTAGAGTCAAGTTTGATCTCTCCTTGAGTGCAATACTCTTGATACTTAGACCCATTACAACAGTCTTGAATAAAGTCTTCTTTACCATTTCAATAAAGGTCAGAATAATTTTTTTAACATCATGCAGAGCTAATTATTCTGAGCTTTTTTCTTTGGACTCTAACAAGTTTGTTTTTCAAAAGTACTCAAACATACACTAACTCTTTGTAAACTTTATATCCTGCATTCCATGCCATTCCCTAACCAGCCTTTTCACTCTATATTGTAAATACAGTTCAGTAGCCAATATTCTTATCATTTTTGTTAGTAATTATTTCATATTCTCTAGAAGAATGAGTTCACTCTTTGTTTTATGATTCCATATGATTGTATTTCTTAATTTCATTTATCCAGTAATATAATTATTCACATGGTTGATTCTAATATTCAATTGTAAGCTCTTTGAAGACAAAGACTGAACATTTTCAACTTCATATTTCACAGACAGCTGAAAACGTAATAATTCTGACTCAGTTTCAAAGAGTGAAATTAAAAATAATCTTTTAACCCTCTACTGAAGCCTAATAGAATGTTTTTCTTAAAGAATGAAGATCACAAGGAAGTCTATTATTAAAACCAAAAGAAAAGTAGATTTTTTTCCCTGCATTCCAAATTAGTCTTCTTTGATGTACCATAACTTTTATAGAAAATGGAACTAATCCTCAGAGAAGTTAAGTGTTTTATCTAGGTCAATTCAATAGTTATTATATTAATCCTAATTGCAATTAATAAATTATACTACAAAATGTGTGCAAAATCTTGCCATACACACACACACACACACACACACACACACACACACACACATTTGATGAAGATTTACCCCTACCTTCCTACACATGATGTAAGACTTCAAAACACTTAAAAAAACCATTGATCCATATTATCCCAAACACTTTATAATCAATAGATAATAGGTAAACCAGATGTTTCTGTTGTTTGTTTGTTTTATTTTGTTTTTCAAATGATTTTATGTTGACAAGCAAGCCCTCATAATAGAGGCAAAGCAAGATCAAATCTTGCAAGTTATTTAATTTTGTTCAATTTTCATATCTATGAAGTTTGCATTTCTATAATATTTTATTTATAACTGTTTCCTTAAGGTATGAACTGTGTACACCTGTACTTATTTTTAGTCCATGATGAAATAGCAGTTCAATAATTTTAAATAATTAACTGAAAAGCACACTCAAGGGTTAAGTGTTACATACAAATATCTAATTATGTCTCTGTGTTCCTCTGGAAGGAAATATGCCTTTCTTTGCTTGCATGAGTCCTCAAATTAGTCCTGACTCCTACTGATGCAGAAGCATTTGTCTGGCATCTCCTGTGACTGAGATTGCAGTGGGTTATCTATGGCCTGAAGGGCTTAATCTTGCAAACAATCATTCATGTCTTATAATTGTAAAGCATTTTGGTCTGGGGAGAAACATTTATTATACAACAATGCTTCATCAAAGGTAGATTTAATTATAAATTAAAGAATTGGTGTGATTTTTCCAGATACTTTGACACTTTGAACTGAGTTATCTAAACAATTACAATTTGAATTACTTAAATAGTTAGCTGAACTTCTCACATGAATATGTATATAGAGGAAAATGGTACTTAAATCATGTGAGAAGGGTGAAGACCCTTGGAAATCATCCAGGTGAATACTTCTGAACCATTTGTGGGGTCAGGAACCCTTTAAGTAAATGAAGAAATGATGAGCATTATTACTTAAGTAGTGATCAAAATTGTTTATCACATGCCACCCAACGAGTTACTGAGGCAAAAACTTGATTTTTCCAGATCTCAAATTCCTCCTCAGTGAAATGAGTGAATTGAATTATATGAAACTTTAGTGTCTGATGCTTTCTAATACTCTATGTTTGTAAGTAATATAACATATTAATTGATCAAATATCAGAAAATATCTAAAGATATACTAATGAGGCAAGTTTATGAAACATATGTAAAAACTAGACAATAAATGACATCTTTATTTTTTTCAAATAACTGTAATTGATTTTGAGAAAGATTTCAGAAGTTAACTCTCATATGTAAGGAATTTCTAGTCTAATCATCAAAATTTTGCACAAATATATAAAAAGAGATATGAAGGTCCAATAATTAAATATACTTAAGAAGAACAATACAAGTGACAGTCATTATGTAAATAGTGAGCTAAAACTTTATTTGTGCTATGATTTTTGATAAAGACTTTTTACCATAGACTAAGAGAAAAAGGAAAATTCAGTAGAGTGGTAGGTGGTGTGAGGGACATGAATAGAAAGACTATTATATCAAAATTTAAACATTTTATTATAAGTATTGTTGGAGGTGATCTTAATGGCTCCACTAACAGCACGATTCAGTTTTGTTGTCCCTCTTGGCCCCAGGGACCGATGCTTAGGTAGAGGCAATTTTGAAAATTAAGTTTGAATCTCAGGCCCTCAGTGAAACTAGATCAATGCAATTCCACTTCCAATGTTTCAAGCTATAATGAAGGCTCAGACATGTTTAAGTGTTCCATACAACTCCTGGTCATTGAAGGAGTCTTAACTTGAATTGCGCTAACTTCTCCAATGCTGTGATATCAGAAGTAAGAATTACATTTCTTGGTTTATTTACTTTTAGAAGTTTTGGATGTGAGATTAATTCATTGTTGGTTCAATTTTGTTTATTTACCAATTCAAATTTATGGATTCAAATATCAAATGATAAAAATATATTATATTCTTATGCCTAGGCTTTAATATGGGAATGTTGAAACTTAACTGAGCCTGTGCTCCTGGGAAATCTTGATGGTTGAAAACCCTGCCACAATTTTGTGGTCTAGGAAATGGCATATTGCAAAGAACTATTCTTCCCTGTTTGCTTTAGCTAAGATTCGAATATGACTTATGATTTACCTATTACAAAGCTAAATGATTGTTTGTCCCAACCAACACATATAAACAAAATATCCTCCAAAGGTTACTCGACCAAACTTTAATCAGGCTTCTTTACTTATCCCCAGGCCCCTGAACTTTGACCCACTCTTGATTTTAAGCAAGTATCTAGAAGTTAAGCAAATGTTGGATCATACAACAATGCCTATTTTCTGCTCAACTGTCCTGTCACACCATCTCATACCATTCCCCCCATACCCTGTTCTTTCTATCTTTACTTACTCTGTCTTTTCTGCCTGACCTTTGAGATGCTTTAGGATCTTAACATGGAAGCATTCTCTCCATTGCAATAGTTCATCTCCAACTATTGAAGTCATTTTTTGGAATAAAATCTCTCCTTACCTAATTCTAGATTTGTTTTTTATTTAACAAGTATAATGTGTTTTGTCCATTTCACTGGATATTCAAACCAAATAAACTTTATACTTAATAGCCAAAGTAATGGATATAGCTTTTACATTTCAAAGAGAGAATTAAAAATATACGCTTTAGGAAATCCTACGTTCTTGACCCTTCATGAACAAAGTGACTTGATCTAAACTTGGAACCGTGGGTAGAACTGGATTCACCAAGACAGCCTTAATATTTCCCTCAGCTTTATTAAAGTTCAGATAGGTTTCTTCCTGACTCTAGACCCTGACTTCCCTTTTCTCAAACCATTTCCTTAGAAAATGTATGGTTGTAAATTCTTTCTCCACCCCTTTGATATATATGAAAAATTTTTAAAAGCCTCTTGCCAGTATTGAAACCAAGGAATGTCTTCCCTAAGGACCCAGGAGCCATTTTTTTTTAAATGTAAACATCAAGGAAGAGAGTTCCTTTATCTTCCAGTCTCTGTGGGAGGGTAGGAGTCTAACTTGCCTAGGCACCAGTTAGCTCACAGAGATGGTTTAACCACAGAGAAAAGCATTCACAAATTCAGAAATAACCCACACATGCCATTGATCATTCTCCTCCCCCACAAGGTACCCCAGTACTTTTTCACTAGCTCACCCTAGCACTTAAAAGCTAGGCCATCACACCTTCAATTTCAATGGAGTTGAGTTTAGAATGCATTCTGATTTCTCTTCTCTATTGCAATAACCCTGAATGAAAATTTCCTTGTTTGTTTAACTTTGCCCAGTACAATTTTTGCTTTTGCAAGAGTTTCTTACATATTTTAAAATAAAAACATGAGTGGAAGCAGATACCATGCAGAATCAGCCCTTCCTCTTTTGGCTGTTGCTGATAAGTCAAACCATCCAAATACAAAACTGGATTTTCTTATTTCCAATTACATTCAAAGTTAAATATTACCGTATTGATTATAGTCAGCATTTGGCATAGATGTCTATATATTTTGGTATAGTAAGTAATATTTGAAATATTTATAAGGACTACAAGGGTTATGGGAAACTGGAATATTTTAAATTGTATTACCGATATATTACTCTTTAATACACAAACGTTAAGCACAAACGTTAGAGGGAAAAATGCTTTTTCTGTTTAGAATGTATTTTACTCCTTATTTACTTGGCTATATGTTAATGGTCCTTCCAGGCCCATCACAGGTGTCTCAAAGTGAAGTGTCCCCAATATGGGATAGACGTTTCCTGATGCATATACTCCCTGTATATACTTTCATTATAATGCTTCATTCCCTGTATTATAATAATTCTCATTCTTGATTCTTCTCTCCCACAGATATTATTACTTGTAAAAATCCTCCTCTACAACTTCCAGACTGTATTACATGCTCTCATTATTCCCAGTACCCTGTGACATTTGTTAGAGCAGGTCATTCCCACACAAGGGCACCTGGTAGAGAACGAGTGAAATGCAGCCTGTAATCCATTCACCAAGCTATGTTCCATGATGTTCCATTGTGTTCAAGGAGAAAGAAATGCCTTTTTCTAATTTGCATGAAGGTGCCACAGGATACTAATTTTTTGGTTCTGCATCATGTGCATCAGGATAATAGTATTTATAAAACAGAATTATAATTTTCCCATTATCCAAACCCTAATATGTTAGGGTGCAGGGTCTATCTGTCTTACTATTTTTTACAGTTTTATTTAAATTCCTGTTAGTTACTATACATGTAATATTAGGTATAATATTCAGGTATACAAAATAGTGATTCAACATTTCAATACAACACCTGGTGCTCATCACAACACATGCACTCCTTAATCTTTATCACCTGTTTAGCCCATTCCCCCTCCCCCACCTCCCTTTTGGTAACCATTAGTTCTGTATAGTTAAGTTTCTTGGTTTGCATCTCTCTTTCTTTTTGATAATAAAGTTCCAACAGTAAGGATAGTATCTGTAATAGAAAATGCTAAATATATATTGGTTGAATAAAGGAAGAAATGTAGATCTTTTAAAGTACATAAAAGTATATATCCCTATCTTCCCTCAAAAGAACACTTAAATATTTTAATTTTCCTTGAAGATTAAGTTTCATCAGTGGAAACAATAATGTATTTCCTAATAGAATAATGCTCTCGGGCATACAGAAGCTGCTTATGTCTTACTTTTAATTTTTTTTAAGTTTATTTATTTTGAGGGAGAGAGAGAGAGAGAGAGGCAGAGAAAGAAACTTAAGCAGGCTCTGCACTGTCAGCACAAAGCCTAATGTGGGACTTGATCCCACAAACCACAAGGTCATGACTGCCAAAATCAAGAGTCAAATGCTTAACAATCTGTGCCTTTGTTAATGGTACCAAGTATCTCCAATTTGGGGGCATGCAAGTATTGTTTTCATAGGTTTTTTTTTTTCCTCTTTTTCCTTTGTTGTCATGCTGGCCTGTCTCATGGACATCATTGTAGTTTCAGTCAGTCCTCCAATTTACTTCTCTGTAGGTTTGGAAACCAGAAAATAAAACTGTGAGAGATCTTATGTAAGGTAGGACTTAAGGGATTTTGTTTACTATTGGTGAAGTACAAGAATTCAAGGATAAAATGGTGAGGCTTTGGAGGGAGGGAGGGCAGTTATCTTAGACTTACTTTTAAAATTATATGCCTTGGTTCTGTCTTTTTCCCCAATCTCGTCATCCTCCTATTTACCCTTATCCTTTTCTTCTTCTTGTACCAGTATGGTTGTTGAATAGATTAGTTACAGATGTGTGAATTTTTTAGGCTTTGTGTCTACTTTGGTTTTTAAAGAAAATGTGCTTCATTAACTATCCTCAATACCAAGTAAGCCCCCTTTCCAGTTATCCTCTTCCAATATAAAACCACAAAAGGGTTGCAACAGAAAGCAAATCTAGATTACCTATTTCACTGGTACAATAGCTATTTGGTCCTGAATTTATATTCCTACCATTTATTTTATAAGTGTTCTCAGATTCAGTGCATTCAAATACATTTATATTCTCTCTGACAATGCAGGTGACCCCATATGACTCTATCTGTATTTCTGAGAGGGTTTTTCAATCTTCACTGGCTTTTATATTACCTTCAGGGAGTCTTTTTATTGATATGTGCGTGTATAGTATTACAAATGGGATTGCTCTTTCCTAATCCTTTGAAAGTTGAAGCCAATGAATATACATAATAACAAAATTGCAGGCATGGCTGCATCTTGGTGAAACACACATCTTACAACGAAATGACACTGTTTTATATGGTGGTTGTTGTGGGTTATAGTCCCCCTGAATAGTCATTATTTCTACCCTGAAATGTTTGTTCAGAGCTTGTATTTGTTGAAGAATGGTTTTTTGAAATTAGTTTTATTTGTCTCTTTAAGAAGTGGTACAGTTTTTCAGAGAAACAAATCTTTAGAGCTTTATCTGTTGGAAAACAGTGTGACGTCGTTGAAAGAACATGCATGGGTTATATAATTCTAGGTATAAACTCCAATTCCAATAGCTCTGTGACCTTCAGCAAGTCACTTAATCTCTCTGATCTTCAGGGTTTTTTTTTTTTTTAAACTTTAAAATGACTTATTTGATTTTATTCACATAGGAACAGTTCAGAGTTTCTATGAGAAATAAGTGAGATGACCTTTTAAGAACTAACTACATAGTGTGCTTCCAACAACGCTACTTTCCTTTTCTCTCCATATTTCTTTAAAGGAGCCTGTGGACGCTAATGCTAAAGAAACCTGATTTGCAAACACAGTTAGGCTGGAATTTTCTCAATGGCTGGCCCTGAGGATATGTTTAACAGGAGACTCAACCTAAGGGCCTAAGCTATCTATAGCCAGTGGTTCAGAATTCCCTGTTGTATTATTTGACTTAAGGTAACACTGGGTAGCTGCTATACCAATCAGCAATGAACTCTCAGTAGTTAAAGAAAATGCAAATTTATTTCTCATCCAAGTAAAGTCAAGGGGAATAATGGGGAGCTCTGCTCTATGCAACCATTCATGACTCAGGCTAATAGAGGCTCTGCCATATTCAGTCTGTGGCTTCTAAGCTCACCCTCGGGATCCATATCTAGCCAACAGATGGGAAAGATAAAGTGAGTGAATGACAGATTTGAAGGTTTATTAAGCTTGGAAGTGGTAATCATAACTTCTGTCCATATACCACTGGCTCCCCCCAGAAAAAAAGGAGGATGGGAAATGTAGTTGCAGCTGGGAAGCCATGGGCCAACCAACAATTCTGCTCCATGGAAAGAGCAAATGAATCATTTATAGAGAGCTAGCTGTCTCTTGCCTACCTTGAAAAGCATTGAGAATTGCTAGGGAAAGCCAGCACATGCCATATTAAGTAGGAGTGACTGAATAATGTAATGTAGGAAACTCATTCTGGTCTAAGAGAATGGTAAGGAGCATAACCTTGGTCAAGGAGAAATAATAACTATTGAAAAGAAAGGATGAGGGGCGCCTGGGTGGCGCAGTCGGTTAAGCATCCGACTTCAGCCAGGTCACGATCTCGCGGTCCGTGAGTTCCAGCCCCGCGTCGGGCCCTGGGCTGATGGCTCAGAGCCTGTTTCCGATTCTGTGTCTCCCTCTCTCTCTGCCCCTGCCCCGTTCATGCTCTGTCTCTGTCTGTCCCAAAAATAAATAAACGTTGAAAAAAAAAGAAAGGATGAGTTTGAGTTTAGCTGGTACAAACTGATTAAACTTTTATCGACACCATTTAAACCTAAATTTAAAACTGTGCCCAGGTTTAAAAAAAAAGAGTTGTAATTACAGGAGTAAATGAATGAAGCAAATGTATGGATCTATAAATACAGCACCATGAAATGTCCACACAACCCTAAGAGCACCAAACAAACCTACTTTGTAAAACAAAATTGTCAGTTAAATGCATAATCTGGCTAGCTAAATTTTATTAAGTAGATACTTTTGTTTTTGTAATTTGAGTGTAGTTAGGAGAGTAAATAGTTTAAGTAATTGAATTGCCTCAAACAAATGTAGGTATACTTATAGTTAAAAATTTTATTGCTCAAATTTGCTTTCAGGAAATAGCAATTCCTTGACCTCAGTAAGAGCTAGAATCCATGTTTTTTTCTGCCTTCCACTCATGCTCCCTCCAAATCAGTGTTTCTTACTGCCCAAATTATGTCATAGACATCTGATTGAATTGGATTATTCCTTAATCTGATCATGTCATATTCTGCCTTTTTTATTAAAACTATTCAGTGATCCCCAGTATTTACAGATGAAGTTCAGTCTTCTTAGCAAGCCAGACAAAGATTTACATTCTCGCCTGTTTATCTCTCAAACTCATCATTACATAGTTAGCAGTAAGAACAATTGTAATATCTATCTTCTACAAAATCAAACTTCAAGAAGTTTCCAGGTATTTGAAGAGTGAACATGAAAATGTTATAATCTTTTATGGAAGAAATATTTCATGTCATAAAAAATGAGAAGGTGATATCTATTTAGAAATGTATATCACAGAGGCAATAAAATAATAAAATGAAAGAACAGAAGTGGGTTAAGATTATGTTTATAACTTGATTTGATTTCCATATTGAACAGAGTATGTAAAAAATTAGAGTAAAAAAATGCTATAAATAAGCAAATTTGATGTACAAAATGGTGTGAAGGGGTTCAGAACATACCACTCCAAAATATGCCACTTTAACATATTGGTTATTTTCAACTGATGGCACTTTAAAAATAGAACATGCAAGAAGGTACTTTTTGACCTCTGCCTTTCTGCCTACAAGCACACTGTAAAATCTCTCATGAGTAAGGCACCGTCTCTTTAGCAGGAAGAGACAAAACGTTCTTATTATCAGAGACTAGGAGTTGACAAGGAAATGGATCCGTACTACTTACCTACTGTAAACAACTGTATTCTGTAAACAAACCTACTAAAATAACCCTATCTTCTGTTAGCTTCACCCATATATTTCCTAGTTACTGTACCCCAATTTACTTCCCCTAGTCCAAGCCCCTTTGTCTTGTCACATCCCCACAATTTATCATTCTTTATTTTAAAAGATGTATTAGCTTTTCAGCCTATTAGCTTCTTCAGATCTTCATTTTCCTTTTGAAGACTCCTCCCGTGTGTATGTGAAAATAATAAACACAATTTTTATTCTTTTGTTAATCTATCTTATGCCAGTTTAATTTTTATGGCCAGCCATAGACCCTAGACAGGTAGAAGACAGATTTTTCTCCCTAAGAGGGCACATCAATGAACAGCATTGAAAAAGACAAACTCTGAAACTCAAGAATGAATGACCCTGTGGCTGCATTAATGTAGATGATGCCTTTAGTTCTAAGCAGTACATAGGTAATGGGCCTTCTGTATTTGTAGGGAAGAGGGACCTTACTTCCTTGTAGTTCTCACTGATGTGACCCCATTGCTACAGCTACATGCAAACAAGGTCAGGTGCTATCACATTTAGTACATCAACCATGAGCTGACCTTTCTCACCTGTCACTGATCATATACATCTATGTTTGTGACTCTGAAACTCTATGTGTGTATATTTAATTTAAATTTTTTTTAACGTTTATTTATTTTTGAGACAGGGAGAGACAGAGCATGAATGGGGGAGGGTCAGAGAGAGAGGGAGACACAGAATCTGAAACAGGCTCCAGGCTCTGAGCTGTCAGCACAGAGCCCGACGCGGGGCTTGAACTCACGGACCGTGAAATCATGAACTGAGCCGAAGTTGGTCGCTTAACCGACTGAGCCACCCAGGCGCCCCATATATTTAATTTAAAAAATGAATCTTGCAAAAAGAAAACATTGTTGGTAGATTGATATGCAACTGCAATAAGATAATATATATTTGCAAAAGTTATTAAATGTTTTAAAGCATCATACAAGTTAGTACCATCCATATAACCAAGTCATTATTCCTATCACAAAATTATTTAACTATCTCCTTAAATAGAGACCTACAAGGCACTATATGTTTTTGACATTATGGAAAAATTAAAAATAATATTCCTGCCACTCTTTCCTTATTATGGAATGCTAGCCATTTGATTGCCATAGTGGAGATAGTAGTGAAAAAAATAGAGTTAAATGGTTTCTTTGAATGCACTAGCATGTTTAATTCTAAATGTTTTCATATATAATTTTGCCACATAAAAATAATATATCTTAAGAAAAAAGGAGTGAAACAAATAGGTGGATCACAGATTAAGAATATAATTTCAATAGAATAAAAAGTAGAAACCTTGATTATTTATAACAATGAATACATTGTTATTACCTGACTTGAAGATTATTGAACAAATTTTCAATTCAGAAAGTTTTTCCAAGGACAGTAGAAATCTGTAGGGAATTTTGGGAAAATCTGCAATATGCTTATACTATAGAGATTTAATTAGAGATTTTTATCTAAAATCCATTGGAGTTTTGCCAGTTAGTCGTTAGGCTTTATCCCTGCTTGGAAGCCATCCTAAACTGATCCCCTGTAAGATGCAAAGTGACATTCTAAACCTAGCATATTGAAGTGAGTGGCAAAAATTTTAAGCACACTTTTTAATTTTGAAACCTTTAAAAATTTCTCTGAATAATTAATACACTGGCATCAAGAATACTAGCTTTTAATCCTTTTTTTTACTAAAATACATCCCTAGTTTATCATCTTAATCCTAGCAAAAGATTCATTGTATACTGCTAAAACAGGTCTCATCTATGTTTTGCCTTAGCTCTTCATCTGATTCCTGTTACACGATGAACTTGAGAAAACACAAATCTTTCTCTAGGTGTCTTACATGAACTTTATGTCCCTATCCTAGAACTGTTATAGGATAATACCTCAGGAAAGTCCCAAAAATTTTCAGTTTCAACAAGTTCCCTGACTTTTCTACATTTTTTATTTTATTTTTTTAATTTTTTTTTATTTTTTAAAATTTACATCCAAATTAGTTAGCATATAGTGCAACAATGATTTCAAGAGTAGATTCCTTAGTGCCCCTTACACATTTAGCACATCCCCCCTCCCACAACCCCTCCAGTAACCCTCTGTTTGTTCCCCATATTTGTGAGTTTCTTCTGTTTTGTCCCACTCCCTGTTTTTATATTATTTTTGTTAACCTTCCAATATGTTCATCTGTTTTGTCTCTTAAAGTCCTCATATGAGTGAAGTCATAGGATTTTTGTCTTTCTCTGACTAATTTCGCTTAGCGTAATACCCTCCAGTTCCATCCACATAGTTGAAAATGGTAAGATTTAATTCTTTTTGATTGCCGAGTAATACTCCATTGTATATATATACCACACCTTCTTTATCCATTCATCCATCGATGGACATTTGGGCTCTTTCCATACTTTCACTATTGTTGATAGTGCTGCTATAAACATGGAGGTGCATGTGTCCCTTCGAAACAGCACACCTGTATCCCATGGATAAATGTCTAGTAGTGCAATTGCTGGGTTGTACAGTAGTTCTGTTTTTAGTTTTTTGAGGAACCCCCATACTCTTTTCCAGAGTGGCTACACCAGCTTGCATTCCCACCAACAATGCAAAAGAGATACTCTTGTCCACATCCTCGCCAACATCTATTGTTGCCTGAGTTGTTCATGTTAGCCATTCTGACAGGTGTAAGGTGGTATCTCATTGTGGTTTTGATTTGTATTTGTCTGATGCTGAGTGATGTTGAGCATTTTTTCATGCTTTGGTTGGCCATCTGGATGTCTTCTTTGGAGAAGTGTCTCTTCATGTCTTTTTCCCATTTCTTCACTGGATTCTTTGTTTTTTGGGTGTTGAGTTTGATATGTTCTTTATAGATTTTGGATGCTAACCCTTTATCTGATATGTCATTTGCAAATATCTTCTCCCATTCTGTCGGTTGCCTTTTAGTTTTGCTGATTGTTTCCTTCACTGTGCAGAAGCTTTTTATTTTGATGAGGTCCCAGTAGTTCCTTTTTGCTTTTGTTTCCCTTGCCTCCAGAGACGTGTTGAGTAAGAAGTTGCTGCAGCCAAGATCAAAGAGGTTTTTGCCTGCTTTCACCTCAAGGACTTTGATGGCTTCTTGTCTCATATTGAGGTCTTTCATCCATTTTGAGTTTATTTTTGTGTATGGTGTAAGAAAGTGGTCCAGGTTTATTCTTCTGCATGTCGCTGTCCAGTTTTCCCAGCACCACTTGCTGAAGAGACTGTCTTTGTTCCATTGGATATTCTTTCCTGCTTTGTCCAAGATTAGTTGGCCATACGTTGGTGGGTCCATTTCTGGGTTCTCTATTCTGTTCGGTTGATATGAGTGTCTGTTCTTGTGCCACTACCATACTGTCCTGATGATTACAGCATTGTAGTAAAGCTTGAAGTCTGGGATTGTGATGCCTCCTGCTTTGGTTGTCTTTTTCAAGATTGCTTTGGCTATTTGGGGTCTTTTCTGGTTCCATACAAATTTTAGGATTATTTGTTCTAGCTCTGTGAAGAATACTGGTGTTACTTTGATAGGGATTGCATTGAATATGTAGACTGCTTTGGGTAGTATCAACATTTTAACAATATTTGTTCTTCCTATCCAGGAGAATGGAATTTTTTTCCATTTTTTGTGTCTTCTTCATGTCTTTCATAAGCTTTCTATAGTTTTTAGTGTATAGATTTTTCAGCTCTTTGGTTAGATTTATTCCTAGGTATTTTATGTTTTTTTGTGCAACTAGAAATGGGATTGATTCCTTGATTTCTCTTTCTGTTGATTCATTGTTCGTGTACAGGAATGCAACTGAAATCTGTGCATTGATTTTATACCCTGAAACTTTGCTGAATTCATTAATCAGTTCTAGTAGTATTTTTGGTGGAATCTTTTGGGTTTTCCATATAGAGTATCATGTCATATGCGAAGAGTGAAAGTTTGACCTCCTCCTGGCCAATTTGGATGACTTTTATTTCTTTGTGTTGTCTTATTGCAGAGGCTTCCAATACTATGTTGAATAACAGTGGTGAGAGTGGACATCCTTGTCTTGTTCCCGACCTTAGGGGGAAAGCTGTCAGTTTTTCCCCATTGAGAATGATATTAGCGTTGGGTCATTCATATATGGCTTTTATTATCTCAAGGTATACTCCTCTATCCCTACTTTCTTGAGGGTTTTTATCAAGAAAGGATGCTGTAATTTGTCAAAGCTTTCACTACATCTATTGAGAGGATCATATGGTTCTTGTCCTTTCTTTTATTGATGTGATGAATCATGCTAATTGTTTTGTGGATATTGAACCAGCCCTGAATCCCAGGTATAAATCCCACTTGGTTGTGGTGAATAATTTTTTAATCTATTGTTGGAGCTGGTTGGCTAATATCTTGTTGAGGACTTTTGCATTCATGTGCATCAGGGAAATTGGTCTATAGTTCTCCTTTTTAGTAGGGTCTCTGTCTGGTTTTGGAATCAAGGTAATGCTGGCTTCATAGAAAGAGTTTGGAAGTTTTCCTCCATTTTTTTTTTTTTTTTTGGAACACCTTCAAGAGAATAGGTGTTAACTCTTCCTTAAATGGTTGGTAGAATTCCCCTGTAAGGCCATCTGGCCATGGAGTCTTCTTTTTGGGAGATTTTTGATTACTAAATTGATTAACTTACTGGTTATGGGTCTGTTCAAATTTTCTAATTCTTCCTGTTTCAGTTTTGGTAGTGTATATGTTTCTAGGAATTTGTCCATTTCTTCCAGATTGACCCTTTTATTGGCATATAATTGCTCATAATTGTCTCTTATTATTGTTCTTATTTCTGCTGTGTTGGTTGTGATCACTCCTCTTTTATTCTTTATTTTATTTATTTGGGTCCTTCCCTTTTTCTTTTTGATCAAACTGCATAGTGGCTTATTGATTTTGTTAATTCTTTCAAAGAACCAGCTTCTGGTTTCATTGATCTGTTCTACTGGTTTTTTTTTGTTTGTTTGTTTGTTTTGTTTTGTTTTGTTTTGTTTTGGCTTTGATAGCATTAATTTCTGCTCTGATCTTCACTATTTCCTGTCCTCTGCTGTTTTGGGGTTTTATTTCCTGTTCTTTTTCCATCTCCTTAAGGCGTAAGGTTAGGTTGTGTATCTGAGATCTTTCTTCCTTTTTTAGGAAGGCCTGGATTGCCATATACTTTCCTCTTATGACCACCTTTGCTGCATCCAAGAGGTTTTGGGTTGTGGTGTTATCATTTTCATTGACTTCTGTATACTTTTTAATTTCCTCTTTAACTGCTTGGTTAGCCCATTCATTCTTTAGTAGGATGTTCTTCAGTCTCCAAGTATTTATTCCCTTTCCAAATTTTTTCTTGTGGCTGATTTCGAGTTTCATAGTGTTGTGGTCTGAAAATATGCATGGTATGATCTCAGTCTTTTGTACTTGCTGAGGGCTGATTTGTGTCCCAGTATGTGCTCTGTTGTGGAGAATGTTCCATGTGCAATGGAGAAGAATGTATATTCTGCTGCTTTGGGATGAAATGTTCTGAATATATCTGTTCAGTCCATCTGGTCCAGTGTGTCATTCGAAGCCATTGTTTCCTTGCTGATTTTTTGATTAGGTGATCTGTCCATTGCTGTGAGTGGGGTGTTGAAGTGTCCTAATATTATGGTATTACTATCAATGAGTTTCTTTATGTTTGTGATTAATTGATTTATATATTTGGGTGCTTGCACATTTGGTGCATAAATGTTTACAATTGTTAGGTCTTCTTGGTGGATAGACCCCTTGATTATGATATAATGCCCTTCTGCATCTCCTGATACAGTTTTTATTTTAAAGTCTAGATTATCTGATATAAGTATGGCTACTCTGGCTTGCTTTTCTTGACCGTTAGCATGATAGATGGTTCTCCATTCCCTGACTTTCGATCTGAAGGTGTCTTTAGGTCTAAAATGGGTCTCTTGTGAAGAGTATATGGATGGATCTTGTGATTGGAGCATTGAGTCCATTGAGGTTTAGAATGAGTACTGAAAGATATGAATTTATTGCCATTATGATGCTTGTAGAGTTGGAGTTTCTGCTGGTGTTCTCTGGTCATTTCTAATCTCTGGTGCTATATATATATATATATATATATATATATATATATATATGTTTGTTTTTTTCATCTTTTCTCCCCTCAGAGAGTCCCCCTTAAAGTTTCTTGCAGGGCTGGTTTAGTGTTCACAAACTCCTTTAGTTTTTGTTTGTCTGGGAAACTTTTTATCTCTCCTTCTATTTTTAATGACAGCCTTGCTGGATAAAGAATCTTGGCTGCATATTTTTCTGATTCAGCACATTGAATACCTCCTGCCACTCCTTTTTGTCCTGACAAGTTTCTGTGGATGGGTCCGCTGCAAACCTGATCTGTCTTCCCTCGTAGGTCAGGGACTTTTTCTCCCTTGCTGCTTTCATGATTCTCTCCTTGCCTGAGTATTTTGTGAATTGGACTATGATATGCCTTGTTGATAGTCAGTTTTGTTAAACCTAATGGGAGTCCTCTGTGCTTCCTGGATTTTCATGTCTGTGTCTTTCCCTAGCTTAGGAAAGTTTTCCGCTATGATTTGCTCACATAACCTTTCTACCCCTATTTCTCTCTCTTCCTCTCCTGGGACCCCTGTGATTCTGATGTTGTTCCTTTTTAATGAGTCACTGATTTCTCTAATTCTTAAATAGTGCTCTTTTGCCTTCAACCCCCTCTTGTTTCTGCTTCATTATTCTCTATAAGTTTGTCCTCTATATCGCTGATTCTCTGTTCTGCCTCATCCATCCTTGCTGCTGCTGCATCCATCCGTGACTGCAGGTCAGTTATAGCATTTTAAATTTCATCATGGCTATTTTTTAATTCTTTTATCTCTACAGAAAAGGATTCTAAACTATTTTTGACTCCAGCTAGTATTCTTATCATGATTCTAAATTCTGGTTCAGACATCTTGCTTGTATCTGTGTTGGTTAAATCCCTGGCTGTCATTTCTTTGTGCTCTTTCTTTTCAGGTGAATTCCTTCATTTTGTCATTTTGAAGGGAAAAAAGGAATTAATGAGGTAGTGAAATTAAAATTAAAGAAACTAAATTAAAAAAATTAAAATTAAAAATTAAAAACATGCACACACACACAAATATAATAAATGATGCTAGATCCTAGGTGTGTTTTTGTCTGGGCGTTGAAAGTGGTTTGACAGATTAGAGAAAAATATGGGGGGGGAGAGGAAAAAAAAGGGAAATTGTTTGAAAATTTGAAAAAATGAATACACTGAAGTAGACTAAAATTAGTTGAGGTAAAATAGCATTTGAAAAAAATATACACAAAAGTAAAAAATATAGTGGAAAAAATTAAGGAAAATATTTTTATTAAAAATTAAAGTGAATATTTTTCAATATTCACACAAAATAAAAAAAATAAAGAGAAAAAGACAAAAACTAAAAATAGGAAAAAAGGAAATCATTTGAAAATTTGAAAAAGTGAATACACTGTAGTGGAATAAAATAAAATGATGGCAGTAAAATAGAATTTGAAAAAGTATACACAGAAGTAAAGAATATAGGGGAAAAAATTAAAGAAAAATATTTTTAATAGAAATTGAAGGTAAAAATGAAGTGTTTTCTGCATTCAAGAAAAAGAAAAGAAACAAAAAAGAGAAAAAAAAGAAAGAAGAGAAAAGGAGATTGTTTGACAATTGGAAAAGGTGAATACACTGGAGTAGACTAAAATAAAATGATGGAAGTAAAATGGAATTGAAAAAATTTACACGAAAGTTAAAAATATAGTAATAATAATTAAAGAAAAATATTTTTAATAAAAATTGAAAATAAAAATGAATATTTTCTCTGTATTCAGGAAAGAAGTGTAAAAGAGGAAAGAAAGAAAGGAAATTGAATAGTTGGACCTGCTAGCATACTAAAGTAGGACTGAAATTGCTTTGTTTTCCCCTAGAAGTCAGTCTATGTAGCACTTTATAGTCCATAAACTAGGCAGGCAGTGAGACTTCTGTTCTTGAAGAGAGAAGTTGGCCCAGTTGGGCAGGGCTCAATGTAACAGTTCCATTCTCCACTAGATAGCACTGCTAGCCTCCGAGGGTGGATTGTTGTGGTGCTTGTAGTTGCACATGTGCATGCGCGGGAGTGGTGAAAATGGCACCACCCAGCTACCCAGTCTGTTCTCCCAGATTAGCATTCACTCATCTGTCCTCTGTCTTCAACTTTCGTCCATTTCCCACTTCTTCACTCTCCATCACCAGGCCCCAGGCAGTACCTCTCTCCCGAGTTTTGTCTCACACGCAGCTGTTTTCCCCAGCCCCTTACTTCTGAAGGACTGTGGCTGTGACCTGTTCCACCCCTCTTGGAAGGGTCTCATGGAGCAATGGCTGAATGAGCAATGGCTGAATGCCAGCTTCACTCAGGAATGCTTGCTGGACCCTGCTGTTGCCGGTGCCCCGAGACTGTGGCTGGGTGCCACCCCACCTCAGAAAAAGTTCGCAAGATAGTGTAGCAGCAGTGTTTCAGGGATTATGGAAGATTACAACACACATCTGGCACCAGGCTTCACCCTTAAGGACCTTGTTCTAGCACGAGAAAATGTGGCTGTTTTCTGGGGTCTGCTGGGACCAGGTGGCTTCAACAGTTTCTAACCAAATATCCTTCCAGCAGTGGAACTGCTTTTCCCCATGTGGCCCAAGATCCTCCCAGACCCCACTCTGTTCCTGGGGATTCGCCCTTTCCACCAGAGCCCCACCAGGTATCGAGCTGCAGAGTTGCAACCTTTGTGCTCCCCTTGTTACAGTCTTAATGGAATTTAAACCCTCTCCTTTCTCCTTTCTCCCTTTCTAGTTTAGTCCCTGCAGATGTTTTCAATTTTCCACCTTCTCTCCAGCTGCTTTTGAGGAGGGTTGCTTTTCCAGTATTCTCCCCCCCCACCCCCCCCATCCTCTTTCCACCTCACAAAAAGCACCTCCCTTCCTGCTCCTTCTCACTCCCCAAGTTCACTTCTCTGTGCCACATACCTGCTGAATTCTGTGGTTCAGGTTTTGCAGATTGTTGTGCTAATCCTCCAGTCAGTTTTCTAGGTGTGTCGGATGGTTTAGTGTTGGTATGGCTGTATATCATGGACACAAGACACACCGAAAACTTCCATGCTGTTCTGCCATTTTGGCCCCTCCTCTGCAGACCCGACTTTTCTACATTCTGATTTTAACTTTTTTTCCCTGAGTTCATACTACCTTCCATGTTTGCACTATCATTTGCATTGCAATAATTTGTTTACATGGCAATTATTTGTTTAAGACTTCCCTAGTAAGACTGAGATCTTTGAAGAAGTAATTTTATTAACTTATGAATATTTGAGATATAGTAAACCCAGTGTGTGATACAAAGCTTATGTCTGCCAAAAGACAAGAGTAAAATTATACAAATATAGATGTGTAAAGAATAACTTGGGAAAATAGATGTGTTTGAGGATCACAGCATATAAAACACTAAAGAAGTGGTTACAAGATTGACATAAAAATGACCTTCTAAGAGAAAAACAATTATATTCCATTAGAAAATCTACCTTGAGAAAAGAGTGGAAATTACACTTGGAATGATGGGCAGATGTGAATAAGAATGAGAAGAGCAAAGGCAAGCCTGGAGAATTTTAATTCTAACTCATGTAGTAAGAAACTATTTACTAAGAGCAGAGGTAATGGCTGTAAGATGTTATTATAGAAAAAAGCTAGTGTGGCAAAATATATCTAGGGTAATAGTGTGGGATAAGTTGGACATTGAGGAAAAGTTAGAAGCCACTATAAATACTCAGGAGTAAGGAAATGGTAGAATAGTGATGTCATCAACTTCAATGTTGTTTATTCCTTATATACATTTATATTTAGAAAAATATATATTTGTAAATTTTATATACGATATAAATATTTTAAAGAGCTAAATCAGTCACAGGAACTAAAGATATAATTTTTTTTTAAATTGTTAATCACTGTTTTGTTTGTTTGAAACCTCTTATCTTAAGAGTATGGTCTGAATAATAGCATTCAAGGCATAGTTATAAAATTATAATGTCTTTTCTAAACGTTTGGGTCCCAAAAATATATACCATGAGATCATTTCAAACAAAAACCTTTCAAGTTTTAAATAACTAGAAGAAGAAAAATCCCAATTTTCAGGTTTAAAGAAATGATTCATGGAGGGGACATTGGAGGATTAGGAATATTTTTAACTAATTTTAGAATCATGTTTCACCTTTTGACTTAAGCATAAGAATTATGAAAACATTGGAAAGTTCAAAAAAGTATTTTCTATAGAAAGAAATTATAAGTTTTTTTATTTATGTGTGTTAGGGTTAGTTGGAAAAACTTGAACATTGTGTAATTATATTTTCCAGCAAGAAAATGAGTACTGTCAAAAGGGGAAAAGGGACCATCTCTTTGGTGTTTATCCCAAGAGCTATAAAATGGATTGCTAAATGTATGGAAGAAATTCATAAAGAAACTAAAGATGTAAATTAAGTTGGATAGATGAAATAACAATGTCCTAGAGGAGATGGGAGCAGGTAGTTGTGGAGGTAAAAGAATGAGTTTTAATAAGTAGAAGTAATTTTTCTTTCTTCTATATGAAATGAATAGATGCCTTTTTAATAGCTTTGGATATGCCTTATTGAGGTGAGCAGATAAGCAATCATATAACAACAAAATAAGTGAGAGACCTGGCAAAAAGATGAGAGACAGGAGTATTTTTTGAAAACATTTTGGAAACAGATAATATCCTGATTTGAAATGTTGGATGTATAACAAATTCAGATGATATTAGGTCTCATGGGTTGTTCCACTGTAATTGACCTAAACTGGAAAGAATCTAGGGTTGAGGTTAAAGTAAGAGGCCAAGACATTAATGGTAGAACATCACTTACCAAGTTATAGAAATTATAAAACTGTCCTTTTATGCTTTAACCTATTTTGGTGAATAGAATATTTTATCATGGTTTAAAATTACTTTGAATATCATTTAATCTGCCATACATACAAATTGGAATGGCCTTCTGCTCATAAGATTTTACCAGAGGTCAACCTGTGCAAATTTCCTGTCCAAGTGAGCATAACTGACTGATCTAAGGCTAGAGATCCCTGTCTTAAGAGAGGCAGGGACAGTCTCTTGAGAAAGAATTAAAATCTTTAATGATGGAACACAAAAATTCAGTAGTATACAGCATGGAAAAAGTTAATGGCAATACTTGAGAAAGAAAGTCCATGAACACTGATAAAGCCAGTGCGTGTGTGTTACTTGAAATCAAAAGAACTGAAACTAATAATCATTTATATTGGAACCTATCTAAGAATAAAATATGAAGATACTTTCCCAATATCACACATTGAATGGGTGACAAACCTACGAACTTCCAATGGAAGTTGGAAATGGCCAAGGAAATTATTTTAAATAATTTTACACAGGTGAATTTTAAAAAGTACTAATAATAAGTAGCAACTAGACTAGAGCTACTTCTTAGATTACTGCCACTTAGTGAAACTTCAATTCATCCAGATATGGCCCCTTCTTTGGAATCCTTACCCTAACTGGAATAATATTCCTTGCACCAGAATACCCCAAAAATATATAATCAATATTGATCATAAAAATTATATATTATCATTTCTTTTAAAAAATGAATTGCCACTTTAATAATCAGCATGGAAATAAAGTATGTAAAAGTTTACATGAAAGAGAAGTAGAATTTATTAAGAATTTGTTTTACAATGAATAGCAGGTTGCCTATTATATTTTAACAGTATATGACGCTAAGCCTTTGTGTTTCCTTTGCATATTTCTTAGAAGGATTCTGGAAATTCATATATCATCATATTTTTTATCATCATTGAAAAAATCCATTTATTAGTTTTAGAATGACAAATACCACTCATTGATAACATTGTTTACTCCTTTAGGTTGCATTATATGTTGGTTACCTTTCAAATAATGTATCTCTTGAAAATATGCATATTTGATAAATGTATGTGGATACATGTATATATATTTATCAGTCTTTCTGTTTATTTAAGAAGAAATACATACCATAGTCTTTAATTGTGAGGAGAAAAGTGGAAACAAAATCTATTTTTGAAGCTTTCAGTATGGAAATGTTTGCATCAGTAGAAACTACTATACTGTCTGGTGGACTGTTGATGTACAGCTTGTTGGTTGGCACAAGGCTATTTACAGCTCTGTTAGAGTAGAAGCTCATTCAGATAAATTGACTGAGCTAAATTTTCAACTAAAAGGGTATTTAGAATGTCATACAACATGGAGAATACAAGGTATCAGTGGAAGATTTGCAGCTCTAAGAGACAAGATTATCTATGAGTCACAATTCTGAGCACATAGAATGGGTACTAAATGAAACTCTGGGACATAGAGATACTTCAGCTAATGGGATAAAGACCAAAGAAAACAAAAATACAAAACCAGAAGAACAATTACGTGAAGAAAAGTCAGTTACTTCGGAAATATGATGTAAGATTTCCCTTTTGAAGAAATGGCCAAGGGGGTCTTTTTCTCAAGTATAGCCTAGTGATTAAAATAATGGTCTCAATGGGTAATAGGCATTAAGGAGGGCACTTGTTGTGATGTGCGCTAAGTGTTGTATATAAGTGATGAATCACTAAAGTCTACTCCTGAAACCAATATTATACTATACATTAACTAACTAGAATTTAAATAAAAACTTGAAACTAATACACACACACACACACACACACACACACACAAAATTAAAAAAAAAAAAAAAAAACCCCAATGGTCTCTGAAGTAAAATAACCTGAGTTTGAATTCTGCCTCCTGGGTTGTGAGAATTAAAGAAGTAATATGTGCAAATATGTTGGCATATTAAATATTTTTAAATGTTAACTTTTATTATCTTCATCATCATCATCATTAGTTTTCTCATTTGTTTTCGATAGAGCATATTTTGGTGGAAATTGGATAAAAGATACTACTTTTCGATTATAATCCTTCTCAATAATTGATGGTATTTCTACTTATTTGTTTTCACACACAGCATTCTTGATGAGGAAACGAAAAGAGCATTGGACTAGAAAACAAAACGAAAATTTGCCCTCTACACTGTTTGAAAGGCTAACCTTGGCCTTAAAGTCTGTGATTCATTGATTACATTCAACAGTAACAAAATGGACAACATTTAGATGTTTGCAGGTTAACCTCTTATGGAAAGTTTCTCAAATAAACAAGATGGTGAATTGCTTTTCGATAATCTGAACTAGATTCTTTCTGTCAGTAACACTTAACTTCAGCCTTTAATTGAATGAAAACATATATCTTGTGTCAGCTAAATGAAAAATTTTTGAAATATATACATTAGGTCAGTCATTATTCTTAGAACCTCATTTACTGTAACATTATCTAAAAAACTCTACAAAAATAAATCATTAAGTTTGCTATAAGCAAAAGAGGATTTTTGTCACACTGCAGTTTAAAATTCTAGAGACAATATTCCATAGATTAGTTTTAGTTTCAGTTTTTGTTTTTTTTCTGTGTGCCTGTGAAGATCAACAACACAAGAAAGCAGAGGCAAAGGGGCACAGGGAATAATACATTTTTAAAAGTAATATGGATGAAATGATCAGATGAATGTAATCATAAGGTATTGCACTAGATAGAATAGCCTTTGATTGAAATGAATGCTACAGTACTTGAATTTCTCAGCACTATCAAAACGAACATTAAATATTACTGAATTTGGCCACATTTGCCTGTATTTTCTTGGATAAGCACCTTTAAGTTCACTTTTCCTCTTTCCTGTCTTCTCTTGTTATTGTTGTTTTAATGATTTTCAACCACAACTCTCACTTCCAGTTTCTAGCTTATTAGTGCTAATGTGCAATTACATTAATTGTCCTACTTTACATGTGTTGGTGTCCTTTATAAGTAACGTGATGAGCCCAAAGAGAAACTAATAGTGGGCATATCAATTTCTATGAAGAATATTCATGTGAGATTGTCTCTATTAGCACCCTTCAATGTACCACATCTTGATCATTGTATCTCCATAGTATTGTTCTCATCTATCATTTTGAATAGGTAACAGACCATCTCAGATGGCCACAGATACCATAGATGTTGTTGTAAGATGTTGATCTCATTTTCATCTATTTGTTGTAAGAATTCAGTATGTTCTAGCATTTATCAACCAATTTGTCATCTATAATGTTATAAGTTTCCAGTGTTTGTGGTCTCTTCATTCTTCCATATGTGATGAAAATATAGTCAGTTTTGAAATTTGTGAATTTGTCTTACAATACAAAATTTGGAAAAAGCTATTTCAAACTATTTGGTGGGGGGAAAACAACAATTAAGAGTAGCTCTTATTTAATGGTAAAAGATATGAGTAAGAAACAGTAAATAATAAATGAATAAAAAAAATGATAAGTTAACCACAGATACTGACATTCTTGTTTGCATTGCTTTTTAGAACACTGATTAGTTAGAAAATAAAAAGAGACCCAAATCAATAAACTCCATGCAATCTTTAGAGACATATATGATAAAGGGACACATATGCTTTCTCTTCAAATGAAATTTATTACAGAATGTTACCTTATTTATGAGTTTAAGAAATAAAGTAATAAGGTACCAGTAGGGGAGCATAGTTTTGCCTGCTGAAAGAGGAATGGAAGTTAGTATTAAGAACAAGGAAAATTCAAGGGCACTGTTACTTCCAAAGTTACCATTGTTCTTAATTGAATTTTTAAAAATATAATTAATGTAAATGTGCAGAAGAAAGCAGATGTGACTTAATAAACCATTATTCTCATTTTGAACAAGATTAACCTCATTTTAGTTCTTCTACTCTCTAGTCTTGTTCTAGAAGAGATGATATAGCTTGATATACTGGGGTTACAGCTGTAGAAGTCATTGATTAAGTCTGCAAATCTATGATCAGACATCTCTATCATGCATGCTGTAGGGAATTGTAGTCTATTAACACACACTTACCTTGTCCTTCTCTTTTAGGCAGTTTCATTTGTCCCCTTGGAGCCCAATATCAGCCTTGGGAACCCAAATGTTCTATTTTTCAGTGAGCTTGACTTACCCTGCAGTGAACTGAGATGGTTGGCATTCCAGTATAATAACATCAATGTTGCCCCAGTCTGTATTCACCATAATCAAGACAGAAATTAATTAAGATACACAAAATAGGTAATTTGAGGAAAGTTTAACGGAGGTATTATTTCTATACAGGTTATTTATAGTAGAGCCAAGAGAGATAGTACAATATTTTTAATCTAGTAAGGAGAAAAAAGGGGGCCATAGTTATCATCAGGGGAGAAATCGCAAGTCAGGGCCAAGGTCACCAAAACCTGAAATAAAAGAACTCAACTGGAAAGGGGATCCTAAAGGGAGAAATTACCTTGGGATATATAATGCAGTCAGCCAAGGGGACCCCGGATGGAAAGATCCAGAGAAATAAATAATTCAATCTTCCTCTCCTCTTGCCCTGATATTTTCTTCTGGATGTCTCATTTTAAAAATTCAACCAATAAGCAGTGAGCAATGGATTCTTTTTTTTTAATTTTTTTTAACGTTTATTTATTTTTGAGACAGAGAGAGACAGAGCATGAACGGGGGAGGGGCAGAGAGAGAGGGAGACACAGAATGGGAAACAGGCTCCAGGCTCTGAGCCATCAGCCCAGAGCCCAATGCGGGGCTCAAACTCACGGACTGAGAGATTGTGACCTGAGCTGAAGTCGGACGCATAACTGACTGAGCCACCCAGGCACACCAGGATTCTTTTAATAGTGTCCATACAGTTAAGGCTTTTGGGATCAAGAGTACAGTGATGAAGGATGAAGAATGAACCTAGAGGAACAAATAAAAACTATACTGTACCCTCTGGCCCTATACCCCAACAGCATCAATAATGGAGGTGTCCCAAGAATATCACCAACACCTTCTTCTGATGATGTCTCTGAGCCTTACCTTTCTAACTGCTGAAACTCTGTTCTTGACTTTTTCACCACGGCTGTCTGAGTTCCATACTGTTATCCCTGCTTTAGATTTGGTTGTAGGCTCTATTTGCCAGTGTTCCGATACTGCTTACTTATAGCCTTTGATTATACAGGAGACTATCCAATGGCTATAATGTAATAGCACTAATCCCACTCCTTTGTCTCCTTTGCTGCCCAATTAATCAATTGCTACAGCCACACTCTATATGATTCCATTCCACTGGACACTGCTCCGTGTATGGGCATACATAGTTATTTATACTCTTGCTCCCCTATCACTGCCTCTTCTTACTCCTGCTTCAATTCTATCAAGTGGTTACATTGCAGTTGGGGCTGTCATCTCTACTTTTTTCACTCCAGTGGCATCTGGCATAACTCAAGAAAGCCACTGCAGGAAAGATACCCTCCTTAGTGCCTCTGCTTCTGTTATGGATGATTCCTGTTGCATTTTATTTCACTATTCCCTTTACACTTTTAAAGTGTCTAACAATGATCACAGCTGAACATAATCTTTTCTTGCAGGCACTGTCAGCATTCGTCCATAGTGAAATCCACCAAATATATGGCTTGATAGACTGCTAGAATTTAACTAGTGTAACCTCTTCAGGAAATTTGTCAAAACTGACAGTTATAAGGTTAATGGCTGTAATTCCTTTTCATGTTTCATACTCCAGTGCAATGTGATACATTAAGTATTAATCGAGGGTTTGCATTGTGTCTGTACTAGGCCATAGTATGATTGTGAGAGGATAAATATATTCCTTGTGGTCTTAGAGATTATAGTCTAGTAGATGATACAGACAAGTGTACACTTGTCATGGGTTGAATCATGTCCCCCTGCAAATTCATCTGTTGCAGCTCTCACCCAGCATGTGACTAGATTTAGGATAGGGTCTTTAAGGAGGTAATCAAGATTAAGTGAGTCCAAAAGAATGGGTCAAAAAGCAATAGGACTGATATTCTTATAAAAAGAGGAAGAGACGCCAGAATTGTGCATGCACAGAGGAAAGTCCATCTAGGGACACAGAGACAAAGTTGTCCTCTGTAAGCCAGGAAGAAAGATCTCACCGGAAGCGAAACCTTGTGACAAACTTTCAGCCTCCAGAACTGTGAGAAAATAAATTTCTGTTGTTTAAACCAACCAATCTGTGGTATTCTATTATGGTAGCCCAAGTACATTATCACAGATTTTGGTACCAAGAAGTGGGTCACTACTGTAACAAATACATAAAAATGAAGAAGTGGCCTTGGAACCGAGTGATGAACAGAGTCTGGAAGGTTTATGAGTTACTTGTTGGAAATAACCTAGATTGCTTCAAAGAGACTTTTGATAAAAACCATGGACATTAAAGATGGTTCTGGGTGAGATCTCAAATCGAAATGAGGAACATGTTACTGGAAATTGGAAGAAAGGCGATCCCTGTCATAAAGTGGTAAACAACTTGGCTGAATTATGTTCCAGTGTTTTGTGGAACATAGATGTTGTGATGACCACCTTGGATATGCAGCAGAGGAAATTCCTAAGCAAAGTTTTGAAGATGCACCTGGCTCTTCCTTTTGCTGATAGTAAAATGTAAGGAGAAAGAGATAAACTGAGGAAATTTTTAAGCAAAGAGGAAACATAAAGACATATAGGGTTCTCAGACTATCCATATTGCAAACATTGAGAAAGTATATTTTGGAGAGAATATCAAGGGTATGGCTTGCCAAGCACCCCATAAGAGATGACCTATTGATTTAATCACCCATCTCAGCTGAAGCCAGGAATAGAGGTGGGGTTATACCACTATCAGTTTGGATTAAAGGAGAAAAAGACAGGAGGATATAAAATATAGCTGTCAGAGTTTGGGGGTTCTGTTAGACAGGACAATAGGGCTGTTTGGCTGAAAGCAACAAAAAGAAGAATGACTCCAAGGGCTATTTAACCAGGGCTGCCAATGCTACCACAGGTACAGAGCTCACAGACTTTGGTGGGGTACAGGTGTCTACTCCTTGCTTTCAGGAAGTGAAGCCTCCTCTGCAATTTCAATAGGACATGGTGTCCACATTGAGAACTTCAGAGGCAAGCCTACACCCATGGTCAAGGAGGGCAGAGCCACCACCATGTGGACTTGGAAAGCAGAGCATCTAACCAAAGAGGATTATTCTCAAGCCATAAGATCTAATGAAAATTTCCTTGCTAGGTTTGGAGTTTGCTTGGAACCTTTTGCCCTTTCTTCCTTCCATTCAGTTTCTCCCTTTTGGAATGAGAATGTCTATACTATGCTTGTCTCACTGTTATCCATTGGAAGCAAATAACTTACCTAGTTTTACAAGTTCACAGCTAGTGAGGAATTTTGCCTCAAGATGAATCATACTTCAAGTTTCACCCATACCTAATGTAGATGATACTTAGATTAGATGAGACTTTAGACTTGGAGATGATGCTGAAATAGGTTAAGAATTTTGAGGGGTACCTGGGTGGCTCAGTCAGTTAAGCATCCAACTCTTGATTTCAGCTCAGGTCATGATCCTACAGTTGTGAGATGAAGCCCTGTGTCAGGCTCTGCTCAGGGCATGGAGCCTGCTTAAGAGTCTCTCTCTCTCCATCTCCTTCTGTCCCACCTCCATTCACATGTGTGCATTCTCCTTCTCTCTCAAAAATAGGGTACTAAAAAAATTCAGGCTGTTAGGATGAGGTGATTTTATTGTGCGTGCAAGAACATGAATGGGAAGAAAGGGGAAAAATACTACAACTGTATTATGCCTCTCCAATTCATATGCTGAAGTGTTAACCCCCAATGTGTTAATATTTAGAAACAAGAGCTTTTAAAGGGTAATTAAGGTTAAATAAAGTCAACAGTGGAACCCTATTCCAATAGCACTGAAGAAGAGAAGAGACACCAGGAGTCCATGTGCACAGAGGAAAGGTCACGTGAGGACATAGCCATAAAACTTCTCTCTGCAAGCCTGGAAGAAACTTCTAACTTCCAAAACTGTGAGAGAACATATTTCTGTTATTTCTGTGGTATTCTGTTATGGAAGCCTGAACAGACAATACGCAATTAAAAAAATTAAAATGTGGTAAGTACTAGTGAAGGAAATGAAAATTTAGCACACAATAGAAACATGGTAGGGCAGAAGTCAGATTTGGCAGATTTCATAGGAAATTTCCTTATGAGATAAATCTTCTAAGTTAGTGGAAATTTCCCGAGTGAAAAGCTAGTGAGGACATTGATGGCAGGGACAGGTAGAAAAGACTGTGGATAGTTGGAATTTGAGAATACTTCTTGGTAAATATGTATGAGTAATTCTAGCATTGAACAGATCATGACATTGTGAAGAAATGGGAACCATTCAAATATGGGAATAGTCTAAAACTGATGATTGGTATCTGTCAAGAGAAAAATTTGTAGTGATTACTATATATCATATCTTTATAATTGTAAACTCAAATATATTAATAATTACATTACATATGTATGGTTGCTCCAAATCAAAGGCAGACATTGTCAGGACGCATAAAAGAATAAGACACAAACAAATGCTGCCTATAATATCTGACCTTTAAATAAAAAGACACAGGTAAGTTAAAAGAGAAAATTGTAGGATGACAGCATAGGAGGATGCTGGGCTCACCGCATCCTGCGGATCACTTAGATTCCACCCAACCTGCCTAAATAACCCAGAAAATCGCCAGAAGACTACCAGAATGGATTCTCCGGAGCCAAGTGTAGAGGAGAGGCCCACGGAAGAGGGTAGGAAGGGTGGAGAGGCGGTGCATGCTACACAAATTGGCGGGAGGGAACCGGGGTGGAGGGGCAGCCCGCCGACAAAGCAGAGCCTCTAAGTCTGGCTTGAAAAAGCGGAGGGGCTGGACAGAGTGTGTTTGGACAGCAAGCGGGACTTAGCATCTAGAAGGTTATAAGTTAACAGGGGATGGAGAACTATTTATCATGCTAGTGGAAGTCAAAAGAGAGCTGGAGTAGCCATACTTATATCAGACAAACTAGACTTTAAATTAAAGGCTGTAACAAGAGATAAAGAAAGGCATTATATAATAATTACAGGGTCTATCCAACAAGAAGAACTAACAATTATAAATGTCTATGCGCCGAATACGGGAGCCCCCAAATATATAAAACAATTAATCACAAACATAAGCAACCTTATTGACAAGAATGTGGTAATTGCAGGGGACTTTAATACCCCACTTACAACAATGGATAGATCATCTAGACACATGGTCAATAAAGAAACAAGGGCCCTGAATGATACATTGGATCAGATGGCCTTGACAGATATATTTAGAACTCTGCATCCCAAAGCAACAGAATATACTTTCTTCTGACATGCACATGGAACATTCTCCAAGATAGATCACATACTGAATCACAAAACAGCCCTTCATAAGTATACAAGAATTGAGATCATACCATGCATACTTTCAGACCACAATGCGATGAAGCTTGAAATCAACCACAGGAAAAAGTCTGGAAAACCTCCAAAAGCATGGAGGTTAAAGAACACCTACTAAAGAATGAGTGGGTCAACCAGGCAATTAGAGAAGAAATTAAAAAATATGTGGAAACAAACGAAAATGAAAATACAACAATCCAAACGCTTTGGGACGTAGTGAAGGCAGTCCTGAGAGGAAAATACATCGCAATCCAGGCCTCTCAAGAAACAAGAAAAATCCCAAATACAAAATCCAACAGGCACACCTAAAGGAAATAAAAGCAGAGCAGCAAAGATACCCTAAACCCAGCAGAAGAAGAGAAATAATAAAGATCAGAGCAGAAATAAACAATATAGAATCTAAAAAAACTGTAGAGCAGATCAATGAAACCAAGAGTTGGTTTTTTGGAAAAATAAACAAAATTGATAAACCTCTAGCCAGGCTTCTCAAAAAGAAAAGAGAGATAACCCAAATATATAAAATCATGAATGAAAATGGAATTATTACAATCGATCCCTCAGAAATACAAGCAATTATCAGAGAATACTATGAAAAATTATATGCCAACAAACTGGACAACCTGGAAGAAATGGACAAATTCCTAAACACCCACACACTTCCAGAACTCAAACAGGAGGAAATAGAAAGTTTGAACTGACCCATAACCAGCAAAGAAATTGAATCACTTATCAAAAATCTCCCAACAAATTAGAGTCCAGAACCAGATGGCTTCCCAGGGGAATTCTACCAGACATTTAAAGCAGAGATAATACCTATCCTTCTCAAGCATTTCCAAAATGCTTGGAAGGAAAACTTCCAGACTCATTCTATGAAGCCAGTATTACTTTGATTCCTAAACTAGACAGAGACCCAGTAAAAAAAGAGAACTACAGGCCAATATCCCTGATGAATATGGATGCAAAAATTCTCAATAAGATACTAGCAAATCGAATTCAACAGCTTATAAAAAGAATTATTCACCATGAAATAGTGGGATTCATTCCTGGGATGCAGGCTGGTTCAACATTCGCAAATCAATCAACGTGATACATCACATTAATAAAAGAAAAGATAAGAACCATATGATCCTGTCAATCGATGCAGAAAAAGCATTTGACAAAATTCAGCATCCTTTCTTAACAAAAGCCCTCGAGAAAGTCGGGACAGAAGGAACATACTTAAAGATCATAAAAGCCATTTATGAAAAGCCCACAGCTAATATCATCCTCAATGGGGAAAAACTGAGAGCTTTTTCCCTGAGATCAGGAACACGACAGAGATATCCACTCTCACCGCTGTTGTTTAACATAGTGTTGGAAGTGCTAGCATCAGCAATCAGACAACAAAAGGAAATCAAAGGCACCAAACTGGCAAAGATGAAGTCAACCTTTCACTTTTTGCAGATGACATGATAATATACATGGAGAATCTGATAGACTCCACCAAAAGTCTGCTAGAACTGATACATGAATAGAGCAAAGTCGCATGATACAAAATCAATGTACAGAAATCAGTTGCATTCTTATACACTAACAATGAAGCAACAGAAAGACAAATAAAGAAACTGATCCCATTCACAATTGCACCAAGAAGCATAAAATACCTAGGAATAAATCTAACCAAAGATGTAAAGGATCTGTATGCTGAAAACTATAGAAAGCTTATGAAGGTAATTGAAGAAGATATAAAGAAATGGAAAAACATTCCGTGCTCATGGGTTGGAAGAATATTGTTATAATGTCAATACTACCCAAAGCTATCTATACATTCAATGCAATCCCAATCAAAATTGCACCAGCATTCTTCTTGAAGCTAGAACAAGCAATCCTAAAATTCATATGGAACCACAAAAGGCCCCGAATAGCCAAAGTAATTTTGAAGAAGAAGACCAAAGCAGGAGGCATCACAATCCCAGTCTTTAGCGTCTACTACAAAGCTGTCATCATCAAGACAGCATGGTATTGGCACAAAAACAGATACATAGACCAATGGAATAGAATAGAAACCCCAGAACTAGACCCACAAACATATGGCCAACTCATCTTTGACAAAGCAGGAAAGAATATCCAATGGAAAAAAGTCTCTTTAACAAATGGTGCTGGGAGAACTGGACAGCAACATGCAGAAGAATGAAACTAGACCACTTTCTTACACCATTCACAAAAATAAACTCAAAATGGATAAAGGACCTGAATGTGAGATAGGAAACCATCAAAACCCTAGAGGAGAAAGCAGGAAAAGACCTCTCTGACCTCAGCCGCAGAAATTTCTTACCTGACACATCCCCCAAGGCAAGGGAATTAAAAGCAAAAATGAACTATTGGGACCTCACAAAGATAAAAAGCTTCTGTACAGCAAAGGAAACAATCAACAAAACTAAAAGGCAACCAACGGAATGGGAAAAGATGATGGGCATTGAAGAGGGCATCTTTTGGGATGAGCACTGGTCATTGTATAGAAACCAATTTGACAATAAATTTCATATATTAAAAAAAGAAAATTGTATTATGCAAACACTAATGATAAGAAAGGTGGCTATATTAATACTAGACAGAATAGACTGCATAACAAGATACATTAGCAGAAATAAAAAGTAGCATTTCTTAATGATTAAAGAGTCTATTCGTCAAGAGCACATAAGCATCTTAAATGTGTATATACCTAACAAATGTGTTTTAAAATATGTAAGACAAAAAAATGATAGGCCTAAAAAGATAAATGAACAATTCAAAATTGTGGTTTGAGATTTTAGCAGTGTTCTCTCAGAAACTGAAAGCATAGGTAGACAGAAAATCAATACAGATATAGAAGAATTGAACATCACACTCAACCAACTTAACCTAATTGACATTTATATAACACTACACTCAACAATGACAGAATATACATTCTTTTCAAGTGAACATGGAACATTTCTGAAGATGGGCCATAAGTCTCCGTGAATTTAAAAGAATTGGCATCATATATAGTATATTTTCTAGCCAAAATGGTGTTCAATTTTAAATCAATAACAATAAGATATTTGGAAAGTCCCCAGAAATGGGAAAGTTAACAATTGCAGCACTACTCACAGAGGGATTATTATTTCTATTCTAACTTGATTTAGACATTCAACACTAGTTTGATTGAAACTCCTTTGGGCATTTTTTGATAGAAATGAATAAATTGACTTTAAAATTCACATGGAAATGCAAAGGATCTAGACCAGCCAAAACAATTTTTAGTATTATTTTGAGACTTAATTTAGAGCTATTATAATGCATACGGTATAGTATTGGTGTATATAAGTATAAACAAGCATATAAACCAATGGAATAAACTAGAGAGTATAAAAAAAATTGATGTATGTGTGTGTCTGTGGTTTGACAATGCCAAACAATTTCAATTTGAAATGATGATAGTTTCCTTTAATGATGGGAAAATTTGATATGCATAGGAGAAAAATGAACCTCAGAACTTACCTTACCCCATGCACAAAAAAAAATCCATTTTGAAATGTATGATAGATTTAAGTGAAAAGTTCAAACTATATGTCACCTAAAAAAATGTAAGAGAAAATTATTATATTGGTTTAACAAAGACTTCTTAGACCAGCATTAACATAACCTTTTAAAAAATGATGATTTATGTATCAATTATTAAAAACTTTCTATCATCAGGACACCTGGCTGGCTCAGTTGGTTGAGCATTCAACTTCAGCTCAGGTCATTACCTCGCGGCCCCTGGGTTTCAGTGCTGTGGAGGGCTCTCTGCTGTCATCACAGAGCCCAATTCAGATCCTCTATCCCCTTCTCTGCACCTCCCCCACTCATGTGCATGCTCTCTCACTCTCTCTCTCTCTCTCCCTCCCTCCTTCCCAAAAATAAACATTAAAAAAAATACTGTGATGAGATACTGTTACACATCCACAGTACCAAGTATTGTTGAGGATGTGAAACAACTGAAATCTTTCTGTATTGTTGATGGGAATGTAAAATGGTACAACCATTTGGAAAAACAATTTGGAAGTTCCTAATAAGGTTAAAAATGCATTTATTATATGACCCAAGAGTCATTTAATATATACATTACTATATTTACCTAAGAGAAATAAAAACATAAGTCACACAATGCCTTTTCATAAGTGCTTATAGGAACATTATTCATAAAAACTTCAAACTGGAGACAGTTAGGATGGTCATCACAAATGAATGGACAAACAGATTGTAACATGTCTATGTAGCAGAATATGGCCTGGTATAAAAAGGAGCAAACTACTTACACACAGAAAAGCATTGGTGAATCTCTGAAATATGCAACTTATTGAAAGAAACCTATAACGAAAAGAGTCCTGTGACTGGGGGTGCCTGGATGGCTCAGTCGGTTGAGTGTCCGACTTCGGCTCAGGTCATGTTCTCAGGGTTCATGGGTTCGAGCCCCGCGTTGGGCTCTGTACTGACAGCTCAGAGCCTGAAGCCTGCTTCGGATTCTGTGTCTTCCTCTCTTTCTGCCCCTAACCCACTCGTATTCTGTCTCTGTCTCTCTCAAAAATAAACATTTTTTTAAAAAAAGATTCCTGTGGCTGTTAAAATATGTCTACAAAACATTTTTTGATGCTTCTTCCATTAAAGTGCATTCTAGAAGCACATGGGTGGCTCAGTTGGTTGAGTGTCTGACTCTTGGTTTTGGCTCAGGTGATGATCTCATGGTTCATGGGTCCCCCTGCATCAGGCTCTGTGCTGAAAGCAAGGAGCCTGCTTAGGATTTTCTCTCTCCCTCTCTCTCTCTGCCCCTCTCCCTATTGAGCTGTCTCGTGTCTCTCAAAATCAATAAATAAACTAAAAAAAAGTGCAGTCTAATTCCAGCCAATAGTCAGCATTAACCACCAGATCTGTGGGGGAGAGAATATTCTGCCATATCTGCTTTTATAGAAGAAATATTTCTGTCATTGCCGCTGTTAGGCTACATGTTCTCTGATGCTGACCAAGTCCTCCTTCTGCCACTGTATATACTTCTACATTGTTTTTTAGTCATCAATGTTAGAGTGACCAACTTTCCTGGTTTGCCTGGGACTAAGGTTTTTTTTTTTTGTTTGTTTGTTTTTTGTTTTTTGTTTTTCCTGAGGAGAGATATTCAATGCTAAAATCATCAAAGTTCTAGGCAGATGGGGATATTTGGTCACCCTAATCCATCTAAACTGAAAGTTTACCATTCATAGCCATGGTTCTGGATTACCTGTCTGGAGTCATTCCAGAAATTGTACCTGATTGTTATTTCTGGTTCCTGATTAATGATTGCAGTACTCCTTTTTCAGTTTACAGTTTTCTGCATGGTTTGTAGTTGATGCTGATTACCTTTTCTAGGTCACTGTCTTGCCATCTATCGTCACTCCTTATGAATTCTGTGTCAGAGAAATATCACTTCTTGTTCAAAGTGGCTATGAGGCCATTCAACCTGATACCATTATGGTAGTATATAGGAATAGTACATCAGTAGTGAGAACTGAGTCACTTCAGACTCTGGCTCCATTCAACTGCCTTTGTGACAGTCCCTGCTATCACAAATATCAGTATTCCATGAAGACCCTATTTACTTGGTGCTGCTGTGACTCATAGCTACCTCCACCCCTTTAGTAGCACCCAGATCTGCTTGACAAACCCATGACTGATTTCACCTGGGTCCAAGCTTCCCCATCACTTTGCTTCTGATGTGACTTAAAGATACAAAAACAATGTTACCTGTATTCTTTCCATTCCAGTACATCCCTCAAGAACACGATTCTCTGGACTTACTATGCAGTGTATTTGAACTTTTGGAGGGCACCTAGATGCTGCAATTTTCCTTTGAATGGTTCTAATTGCTGCTAATGCTGCTAAGTGTCCCTTGGTTTGCTAGCCAAAAGATCTCTTGTCATTTGCCACTCCCCACTCTCCCACTGTAGCTTACTATACACACTTCAATCCATACTATCCTAAATTCCAACATAAAAATATGACATCTTTCAGGATATTTCTGAATTAAAAAGACTTTTTATTAGAAAAGTCAGTGTATAAATCAGGCTATCATATAATTATAAACACAACACAATATTAACACTTATTGAACATTTGTTAGGTGGCCAATACAGTTATGTGTACACATACATGCATGTAAATCTATGTAGTATAGACATACACACATATATAGTATAGACACACACACAGACACATATACATATAGGCACATGTTGTCTCATAGGTTTAGGCATTACCTTTTGAGGAAAATACTAGTATTACCTCCATTTTATAGTTTAGGTAAATAAAGTAAGAAGATTGAGTGGGAAAAAAAAGGAGTTTAAGTTTGTGTGTTGGCTCCACTACTAACTTGTTACAAACTTGATCTCTTTGAATAGGATTTCTCTTTTCCTGCCTTTCAGTATTTACTTTATTTGAAATCTCTGCCAGATATTTAATCAAAACCCACGTTTGTGTAAACTATCTGGAAGGTGAAGGAGTGCAATATTAAAAATACTTAACAGCAAGTGTTTTAGAATTAGACTGAGCTGATTTTAAATTCTGGTTCTTTGACTAACTGGCTGTGAAACATGGAATAAATTATTTAACATTTATAGGGTGCAAATGGCCTCATCAATGGAAGAGGGATTTTGAGGAATTTTGTGAAGATTCAATAATTGTATTTATATGTGTATATTTAATATATATATATATATATACAATACATATACATTTATTATGTACACGTATATGTGTATAACTTAATACTATTCTAAACTCCAGACCAGCTTGTGAGATCTAGAAAGATTTTAATAATAATCTATGTAGCTTATATGTTATCAATTTCTTTTTAATTATTAGAAAAAGTTTTAATTGCATTCTCTAAAGACTCATAATTATTCATATAATTAATTATCATAAATTTTAGAAAACATTCATTGCATATTTAATTTTCATTTTTATTTTGAAATTTTATTAACTCTGCCCTGTGTAAGAAATACACAGTATATAAATGACAGTATATAAATGACTCAGGCATAATTTCTAAAGTGATAGCTTAAAATAAAAGGAGTTCGTTTTTTTTAATTTTTAATTTTAAAGGAGCATATTTTTTGTTAAAGAAAGTTCAGTAATCATTTCAGAATCTTAATTTGTTGGTTCCAATTTAGTCTTCTAAGAGTGGCTCAATATGTTGGATCTAAGGGATATTCCTATACCTTTGGGACAGATAAGCCAAGAGCTGGTCAGGGAGAAATGTTTAGAATCTCAAACTTGGAATTTCACCCCCTTTTAGCAGCAGTTTCCTCTTATCTAAATCTCTTTCATCCTGCCAGCCCAAACAGAAGCTTGTCTTTGGGAAACACCAAAATAGAACTCCCTATCTCTACCCCAGTAACCATGAGTATCTATTTATTGTTTTCTATTGTATTAAATTATTTTATTAGAATTGTATTTAGTTAGAACTTTTTTTATTTTATAGTTCTCTTTTAAAGTTTATTTATTTATTATTTGATAGAGAGAGAGTGAGAGAGAGAGAGGGATAGAGAATCCCAAGCAGGTTCCATGCTGTCAGCACACAGAGCTTACCTGTGGGGCTCCATCTCACAAACTGTGAGATCATGACCTGGGTCGAAGTCAAGAGTCAGATGCTTAACTGACAGCCACCCAGGTGCCCCATAGTTCTTATCATAGTCCTTTACAATACCACTGACAATGAAGTTTTTAACCATGAAGATGACATTAGAGAGCATCATCCTTGTAGCAGATAATTTGTTGGAACTTGAAAAAAGTAAAAATCATTAATATTATAAAGATTTTAACTCTTTTGTTTCCTCATTATCTAATTCTCTCATTCTAAAAGTTAGTCATGTTTTAATCTGAGGGATCATTTAAACTGCCAGAACTAATTTAATCACGATCTACAATCTGTAGGAAACATGTAAACTTACTTTTTCCCTGAAAACAAAATGTTATGTGATTCCAATCACAGGTATATGAAGAAACTTCCTATATTGCAAATTGGAAAGAAGGAGTAGTATTCATGGTTAAGTGTGTGAAGAAGCCAGTTTCCAAGTGATGCTTCTTGAGTCTTGGAAAATTAATTCTCAAAACATTTAACTGATAAAAGAAGATTGTATTTCAATGTTATGCATTCATTCATTAATAATAAGGAAGAAAGTCGAGGTTATTTAGGCTGTGAGGTATGATTTCAATGTCATAGAATTGAGGCAGAGAAGACTTTTATTTATATGAGAAAGGTGGAATGAGATTATTTAGATAAACTGTAGAGAGGAAAGGTTAAGTTATTTTGGCACAGGTAATATTTGGAAGCCTTCAAAAGAAAAAAATAAGTCAGAATTTGATAAACTATTGAGAGGAGTAGTTTATATTTTGTAAAAAAAGATGTGGTTGTGGTAGTACAAAAGTATATTTTAAAACCAGACATTAGTCTAGGGAATGACAAAATTTGCTTGGCTAAGAGACTCAACTTAAAAGAAATTAAGTTGGTGTTAGGCTGCTGTTTTAATTATTAATTAATAATTGTCTTACATAAGAAAAGACTCTATACCTTAGAATATAATATATATGCTCAGACTTGTTTCTGGAATTCTGACCTCTGTGTATATATCAAATCAGTCACAAAACTCTATTAATACTATCTTTCCAATATAGTTTGATTGTTCTTGTTTCAATTTTGTTCACTTCTTTTAAATATTCTGATGTTACAGAAAGTAATATGTGGAATATTAAATATTTAAAATAGGTAAATGAATTTATTAGAGAATATCTACCTTGTCGCATCCATACGCAGTGCTTCCACTATTTTGTTATAGTGAGAGCTAACTTTTCTGTAGTCAGGGTTTAACCTAATTTCAACTGTGTATTTTTTTTTTCAACGTTTATTTATTTTTGGGACAGAGAGAGACAGAGCATGAACGGGGGAGGGGCAGAGAGAGAGGGAGACACAGAATCGGAAACAGGCTCCAGGCTCCGAGCCATCAGCCCAGAGCCTGACGCGGGGCACGAACTCCCGGACCGCGAGATCGTGACCTGGCTGAAGTCGGACGCTCAACCGACTGCGCCACCCAGGCGCCCCTCAACTGTGTATTTTCAATTGAAGGGCTTATTCAGTTTCTTTTCTTATAAAAGTAGTGAAGGAACACGGTCCGCTAGTTTCTTCCCACAATAATATCTGGGAAATGCCACAGGAAGACATATTATTTGGGGAAGAATTTTTTACTCATTTTCGTGTTTCTTTTCTGCCTTCCTACCATCAGTGCATCATTGCCTTGCCAGTACTCACTAAGAGGGGGGGAAGAAAAGCATCACTGCTCAGCACCAGAGCAGGGGACACTAATCATCAGCTGGAACAGGAATCAGATAATATACAGATCCAACAACAGGTCCCTCCCCTAGCTCTCCATTCATAGCCTATCTGCTTGGTGATTATAAACACACATCATAGTTCTTAGGAAAAAGAGTGCCCAAGAAGGAAGAATATGAAGGTTCCCTGAATGTGCATGCTTCCTAAACTCAGTGTGGAAAACCCACCTGTGGTGTGGCCTATGGTTTACCCCCTACCCTCCCCTTTCCTCTGCGTTACAAACACCATTCTCTAGAATGGACTATGAGTTTACAGAAGACATACGAAAATACCTAAGCAGCATGTAAAAAGGCTATAAAAGGAAAACTACAAACTAGAACTCTATAACAGAGTTTTTCAATATATGGAAATTGGAATTTCCATATATGTGGAATTTCTCAATTTTCTTTTTTTTTAACATTAAAAAAATAATTCTTTTTTTTCCTAAGTCATGTGTGATTAAGGAATAATTTATGGGAGTAACATGCACCATATTTAGATGTACATTTAAGTGCATATAATAGGAGTGAGTTTTGACAAATACATATAATTAGGAATCCACAACACAATCAAGATAAAAGCAGTCCCACCACCTCCAAAATAGTCTTCCTGCTACTTGTAGCGAAGCTCTTTTCCCTACTACTAGCTCTTGTCAACCACTGATCTGAGTTTTGTTTCTACACTATTGCCTTTTCCAGAATCATATAAATGGAAATAAGCAGTGTCTACTATTTATGTCTTGAGTTACATAGCATAATGCTACTGATATTCATTCAAATTGTTGCACGAATCAGGAATCCAATGTTTTCATCGCTGAATAGTATTCCACCATATGGATATACCACAATTTGCTTACCTGTTCACAGTTTGACAGACACCTGGGTTGTTTCCAGTTTTAAGTTATTATAACCAAAACTTCTACAAAGATGCATGAACAAGTGTTTGTGTGGGTATTGGTTCTCATTTCACTTAAGTAAATATTTGGAGTGGGGGTAGTTTGGCTAATTTGGAAGTGTGTAAGTGGACCTTTAATTTTATAAGAAACTGAAAAACTATTTTCCTAAATACTCTACCATTTTTACATTCCAAATAACAACAAATAACAATTCCAGTCACCTGATTTTGCTTGTTGTTGTTTTAATTTAAGCCATTCTAGAAGCCTGTGATTGTAGCAAACCATTGTGGTTTGAATTTGCATTATCTTAATGGCTAATAATGCTAAATGTCCTTAAACATGCATATTTGCCTTTAGTACCTAGTTTTGGATAAAGTGTCTGTACAAATATTTTTCTACTTTTTTATTGGTCTGTCATATTATTATTATTGAGTTCCAAGAGTTTTTTATATAATCTGGCTGCAAGATCCTTCTCAGATATATGTTTTGCAAGTACTTTCTTCCCAGTCTGTGGCCTATCTGTTAATTTTCTTTAGAGAGTATTTGGAAGAGCAGGCTTTTTTATTATGATGAAATCCAAATGATCATTTTTTTTTCTTTTCTGATATGTGCTTAAAAATATTTGTAGAACCCAGAGTCACAAAACTTTTCCTGTTTTCTCTGAGAAGTTTTGTAATTGTAGATTTTTTCAGTTAGGATATCTTTCAAGTAGCTATTTGCATGTTTGCATATAATGGAAATTATGGTGTATTTCATTGTTTGCATAAAACACCCAATTTTCCAGCACCATTTATTACAAAAAAAAAAAAAAAAAAACTATCCTTTTTCCATTGAACTACCTTCACAACCTAGTTGGGTAACAATTGACCATATGTAAATGGAAGCAGTGTATACTCTTTGTGCCTGGCTTTTTTTTTAACTTAGCATAATGCTGTTAATATTCATCTATGTTGTTATATATGTCATTATTTCAGTACCTTTATGTTGCTGAATAGTATTTAATTGTATGGATGTGCCATTTGGTGGATCATACCACAATGTGTACAATGGATGATTCCACTTATCAACACTCCATGTCAGTTCCATTGATGTGTGCATTAATTTTATATTATGCCATACAAGATTAATTTAACTGTATGATAGGTCTTCAAATCAGGTAGTGTGAGTTCACAAAATTATTTTGGCTATTCTAGAAGCTTTGCTTCTCTTTATAAATTTTTGAGTCAGCTTGAATCTACAAAAAGAGTTGCTGAAATTTTTACTGTTATTATATGTATGGATTAATTTGAAGAGATTTGTTTTATAATACTTGGCCACAGTATATATCTCCAGTCATTTAGGATATCTTTAATTGCTCTCATTAATGCCATAATATGTAGCATATTATCTTTATGATTTCATGGTTTTGGTACTATTGCAAATGGTATTCTATTTTAACTTAAATTTCTAGTTGTCTATTACTAGCACATAACCATACATTTAATTTTAATATATCGACCTTTTGTTCTACAACCTAGCTAAACTCACATTTTCATTTCAGCAGGTTTTCGATTAGTTCTTTTGTTTTTTTTACACACAATTATGTATTTTCATTTTTTTTCATTCTTTATGTCATCTGTTCTATTTTGTCATATTACATTTCTAGTGTAATAACGTATCAACTATGTCTTTGCCCTATTACACTTTTCAGTAAAAGTTGAACAGAAGTGGTGCCATATACATTCTTGAAATGTTTCTGATTTCAGGAAGAAAGTCTTGTCTTTTACCATGAAGAATACTATTAGATGCCAGTTTACAACATTCAATTTATCAGTTCCAAGAAGTTTCCTTCTTTGACTAGTTTAATGAAAGTTTTCACTAAACATGAATAGCAACTTTCATCGATTTTTTTTGCTTCAATTAAAGATAATTATATGAATTCCCTTTTCAGTCTATAAATATGATGGATTACTTTAATTGGCGGTTGAACATTGAACCAACTTCAGATAACTCAGATACACTCCACTTGTATATGAGGTAGTGTCTTTTTTATACATGTCTATAATTAACCAGCTGATATTTCATTAAAGAGCTTTGGTTTATGTTTATGACGGTTATTGGTCTGCAGTTTTCTCTTACTACTAGGATTTTGGTGTTAAGATATCAGATTTTGGTATTAAGATAATGGTGGTCTCATAAGTATGAATTGGAAAGTGTTTCCTCCTCTGTTATTTATTTGCTTTTATTTTAGTTTCTCCTTCTATAATTCTTTTTTATAGATTGATATATATATTGAACTGCCTACCCAACAAGATTCACTAAGAGGTTTTTTTTTTTTTTTTGTCTGTTTTATCTATGAAAAACTGTCAAGTTGAATGATTTCCCAGCTGTCAGTGAGCTATTCCTCTCTGGTCTGATCGTTAAGCTTTTATCCTATACTCTTCTGGAAAGTGCTCCATGACCAATTGCACATCTTTTGACAACATCTATCAAAAGTATTAGTTTCAGTCTTTCGATATCTCTTTCTAAGACCTGTATTAATGAATATAATCATTAGGTTGAACAAATTTCCAGATATGTGCAAATATCACTGGATATTTTCTGGTTTTTTTTTTTTTTTTTGCATCCTTCATGTATTTTGATGCCAAAACAAATTGCCAAATACTATACTTACTACAAAAATTTGTTTCACATTATTTCTATATCATTGAATTTAATGTTTTGCCACTGTGGATTAGAATTAATAAAATGTCTTAGAATATCCAAACTTGATTGTGACCAGATTCAAGAACTATCAACTATGTAGTGAAAAACTCCTCTCAAATTTCCATTCTCCTTCCTAAGAGTAGCACTGATGCACTTGGTGTAAAGTTATCCAATTCTTGGTAAGGCGGTTTTTATTCTCGGTTACATACCATCTTAATGTGGAAAACTATTATTATACTAACAAAATAGGATTTTCACAGAATAGAGCTAAACAAAAGCAAATACTGAGAGCATTTAAAAATATGTTGAAACCTGCATACATTTTCACGTTTAGAAAGGTAAAAATCTTAGTTCAATTCTCAAGTTAATGTTTTAAACAAATAATGATTATTGGCATTTAGGGTGATAACAAAAATTCTGTCATTGTGACTTAATGCACAAACACACTTGGCAAAGTACAAAACCTATTACTCCACCTTTAATAATTCAGATATTCATTTCCATATGTTTCGCCTCTTTCCATGATTGTGATACCCCAAAGAATTGTGTACATTGCCTTATTTTTCATCAGTAAAGGAGGTACGTTAGAAAAATCATAGAGAAATAGCAAAGCCCATTCCTGTTCAACAAAGACAATTTATTTGTCAGGTACATTTACAGTGTGCAAAAAGCTATATTTTAGAACTGACAAATTAGCAGCAGATATTTCTCAATGATAACATACCCAGGTAAAAGTAACAGTCATCTTCCCATGTTCTATCTTATGGCCAAGATGTACTTAGATCTGTGGCACTCTGAGAATCTTTATAAACAGGTTACTCTTGTAAAACAAATTTGTTAAGATATGAACAATATGTACTTTCATATGTACTTAATAACAGGCAACACCATGCTAACAAAATAACAAAATAACAAAATATATTTACCTTTATAGACTATGATACAATATGCAGAGTTTGAATTAAAAACTTCACTAGGATTGTGGCAAGTCTATATTTTGCATTAATTATATGATTAGTGGACACAGTTCTCCATTTAAACTGTCTAAAACTGTCAAGCAACTGAATATATGAGCTTTCCTACCCATTAATATGACACGGTTTGTGAAGGTGTTCCTCTCTATGCATATTTAAACAATATGGCACATCTTTCAACAATATAACATGCTTGAATCACTGCAGTTCTTGAAACAAGTATATTCATTTTCCAATGGACATGATGTATGAAATATATAGATCACTTATATACACACACTTAAGAGAGCTCACTAGTGAAAGTGGCCTGTCTACAATAATATAGATAGTGACAGAGTGGCACAGTGCAAATTTGATTTCAGGTTTCCTGACTACAAGTCTAATGTTGTTAATACTATAGACTGATTTTGAGAGGAAAATAATTCATGAAAACATTTCCATGAAGCATTTGCCAGTGGAAACAAACTGAGTGTCAAGTTCACCACGTGGTATAAACTCACTTTAGGAGTTTGTGCTCTTGAATCCAAATTAGTTGCTTAACAGTTAACTGTAGTAGAAATAAAACTTAGATACATGTAAATTCTTCCTCTAAATAACTGATTTACACTAAATACTCTGACATGTCTCTAAAGCTCTGTAGTATATGGTAAAGGAAATTTAAAAATTACATGACAAGAAAAAAATCACACTTTAAGGAAATTATTCCTGTAGATAATTCACCCTATGAGTTTGTTTTCAAATAATAGACTTCACATGCTAGGTGAGAAGGTCTTTGGGTTATTTAAAATTTTTTATTCCAAACATTATTTAGGATAGATAAAAATATTCTCACCCAAGCTCCAGGTAGCCTAATTTTTAAAAATAATACAGCCTTTCTAAAGTCTGAATTGAATTCAGAAATGAAATCATGGAGATGTGAATGAATATATTTAGGATTATGTATTACTGTTGGATAATATAATTAACGATTGGGGTGGACTTGAGTATATCTGATGCAGCCCTGATGTGCAAAACTGTAGATTCCGTGATGACATTATTGTCTCCTAGTATCCCTCTGCAACTATGTCCTACGGTTTCTTTCCAATTCTTCTTTCTCTTCTCTTTGCCACATTGTTCCAAGGCTCCTCTCCAAGGACCCTTACCACAGTCAGTAGTTTGTATCTGGGCCTCATTATCCAGTCACATGATTTTCACTACTATTTATATGTTGGGTTTTTCCAAAACTCTATATCCCACCCTAACATGTATCCCTGAGCTGAACTTCAAGGATGCATTCCCTCATTATCATTTCTGGAACATATTTACCCTGATGCCTCACAAATACCTCAAACGCTGTGTGCCTGAAACTATTTTATTCCCCTTTTAACAAAATCTGTTCTTTTGCTTTTCCTCCAAGCCTGCAATCTGGCTTCCAAATCAACTCCTCTCTTGACATTCACAATCACCAGAAGCTCTATTGATTTTACTGCCTTACTACCTAAAATCATTCTACTTTCCTCTCACTTCTTTTACAAGTTTCAATTATTTCTGTTTTTATTGGCGGGGGGGGGGTGTCATTTATTCATAATTTTTAGGCTCCTTTATAAATTTCTATTGGTTTCAGAAATTGTGAGTCAATGAAGGCAGATGCTGAATGATGTATCCCTTACGAAAGGTTTCATTGTATTGCTGGCCCTCAGAATGCTGGCAGATCACCTTTCCTTGGAGATTTGGTCAGGCTATGTTAGGAGTGGTCAAATTCAGGTTTGCGTAGCTCTGTTTTTTGTTTTAATGTTTATTCATTTTTGAGAGAGAGAGAGAGAGACAGAAGGTGAGAGGGTGGGGGTGGGGGTGCAGAGAGGGAGACACAGAATCTGAAGCAGGTTCCAGGCTCTGAGCTGTTAGCATAGAGCCTGACACAGACCCTAAAGCAGAGCCCAACACAGGCTCGAACTCATGGATTGAGAGCCTGACCTGAGCCAAAGTTAAATGCTTAACCAACTGTACCACCCAGTGCCCCCAGGTTTGCATAGCTCTTTTTCCTATGGTACAGTCACCATTCTTTAGGTGAATTCATAACCATTCTGAGATTTAACTTTAAGCTCTGTGTATTTACTAAGGTTCATCTAACTTGGCTGGGTCTGAAATCTAACTTCTGTCTCCCCAGTACAAAATGATTCCAAAAATGGATGCTCAGCTTCTTAGCCTCCAAGCTCTGGAGTTTGTTGGGTTTATTCTACAAGGTTAGGAGTCAGCAGTGTACATGAAGGAAATTGGACATACATGCTCAGGCTCATTTCTCTGCAATTTCCTCTTCCCTGAAATAAATAAACACATTTGCTCCCAAGCCAAAAGAGAATGAAACAGAGGCAAGCTTCTCCTATTCTCTTGAAATTCACCAATTGGACATGTCACTCAACTTATCTTAGGGCAGAAAGAGATGAAGGGATGGGAGGGACTCACATGTTATGTTAGTTGAGTTCCCTCCATAGAGAAGGAAGGTTAGGAGACAAAAAGAAATGTCCCTTTAAGCAGAGTTTATAATTATGACACACAGTGAGTAGTGTCATGATGTATATGCAGACAAATTGCCATTTTAACGTAAACCACATCATCTCTTTATAGAGCTGTCAGTTGTTCATCAACTCTTACACCACCAAGAGCTTTCTAAATGGCAAAATTAAACATTTTTAATGAATTTATTAATTTAGGAAATAACTTTTAAAAATATATGTCATGTTCCAAAGAACGCTTGTCAGTATAAAGTGTACTTTTGACATGATCAAAGCCGATAGAGCACACGGATTTTATTCAACCCCTGAGTCCAAAATACTAGATACTTTGAGAGATAGTTGAAATTAAATAAGGGGGGTGCATTTGACAAATGCATTTGCCTTAGGAAAACTAAATTGAAGTTATTTTTCTTGAATAATTTGATATTATAATGGATGTCTTTTCAGAAAGTATATAAAGACAATACTTGAATAAAAACTAGGGCTGGGTTACACTCAGCAAGACAGCATAATGAGATAATTTTTATGGTCAAAAAATATATGCAAAATATATATGAAACTAAATATATATTAAACCATATATATGTCAAAATATATATTAAACTAAAAATATATATGAAATATATACAAAACTGCAATATATATGAAAAACATACATGAAACTAAAAATATATATGAAATATATATGGAACTAAAAATGAATTTTGTGGAAATAAGAAAAATTCTCTTTATGATTGCTTAAAATTGACTTGTTTGTTCATTAAATCAATGTTTATTGAATATTTCTTTTATGACAGGAACTAAGCCAGCTTCTTAGGGTTGAGAAATAAATAAAATTTGTCCTTATCTGTGAAAAAATCTGTTTATATTGTATAGTTATGCAATAAATTATATTTAAAATAATTTAGGTAACTTTAAAATTCAATCACATTATAATTTGTAATTTTGATAATGGTAAGAATGAATTAAAAATACTAATAAATATTTATTCTATGGTAGTAAAAATGGATTAGGCATAAGGCAAAAGGTTGAGATAACATAAAGAGTAATGTTTGGGGTCACCTGGGTGGCTCAGTCGGTTAAGCATCAGACTCTTTTTTTTTTTTTTAATTTTTTTTTTCAACGTTTATTTATTTTTGGGACAGAGAGAGACAGAGCATGAACGGGGGAGGAACAGAGAGAGAGGGAGACACAGAATCAGAAACAGGTTCCAGGCTCTGAGCCATCAGCCCAGAGCCCGACGCGGGGCTCGAACTCACGGACCGTGAGATCGTGACCTGGCTGAAGTCGGACGCTTAACCGACTGCGCCACCCAGGCGCCCCAGACTCTTGATTTCAACTCAGGTCATGATCTCGTGGCTCATTATCTCCACACCCAGTGTGGAGCCAGCTTAAGATTCTCTTTCTCTCTGCCCTTCCCCAGTTTGTGCTGTCTGTATCCCTCTCCCTCTCCCTCCCTCTCTCTCTCTCTCTCTCTCTCTCTCTCTCTCTCTCTCTCTCTTTCACGCACACACAAAAGAGTAATGTTTTAACATGTATTAGAAGACAAATTTACTTCTAGAGAAGTAGATATTGGAACTTCAGTCTCATTCTCAGGGTTTATATGTTTGATTTCATCACTTTAGATCCTATAGTATATCAAATTTCAGGCCAAAGGCATATTGGAGCCTAACTAATAGCTATATTTCATAAAGAGCAAATATGGACATACAAAGACACCAGATAGTCAACAAAAGATAAAATAAACATTGAGGAGGTTTGTTAAAAGTATCACTTGCAAGGTTTAAATAATAAGCCTTGTATACATTATAAATAATAAGCAAAAACTAGTTGTCATCCTCAATCTCTATTTTACTCTGTATGTGTTTCAATTTAAGAGTATTTTATGGTATTCATATTTCACTCCATGATGGGGAGAGTCATTTTCAGCTTAGCCATGAATTCATAAAGACTTTCACATGTATTCTGAATTCTGTATTCAAATAGTATCCTGAATTGGACAGAAAAAAAGCTCTTAGAGAGATGCCATTAGTAAGTAAAATCATAGAAAGTATTTTACATAATAAATAGGAGGAAACAAATCTCTGTAGAAATCAGTTGATAAAGGTTTATTGCAATACTAGAATTTGATGCTAAAGGATCAAATAAATTTCAAATTCCAAAATTAAGTATTATGTTGATATAGTTATTATAGTGTCTTGTAATTCAAGAATGAAGCATTAGATGGAGAAGTTGCTAATAAGACACAGACAAGAGGATTACTAGAACCAAGGAGAAATATCAGAAATTTCAAGATAAAGGAAACCTATATTAGGGGATTGAATATTTTTGTGTATTTTTGCCTTTGAAACTTTAATTTTATTAATTATTCATTGAACAAGTATTTCTTAACGTCCACTATGTGCCAAGTTGCAGTTTAGAACCAAACCAAATGTTACCTTTACGAAAATAGAAGTAGAGTAGAAACTAAATACATTACACATGGAAAGACTACTATTAAATAAAATGAACAATTATATAAATACTAATAACAAACTGTGATTTTATTTGAAACAAAAGTGCCAGGTATTATGAGAGGGAATGACAGAGGATTTTATTTTCTCTGGGGCCCCAGAAAATGCTTTCTAGGGGAAGCAATGAGCTAAAGGTAAACATTATTGATGGGTCTATATATTGTATTGGGTGGGCATTCACCTAAGCCAGGAATAGACAGTGTCAGTTTATGAAAATCTGGATATCCATATAAAATATGGAGTTTGTTCTTTTTCCTAAATGCAGTAAGAATCCATTTGGAGATTTTGGACATTTTGAAAAATGGACATGCTTCAATTTATGTTTTAGATTCATGGTCACTACACTAAGTTTATATTGAATGGAAGCAAGAGTAAAAACAGGGAGACCAATTCTTGAGGATACAGTTACACACATATAAGTTGATGGTACCATGTAAGGATTTAGTGGCAATAATGTTGGAGAGATATGGATGAAATCAAGATATATATTTTTGGTGGAATCATTGGAAATTGTGATGGATTACTTGAGGAAGAAAGGAAAATACTGAGATCTTCCAGGTCTCTAGCTTGAGTGAGTGAGTGTGTGTTTTGCCAATTACAGTAGAAAGAAGAAAAAGCAGTTTATAGTAGGTAGAGTTATAGAAGATTAATCACTATATTTTGACATTTAATTGAAGATACATGGAAAATAATCAGTATAGAAATATTCAGTAGGTGGTAGAATGCACAGACTTGACCCTCAAAGAGAGGAGTGTGTGTGGAGGATTGTCAGAGTCGATAAATTGGTCATGTACGATAAGAACATTCAGGACTGGACACAAGAAAGTCCTGTAAGTACAACTTGGGTAAGAAAGAGGCAGTAAAGGATTTTAAGAAGGAACAATCTAAGAATGAGAAAACCAAATCAGCATGATTTCATAGAGAGGCACTTTTTGTCACTTATTTTCCTAAAGCTCTCAGCAACTTTTGATACAGCTCCTTGTTCTTCACTAAAAGGGCCTTTATAAAGGTCAGAAGAAAGGGAGTTGACACTACAAATGGAGATTAGTCTTTCAAAGGATGAGACAGTATCTGTCTCTTGGGCTATTATACCAAAATACCACAGACTGGATGGCTTTTAAACAACAAATTTATTTCTTGTAATCTGGATGCTGAATCAGGGAGTGAGCGTGTCAGGCAGAGAGCGTGTCACTCTTCTGGGTGGTAGAGTTCTTGTATCCCGACATGGTGGAAGGCACTAGGGATCTCTCTGGAGTCAATCTTATAGTAAGGGTTTCACCGTCATGGTCCAAAGACCCCACCCACCAACTGGTATCATCACCTTTAAGGGTTAGTATTGCAACATATGAATTCTGGGAGTACACCAATATTCAGATCATAGCACTGCCTGACTGATAATAGGAAAATTGAATGGGTGCTAATGTATACATTAGTGTAGCTTTAGTAGTGGGAAAATAAATCATGGAGTGGCATCTGTTGTTTGGACTGCCAGGCATCCTTCCTGATTACTCTGACTACAGCACTCCTTTGAGGAGTGGCTGTTCCCCATTAGGAGATTAAATGAGACTGTGTGCCCCTTCTCTGACATCCGAGGCCTGTGATTACATTTTGCATGGTAATCAAATTACCATACACCCCGACCATATTCATGATCCACATCTACAAATTCAGTGTTTTGTTTTATCTTTACTAGTTTTCAAGATAAATATGTAAGTTATTCACCAAGTTTGGCAGCAGTCTATGACCAGTCAAACTTTCTGCTCCAATATTTGGTCACTGTTTCTTCCCTTCTGTATTCCTGCCTCCTGTTTCAATTTCTGCTCTTTCCTGCTATGGAAGCTCAAGGCTCGAACATGATGCCTTTCCTCTTGGGTCTCTCTGATCTTTCTCCCTAAGGAAGCAGGCAGGACTCTGTTCAGTAGATCTCACATGTGACCCCATCACCCTGGATAATGAAGTCTCAGGAGGCCAGCATCTAACCATAAATGAATCCAGAGAAAAATAAATTTAGGCTCATCCATCAAAGTTTTGCCTAAGTTAATTTCAGTCTTCAAAAGCTATTAATCAGAGTCTGGGATTCAAATTCTGTGACTGTTCATTAGAGGACAATTACAATAACATCTTTATCTGATATAAGCAACCCAAAATTACATTCTCTTCTACTCATATTTACTTAATTCAAGACAAGCATGGTGAATTGAATTCAGGGTGGTCAGAATGCAGGAAATAATAAATATGTCCTTTTCTACGAACCCACATGAGGTTTTGCTGGGATCCCCCTTGTACAGATGAGCACAATGAGCTGCTGAGAAGTTAAATAATTTTTCCAGAGTTGTCCACCTATTGTATGAATCATGCTATTCTAAAACCATGAAATCAATCATTAAGTAACTAATCAGTTATATGGTTAATTACATCATGTTAAAAAAATATTGGATTTAAACTTCATGCATCTTAAGACTGTAACCTGATATATTAGGTTATGTCCTGATATTAGAGTCCTAGTTATAAGAACTTATACAGTAAAGATAAAATCATAAAATAGCTGAATTTAGTAAAACATGGGATTTTACTGCATAACAGTCCTTCATAAGGCACAGTTTGGAAAAAAAAAAAAAAAAGACCTTTCTCTGCTTCACCAATTATTGATAGCCACCAGGAGTGTACTTACATTTGAATTATAGCATGTCAGATTTATTTTCTAAGTTGTAGCAAAACTGCACGTTTTAATTAAGTTTAAAGAGCCCACCAGGAACAATAATATTATATGAGACATGGCCAATAGCGTGTTAAGAAACATGGCATTTAGCCACTGTGCCCATTTTTATAGCTACTCAGAGAAAAAAAGAGTAGAAAAGTATTATGTTGTAATATATCTCTCATTTGGTTATAGATTAATTTCATTTTTGCATATGCCTTTAATCTATAATGAGCAATAGGCTGGATGTATTCACAACAAAAATATTTAGATTAAGTGAATAATAATATTATATAAGTAATAATAATTGGGATGACAATATTGATGATTATGATTTTATTTGAAGCAAATATGAGGACACTTAGAAAAAAATTCGGGATTTTATTTATTGTTTTAGCCCAGTTTTTAGCTTAAATACTTAATTCTGAGTTCTGTTCATATGTTATTAAAATAAATGTTGAAACTTTGGTATGTACAGATGTTATAATACTAGGTTTTAAAGAATTTAGGTCTTTCTGACTCCAAACAGAGAAACATAAAATATTTTCCTTCTCTAAGTAAATACTGTAGAACATTTCAAACACTCTTAAGATTTATAATAGGGGTGCTCAGTCGGTTGGGTTTCTGACTTCGGCTCAAGTCATGATCTCACAGTCCGTGAGTTCAAGCCCCGTTTCGGGCTCTGTGCTGACAGCCTGGAGCCTGCTTTGGATTCTGCCTCCCTCTCTCTGCCCCTTCCCTGCTCATGCTCTGTCTCTCTCTGTCTCAAAAATAAATAAAAACGTTAATTTTTTTTAATTTATAAGAGAAAAAGGAGAACATTTAAATCAGTAAATCTTGAATTATTCGGTTATCATTTGATGATCTTCTTATTCATTCCTTTGCTTATTTATTGATTGATTCAATCAAGAAAAAATATTGTAACAAGTTAGAAATAGATACAATCTTTGTCCTGAATAAAGTCAAGTTTTCTTGGGAAAAATCAAACATGTAAAACAAACATTTCAACTAGGGAGATAAACACTGGTATATATAAGTACCAAGTAAAAGAATAATTTCAAGAAACCAACTCTGGCTTGAAAAATCAAATGCAATATTATAGAGGAAATACTTCTGAGTGTTAAAAAGTGTCAATAGGAGTTGAACATACAGTCCAGTATATAATCATCATCAAAGAAATCTCAGAAATACTTCACTTTAGTTCAACATATATATACTGAATAATTTAATTCCATCAATATTTATGTAATTGTTATTATTCGGTAATACAAAGAAAAAAGTAACAGTTCTTTCCTGTAAGAAATCCAATCTAAAAGATTAATCAAAGTAACCAAATAATTACAACCCAGGACTATGCATAATATTACAAGGAATATTGAAGAAGATATAATAAAATCTGCACGTAGCAGAAGTAGGAGAAAGTTAATGAAGGGTGAATATATAGATCTTCCTTGTAGTCTAGAGAGTGTGCTCCAGGGGTGTGAATAGGAAAGTCACCCAGACTACAAACAACAGTTTGTGTGGCAGAATTGTTCTATGTTGCTAGGGCATAACATTTAAGGGAAAGGTGGTGAAAAACAAAGAAAGTATGAATATACACACACACACACACATATGTATGTGTGTGTGTGTGTGTGTGTGTGTGTGTGTGTATACATGCTAGTTCTCATGAAATTCCAAGCATGAATGTGTGCAAGGGATTGTGCACCAAGGGATTGTGCAAGGGATTGTGCAAGATAATTCATTGGAATGCCTGAAGACAAACACTGTTTTCTGATTATATTTGTCTCATCTTATTTTTTGTTTTTGCTTATATTTCATAATTCCTGTAACATAGTAGATCATGTACATAGCGTATTAATCAGAGTACGTAAATATTTTGAAGGTGGATGAAGAGGACGGTAGTAGAAGCTGGAGACTCATACAAAATAGATTATAAAATCAGATACTTGCTTTGAAAAGATACTTTGGAACATTTAAGGAAAAGGAAAAGGAGACTAGTCATGACACTACTAGAATAATACAGAAGAGCTAGTAAGAGCCTGAAGTAATTTGGTTTTAATAGAGATAGAGACAAAGAGCATCAGATTGAAGAAATAATTAGGAGGGAAATGTAACATCCTTGATTAATCTGATAATTGCTCACTTGTTGACCACATATGAGGGGCCACTTGCTGTGCTATGTACCTCAGAGACCTTACTTAACCCTCATAGCAGTGAGGAGGTTGCCATTCTTCTTATGTTACTTAGCAGAGAAAAATGAAGCTTGGGGAAGTTAAAAAATTAATCAAAGTGTGCATAGCTGGAAAGTGGCAATGCTTGACTTTAAAGCCAAGTTAATAAGACTCCAGAGTCAAACTGTTAACCACTTGCCTCTAAAGGAAAAAACTGACAGAGAAGGGAAGGGGCAGGAAATTGATTCAGAGGACAGAAGTTAGTGAGAGATGGCAACTGGCACAAGGTTTCCCATTTGGTATTTTGAAGAATGGCACTGAGTAGTAATGAAGTACGTTGTCCAATTGATAAACAGTTTTACTCATTACATAGGGATTTTCATATGTATCAAACAATCCAGATCAGTTTAATATTCTGTTACATGCATATCACCAGAAATGCTAAATCCTGTACTTATGTGTATCACTTAGAACCATGAAATGGTCAAAAATTCCATTCAGACTTCAGAAATATGACAACAGTCGAAAATCTGAAAGAAAAAAGGCAATCCCAATAAAAGAAAATAATTAGAACATAATTTGATAGAAGTACAATCATATAATGACTTCCAGTTGGAGAGGAACCTTAATAATTAATTATAAATATAAATTAGTAGAAACATACCACAGCTTCCCAAATTAACCAACCGTCATTTTCAAGTATCATGCTGTAGCTTTTGTACTTTCTGAACAAATAGACTAAGCAGAATATTGGAGTTATTTGCATTTGCTTTTATTCTACATCTTTTTCCTTTCACATTTAGGAAAAATTATTTAAAAAGTGTTCTGAGATTTTAAAAAGGCCATTCTAATAAAGTCAACAATCATTCTCTTTTTTTCTTCTTCAAGTAGGTATAATTTTCAAGTTGGAGAAGACTACAGCAAGGCTAACAGTTTTGTTAGGAAAGGGAGTTAGTGCTATTCAGAGACCTGATAATCACCTTTCTTCTGATTATCTGGGGGCATTTAGGCTCTTTGATGTTTCTATCTTCCTTGAAGGGGATGGCTGCTGCTGGACAGAGATTTGCAGGTGTGTTTGCCTAAAAGACCAAAATCACAATCAAGGAGAGCTGGGCAAGATAGCTTCCTTTAAAAATGGTTTTTGGTTTTTGATGAGATTTTAAGAAACATCTACACTATTGGTAAAGGCAAAGGTATAGATCTGTAGAATACCATCGTTCTGGTATACAGGCCAGAAAAAGGAAGAAAAAGCCAATTTATCCTTAAAGACAATTAATAGGGTGAATTCTGGAAAATAATGTAATCTCTCTCTCCTTTTCTCTCTCTCTCGCTTTGTCACACACACACACACACACACACACACACACACACACACACCACCTACATGTGCATGCACATCACTGATTGATCATTCTAAACCGAAACTGAGAAAGAATATGAACCCTGTATTTCATTCAGTGATATGTTTATCCCAGAGGATGAAGATTACAGATGATAAGAACACCCATTATTTTTCTTATTTTGCAGATATTGAAGGTAAAATTAAATTCCATTAAGCACAGCATGGGTATATTGTAGCATACCAGCAATAATATCCATGTTTATACTTCTTTATTTGTGATTACTTAACAATTCCTAGTTAGAAAGTTATACTCTGCAATGTTTTCCTTCATTTTATTTCTTGAAAATTTTCAATCTGTATTCCCTTGATATCATTTAATATTACTTTATGTGATTAAATATCAAGTAATTTGAATTTGTACTAAACTCACCAATAGTGACACCTATTGGTGAGATGAAATTGTAAAATGGTAAGCATTTTTTACTATGCATATAGTTAGATACCACATATCAAATAGTTCACTTTATAAATTTGAATTATCTTTAAAGTAATTTTTAAATTTTTAAAAATATTTGTTTATGTTTGAGAGACAGAGCTAGACAGAATATTAGTGGGCGAGAGGCAAAGAGAGAGGGGGGCACAGAATCCGAAGCAGGCTCCAGGCTCTGAGGTGTCAGCATAGAGCCCAACATGGGGCTCAAACTTATGGATGGCGAGATTATGACCTGAGTTGAAGTCAGATGCTTAACCGACTGAACCACCCAGGTGCCCCTATCTTTAAACTTTTGATGTTTATTGTGTCATGATTAATGGCTGAATTATTATGAATACCCAGAGCAAGTATGTCAAAATGATCCAAGCAATTAGACTACATACATCTCTAAGCTTTAGTTTATCACAATAAAATAGTGTTTCTTTTCTATCTTATTATAGGTGGATTGATCAGATAACTAGCTCATTTGTTGATCACACATGCTACATGCCTCAAATACCTTACTTAATACTCATAACAGTGAAAAGACTGTAATTTTCCTTATTTTACTTATGGGAGAAAAATTAGATTTGCCAGATTTTTTCAATTTTCTATTTTTTCTTTGGGATAAATAATTTATTTTTTAAAAATTTTTAACATTTATTTTTGAGAGAGAGAAAGGTTGGGGTGGGGCGTTGGAGGGGCAGAGAGAGAGTGAGACACAGAATCCAAAACAGGCTCCAGGCTCCGAGCTGTCAGCACAGAGCCCGACGTGGGGCTGAAAACCACAAACCATGAGATCATGACCTGAGCTGAAGTTGTACACTTAACTGACTGAGCCACCTAGATGCTCCAGGATAAATAATTTCTAAGTAAAATAAATTATTATTTTTATTTATTTAGTCTGGATAAATGAGTGAAAAGACCTCTCCCTCAGAGATGAAATGCTGATGAAGAAGACAATTTTCTTTCATTTCTATTTCAATCTCAAAACATACTTTGGCTACTATGTTTAGGTTTAAAACACAAATTCTTGTAAAATAATGTACTGATTGGAATCTACACAAAATGCTATAATGAAGTGAATGATCTGTATAATATTCTTAGTTATTTCACACTATCAAATTCTCTGACACATTTCACCTTTGTTTCTTCTGACTATTCTGATATAATAAGTCAGGATTGTGTAAAAGCAGACATTGACATTTAGCCTTAACCTATTTACTTATTTATTTATTTATTTATTCATTCATTCATTCATTCATTTATTAATTTAGCTTTGTTTTAAGGAGTCTCTGCCTAGAATTGCATGAATCAGTTATGTGCAGTTTTATTCATTGCTCTAATGTCTGTCTTGCACCTGTATTTTTAATTACATTTACTAGGTGAAATAAAGCAGTATCAGATTTCTGTTTGTGCACAGACATAGTGACTGTATCTTTAGTCCTCAACTATGAGCTACAATCAGCTTAAACAATTTTATTAAAATCCAATTCAAAAGACACTTTATAGGGTTGATAAAAATAATTGTACGGAATAGCAAAAAAAATCAAGATCAAGCATAGGTATTTCTTTACGGGATTGAAGGTCACAAGATGGCACAAGTCTGCATCCCAGTCATGGCCCATTTCTCCCCAGTTTATTCAATCATCTGTCTTGTCTTTTCAAAACGCTATTTTCTTAGGGAGAGTAAATTAACAAATCTCCCATTAAATTTGATAACATTCCCCAATTTGATCTTTCTCTCACATGTTTTCTTTTTTTCAGAATATATACTGTAGCTTATCCAGACACTATGCAGAAGTCTGTTAGAATTAGAATTCTTGGTTACTGATGCCTTACACACAAGAATACTGACAGATAGTTAAGTAGCACCAAACCGATCTTGACATCGATCTCCACCAATACCTGTGGGGACTTCTCAAGACTTTTATAAAGATAGTTGAGTGATTACTGGAAAGTACTGAATCAACACAACAGGAAGTGGGGGTTGTATATGTGGAAGTCCTTTAGTTCGACTTTATAGACTTTATGTGAATAACTATAAAATGTGCACAGAATTCTGATTTAAATATTTAAATATTTAGTTTCTCTTCTCACAGGAGTTTTTGATCTGATCTGGTCTAGATGCTTGTTCTCCCATCTATGTCCTACTTTGTTTGAAACTTTTTTTTCAATCACCATGTTTCTCTAGAGGTTTTGCTTCCCTCAGAAAATCTGTAAAGAAGTCTACCTACTTTCCTTTCTGTTGAACTCTATAAATTCAGGGTCCTTTGGACAAAAGCCACTGAAAATAACTTGGGCAAATTTAGAGCTAAAGAGTTGTTTGCTTCCAGAGTCAAGATAGGTGATAGGCATATTACTGCTTTTTAAGTATTTTTATAATGTTTATTTATTTATTTTGAGAGAGAGAGAGATAGAGAGCAAGCAGGAGAGAGGCAGAGACAGAGAATCCCAAACAGGCTTGCAGTTGTCAGCACAGAACCTGACATGGGGCTTGAGCCCATGAACAATGAGATCATGACCTGAGTCAAAATCAAGAGTCGGACACTGAGCCACCCAGATGCCCCGCATATTACTGATTTCATTTTCTGAACTGGTGTGGAGGAAAAAATCAGATCCCAACTAACCACCCTCCAAAAAATATATATAAACAACCAGAATTCCTTTCTGGGATGCTGCTCAACCCACTCTCCCACATAAATAGAGATTTTTGTCTTGACTGTTTAACCAACTGTATGTGGGGCTCTTTCTAGTTAACATGGAACACTTATGCTCTTGCAGGTTGCACAGCCCTGTTCAGTGGCAGTAGAAGTAAGAGAGACAAACATCAATCTCCCATTAAGCCTCACAGAGACGTAAGTAAAATTCTTTTAATGTGAGAGTTAAGACAGTTGCATACTTAAGAACTATGATCTAGATATATTTTTCTTATGGAATAATTGTGAAGAGACCTTGTGCTAATTTGCACAGTCTCACAGATGCCTATGTTGTAGGTCAAATACCAGGCTTTTCTTCCTTTCCAACTATATACTTGTTTGTTCAAATACTCTCACATGTGAAACTGCCTACAGTAATGTTAATTTCGTGAAATGATTTCAGTTAGCTTCCTTTCTTCGTTTTCCCAACCAGTCTTACATGTCATTATTTATTGAATATCATCTCTATTCTGTATGTCTAGCAACTTGCTAATACTACAAGCATAAAAATGAGTAGTAATCCATGATATCTGTCCATAATAGACTTAGAATTTGATGATGTAAAGAATTTGAAGTCACTGTGGTTGTCCCAGAGATATGGGCCTTTGTCTTATTTGTCATTGTTTTAACAGCTCATAGAAGTGCTCTGTATCCCATTCATTTTCCATAAACATATTAATGAAAAGTATAATACAAATACAGTGTCATGAGTATTGAAATAGAAGTACGCACTCAACCTTATTAGAGCAATGAAGGAGAACAAATGAATTGCCTAAGGGTTTCATGACAGTTTTCACATTTGAGTTGAGAGAGGAAGAGAAACCTAAAACAACAATGCTGGACATGGGGAAATCATGAAATACTGGGTTTACGGCACAGGTGTGTCCTAAATTGCTAGATCAAATAAATTGCAAGGCACAAATATTGACACTATGCCAGAAATATATTGTCTATTATATAGCATAAGGAGAGTCTTGGGTGGGGAATAAGCTAATTCATATCTAAACATTTTCTCTACACAAGCTAGTGGTTTCCCATACCCAATGAGTAATTAGATTTTTGATGTGATATGCAGTGAGAGAAAATTCAATGGAAATGCTCAGAATAAAACATTAGAGCTATTATTTTGAAATGGGTTGATTAGAAAATTAACAATATAACCTGTGGTTTGAGATTTTTAAAAATGTAGGTTTTAAAAATATTTATTATGTACTTCTTATCCAGAAATTAAGGCACATAAACCCTTCATAAATATATGGTAAGCTATAATGTTTTAGCTCCTTTGTTGAATATAATTTTTTAAAGTAAAGGAAAAATTATGATGGTCTTGTAAAATAAGCTCCATAAGTATGATGCATGGTTTGGGGTCACAAATGGAAAAGTATTCTTTTTTTTTATTAAAATGGAATTTTTTTTTGAAGTGGAAAGTTTTCTGTCCATCTAAGTCATACAATCTAAATCTCAGGGTGAATATCTGTCTTAGTTGGAAAAATGGAAAAGAAAATGTTTCTTGTGGGTTTACAAAATCCTTAGCATTGCTGATTTTCAGATGTTTAATTTCACAAGTTCTAGTCAGCCAAAGGAGAGTGACTAAAAAATAAGGCATTATCATCTGTAAGGGAAATGTCAAACAGAAGTGAAGACAAAATTGGAGAAGCAAAGATTTGACCAATTCATGTCTAAAATGGCTTAGAATGATGGAGGGTTTTAATGGAAGCTAAAATAGCTATTTCTTGAATAAATATCATCCACAAAAGAGTATAGAAGAACTGGGTGGGAATTGAAAATGATTGAGGAGTAATGCCTCTTAAGGCACTAGGATTACTGAGTGTGGTCCTTTTTTATTTTTTTCTTTAATGTTTATTTATTTTTGAGAGAAAGAGAGAGAGAGAGAGAGGGAGAGAGAAGGAGAGGGCAAAGAGAGAGGGAAACACAGAATCAGAAGCAGACTCCAGGCTCCAAGCTATCAGCCCAGAGCCTGGCACAGGACTTGAACTCACGGATCACAAGATCATGACTTGAGCCTAAGTCAGACGCTTAACTGACCAAGCCACCCAGGTGCCCCTACCGAGAGCAGTTTTAACTCAACCACTGCATTAGAATACCTGCTACATAGCCAGTAATAGGTTTGAAATTATATAAATTAGTAGCCTAATTCTGGGACATTCAATTTCTCTAACAATTTTAGGAATTATGTAGAATGATTTCTGATAATTGCTATAACCCATGGAGGTTGCACATAGTCCCTAAGTGAAGCTGTGCAGCAATGCTGAGAAGTAAATGGGATCGGAATGGGTCTGCCAGGGATGACATCTTGAATACTGTCAGGTGTACAGGCGAAAATGCTCAATGAAATGATACTCTTCATTTATTTCATTTGTTTAGTCATGTCCTTTCCCCCCCCCCCATAAAATACTTAATATAGTTTAAAACAGGCATTTACATTTACAACATCTTAAAAATAAATGAAAAAATCAAGAAAAAATTAGAATACTAAAAAAAGAATTATGAAGTCAGGATCAAAAAGGTTACTATGTTAGTCCAATGTGCACTGAATGGCATGAGTTTTTAGCAACCAGTGCAAAGGAGAATACTTTTACTTATATGATGCAACATTGTCAAGAGATTTTTAATGCCATATTTATCAAAAGCAGTGAAAATACTCCCAACTCTAATACTTATAATTACATATGTATTTTTTTTTTAATTTTTAATGTTCATTTATTTTTGAGAGAGAGACAGAGCATAAGCAGGGGAGGGGCAGAAAGAGAGGGAGACACAGAATCCAAAGCAGGCTCCTGGCTCCAAGCTGTCAGCACAAAGCCCAATGTGGGGTTGAACTCACCAACCGTGAGATAGTAACCTGAGCTGAAGTTGGAAGCTTCACCAACTGAGCCACCCAGGCACCCCTATAATTACATATTTCTCATATGAGAAAGAAACTGGGAAATATAATGAAGATCCTCAAAATCTTTACAGTTTCAATAAAAGGGAGGCAAGGTATTGCACAGAGGCAAAGTGGCATATTGATAAATCACTTCATAGCTAGCCTGCTATTGGTGTTTGAGAGAGCACTGTATAAAATAATTCATAGGTAGTTAAAACCATATATCCTACAGAATATGCCTAGATCATTACAAACTTTATTCAGATATGTATAGACACTAAAATGAGAAATAAGCTTTGTCAGAATATATTTTTTAACATTTTTGTTTATTTATTTTGAGAGTGAGAGAGGGAGAACGTGCATGCAGGGGAAGGGCAGAGAGAGAAAATCCCAAGCAGGTTCCGCACCATCAGTGCAGAACCCAACATGGGGCTCAAACCCACAAACCGTGAGATCATGACCTGAGCCGAAATCGAGAGTCTGACCCTTGACTGAGTCACCCAGGTGCTTTTTGTCAGAATATTTTTTTAACTACTTAAAAATTGCAGCTGTGGAAAAAATAAGCTGAGTTATGATGTGAGCTCAATAATAAAAATATTGCAGTGGCACTCAAATACACACATGTGGAAACATTCTTAATCTTATTCTAATGTGTTAGTAACATTAATTTTTCTGTGCATTGTGCAAATCCATGTATCTACCACCAAAAAACCCCAAAAAACCTTTTTCTCTAAATGTTTAGATCATTATTTGTGCATTCATTAGTTCATTTATTAATGTTTATTAATGCCTCCTAGGGGCCAAGCACTGTTCTAAATGCTTGGGGTATAGTCATGGACAAAACAGAAAAATCCTTACCTCCATGGATCTCACATTACAGCAAGGATAGATATTCAATAAGCAACAAATAAAATAATTATAAGAAGGCTTTTGATAATTATTATGGAAAAACAAAAAAGGTAGAGCAGGGTGAGGGGTGGATTGCCCTTGTAAATAGTACAGTCAGAACAGGTCTCACTCTGAGAAGGTGATGGAGCAGAGATTGGAAGAAAGTAAGAGTGGATTCTGGTGAAGAACATTCATGCATAGGAAATAGACAGTGACAAGACCTTAAGGTAAATGTACCTGTGAGACTGCCTTGTTCTTCATACATAGCATGGTGATCTTTAAAAGGTATTCTTACGCTTATATGATTGATTTACTAACCCTCCTTGTGTATGTATAAATCTTACATTCCTTTTTAGGAGGAGAATAGAAAGCATGTCACAGGACAGGAATTAGACCTTTCACACAACCCTCAAGCCCTGAAAACTATAGATAGGCACTGCTAAATCTACATAGAATCAGAAGAATTTACAGGCCACTACACCCCTCACTGATTAATGACCCCCATTCCTTTATTTATTTATTTTTTTTTTAATTTTTTTTTAACGTTTATTTATTTTTGGGACAGAGAGAGACAGAGCATGAACGGGAGAGGGGCAGAGAGAGAGGGAGACACAGAATCGGAAACAGGCTCCAGGCTCTGAGCCATCAGCCCAGAGCCCGACGCGGGGCTCGAACTCACGGACCGCGAGATCGTGACCTGGCTGAAGTCGGACGCTCAACCGACTGCGCCACCCAGGCGCCCCATCTTTTTTAAAAAAATTAATGTTTATTTATTTTGAGAGAGAGAGAGACAGAGTAGAGAGACTGGACTACTGTGAGAGGAGGAGAGGCAGAGAGAGAGAGAGAGAGACAGAATCTGAAGCAGGCTTCAGGCTCTGAGCTGAGCACAGAGCCCAAGGTGGGGCTCAAACTAATGAGCTGTGAGATCATGACCAGAGCAGAAGTCAGAGCTCAACTGACTGAGCCACCCAGGCGCCCCTGACCCCCATCCTTTTAAAACACTCTTGGCTAGGCAGAAACATCGGAGCTGGCTTTTATTTCATTTTTTTTTAACATTTATTTATTTTTGAGACAGAGAGAGAGAGAGAGCATGAACAGGGGAGGGTCAGAGAAAGAGGGAGACACAGAATCTGAAACAGGCTCCAGGCTCTGAGCTGTCAGCACAGAGCCTGACACAGGGCTCGAACCCACAGACCGCGAGATCATGACCTGAGCCGAAGTCGGACGCTTAACCGACTGAGCCACCCAGGCGCCCCCGGAGTTGGCTTTTAGACAAGAGTCCACTTTCTCCCCAGATAGCTAGCCTCCTGAGTAAAGTTCAAATTCCTTTCATCAACACTCATCTCTTGAGTATTGGCCTTTTGAGTGATGGGCAGCCAAACTTGGGATTCAGTAACACTTGTGATACTTAAGGAACAGCTTATGGTCCAATTTATCTGGAGTTCAGTAAAGCCTAGAGTAGAGTTTATACTACATATATGTCCCAAACATTGAATAGACACATTTATATTTTTTAAATGTGTTTATCTGGAAATCAAATATAATTGAAATTCATTATATATTTCAACCCTGGTCAGAGGGGTAACATGGTTGGGGTTCCAAGACCATTACCCAGAATATGCTTACATTTAAATAAATACTTCATCTTTCATATTCTCTTATTAAACATAGCATACAGTATGTGAGTATATACAGAAATGAAAATATACCGTTTGTTATTAGCTTGATATAAATTCCATAACTCATATACAATAATTTTATACTTCTATTAGCTGCTCTACCAAGTTTTATTTTTCTGAAATAGCTAATGAATCCTTAGGGGTAAAAAAAAAAAGACATTCTAGCAAAGATCTTAGTTAGGTTGCCAAAAAAGAAAAAAATAGCTTATATAGATTAATTATAAAGTTAAGGAAAATGAACATTAAAAATTTATTTTGAAATCTCTGCTGGACTAAATAGTAGTAAAAATTTAAAAGAAGGAAAATTTGAGACATAATGATTTTATATAATTAGTTTAAATGTGACCTTATATTAAAATGGCTTAATCTCATATTTAAAGCGTCATATTTTTAGTTTAAATCACGAAGGTCATTGAATTGAATGATTGCCAACAAATGTTTAATATGTCTCATACAAAGCAGATTTATATAACAATATACACATTTTTATGATGAAAACATAAACAATCCCAATGACATAGCCTCTTAGAATGGTAGCCATAACTGACCCAAATCCACTAATCCATCCCTTTGAAAACCCAAGTGTTTTCTGTAAATTTGCCTTCTTCACTCCTGGTACCATGTGTACTTTCCTATCACTTTATCCTGTTCTCTCATTCATAAACTCCATCTCTTCAATTAAAATTAAAACCCAGACAAGAAATGTCCACCATGTATTTCAGAGAAAATTAGATCAAACAGAAATTAACAGTATCATAAACTTAAAAGAGTTACCCTCCTAAAAATACCCAGTGGCTGCTGCATACATTTTGTGGGATGTTTGCTGCACAATTGCACCTGGCTAACGGAGTAAATAGAAACTAAAATCCACCCTGCCCTCTGCTAACCAAGTTGTGAACCAGCAGTTATAAAATATATATCCATTAAAGAATTTGTATCCGAAGTATATAAAGAACACTTTAAATTTGTTAATAAGGTGAAAAACAACCCACAAAAAATGAGGGATCAATAGGTTTTCCCAGAAACTTTCCCAAAGAAGAGATACGGATAGCAAATAAGCACAAGAAAAGGTGTTCAGCATCACTGATTTTTAGGTAAAAGGGGATTAAAACCACACCCAGAGATACTGAACTCTTATAAAAATGGTTAAAAATTTAAAAAACAACAGCAACCAAAGATGACAAAATGCTGACAAGGAAGCATATTAACTGAAACGCTCAACTCACATGCTGATGGGAATGCATAAGGGTACAGCAACTTCAGAAAACTTCTTGGCAGTTTCTTATAAAGTTAAACATACATTTACCATATGGCATAAAAGAAAGAAAGCATATGTCCATTCACATGTTTATAGAAGCTTTATAAATAATAGCCCCAAACTGCAAACAACTCACATGTTCATTAACTGATGAATGAACATATAAATTGTTGTAGTTTCATGCAGTATAATACAATTAATCATATACAGGAAAAAAATTCAGATACATGCATCATGCTCAGTGGAAGAAGCCAGACACCGTACTCATACTATATGAGTTTACTTACCTGACGTTCTGGAAAAAGGCAAAACAATGGAATAGAAGTCAGGTCAGTGGGTATCACGGGCTAGGAATGAGGAGTGGTATTAACCATAGGGTGATACAAGGAAACATTTTGTGTGATGGAAGTATTCTGTATCTCAATAGGGATATATTTCTCAATAGGGAAATAACTAATAGTTATTTCACAACTGTATACATTTGTCCATACTCATCAAAGTGTACACCTAAAAAGGGTGGATTTTTCTATCTATAAATGACATATCAGTAAACAGGAGTTTAAAAACACCACTTGCGAAATCATACAATGATCAAATACCTATGAATACGTATAACATAGATACGCAGGAAAAATATTTAAAGATAACTAACTGATGTTTGGGTGGTTTAAAATTATTAAATTGAAAATTCTTCTCAAAATGATCTTTAGATTCAATCCAATCACTATCATGATATCAAAAAATTGTTCTTTTTGTTTTTCCTGTGTATGGGGAATGGTGTGTTGGGAATGATAATTCTAGAATTCATAAGAAAATGGAAAATTTAAAGAAGCTTAGAAAATTCTAAAGACAATGAAGAACAACAGCGAAGGACTTGCACTTGAAAACTTTGATAATTATTATAAAGCTGCAGCAATGAAAACAGTATGGTATCCGTTCAAGGATAGATAGACTACTTGCACAAAATTGAGAATCAAGAAAACACCACACATGGGGCACCTGGGTGGCTCAGCACAGAACCAGCTTTGGATTCTCTGTCCCCTTCTCACTTTGCCTCTCCCCTGCTCATGTTTTCAGTCTCAAAAATAAATAAACATATAAAAAATTAAAAAAAAAAAACACCCACACTATTGAGGAGGGCACTTCCTATATGGAGCCCTGGGTGTTATCTGTAAGTGATGGATCACTACTTCTACTCCTGAAACCAGTATTACACTATATGTTAAATAACAATAATTTAAATAAAAATTAAGAAAAAAGAAAACACCCACACAAAGGCCATCTGACTACAAAATAGATGCAAGTGCAGTGAACTTGGGAAACATGGGTGTATACATATGAGAACAAACTACATTTTGATCATAACTTCACACTAAACAAAACAAATTCTAGATAGTTCATAGACCTAAATGTGAAAGGTGAAATACACAGCTTCGCTAAAAATTACAGGAAAATAGCTTCATATATATATATATATATATATATATATATATACACACATATACACATATACATATACACATATACATATACATATACACATATGTGTGTATACATATATATATATGCAGATTTTAAACATGAAACAATAAGCACAAACAATAAAATATACATTGATACATTGATAAATTATACAGAAACTATAAAGGTCTATCCATTAAAAGGCACCAGTAAGAGATTGAAAAGGTAAGTCACCAACTATGAGAAAATACTTTCACTATGCATATCTTGTTTTAAAAAAAGAAAAACTTACATCAGGTAAACCTATAAATCCATTAAAAAAAACCCCAGTAGATAATGGAGGATCCAAATTAAGGCCAAAAAGAATACAAAATATTCTCAACATCTTTAATCATTTACAAAATGCAAATTCTAACCCAGAAGGAACAAAACAAACTCAGCAGCCTGGATTAACTTAGAGACACTGCAGCAAGTCGTACCAATGATATCAGCTAGAATTCTCGTAACTTGCTGGTGGAGGTGGAAATTGGTGCAACAAATTTGTATCTCTTTTTGAGATCAGTCATAGGATGATCTTAAACATCAAGGGAACTCCAAAATAGGACAGATCTACTCCAAGTAGTAGAAAAAAGCAAGAACATTAGTGTAGGTGTTCATTTGCCTAAGACATTTGTAAGTATAAATGAAAAACGCTCACGTGAATAAGACAAAGCCAAAGTATGTCTGGAAATTACATACATACCGATTTAGCCACAAATCCTAAAGCATTAAATATATGGAGATTCAGTTAGTAAAAGTGAACACTGGCATAGTGCCAGTTAATTTCTGGGAAACTTATTCTTTAGGAGAAGTTTACTGTTAGAGACTTCAGTCATACAACCAAACTTAAAGCTAAGAAAATCATATTGCCAGGGGCTCCTCCAGCAAGAACGTAAAATACTTTGGCTGGAACTGCAGAGTTAGAAATGACTCTAACTCTGTGTTATCCATGTGTTATCCATCCAGGAAACCAAAGAATTGTCTCAATCATTTGTGAATTATAGGGAGGTTTTACTAGACTGTGGCCAAAGGCCCGTGAGTAATGCTCTGTATGCATGTCTTTGTGTAATATTATATTCTCCAACCGCGTCTAGACACAAGTTGGTACTTTATTCTTATGAGGCTCAAAACATTATATACTAAATGATTGATATACAAGTTCTTCAATTCCAAGGGACAGATCTCAGGAGAAAACCAAAAATGTGATTACAGAAAATTTCAGACTAGATGGCCATAATCATCGTAATTATTAAATGACCACTCACTATAGTAACTGTCATTTTATCTATGTGAGGAAAAGCTTCATATTTTATTTCCAAAGCTTTTTTTGGCTTGCTTTTGAAAGTGTATCCATTTAAAAATGTGATCATATAGTTAGCCCTGCATCTTACAGAAGGAAATAAAAATTACTTTGAATCTACTATCTAAAAATTAATAAAAGTTTCTTTCGCCATGCATTTCACGTAGCAACTGACAGCTGTCTTTCACTCTCTAAAAATCTTGATTAAATACAACAAGTAGCAAAATAAATCTTTTCCTATTTAACTCCCTGCAGTAAAAGGCAAGGAAACAACATCATACTGTAAATCACCGTGAAACTAGCACCTGGGAACCACCCCTTACATTTTATATAATATTCTTCTCTATCAGAAGGAGCTATAAATTGCCAATATTATCCTTCTGCATCTTGGTGAAGCGATTGGAGTTGCACTTAAAGTTTCATATTTAACACAGAATGTAAAATAATGCATGGATATTGTTTGTAGTTCAGGTAGAGGCCAGGTGAATTTGCTTCTTCAGCATTTCTGTTGTGAAATCATCTATGAAGTAATGGCAAAAGTGACCAGAGAACTGAGAAATAAATGCTAATCTAAAAAAAGGTCTCAATTGAAGCATTTCATGGTACATGAACAAGAATTAGTGTTATGAATGATATAAGCAACTTATCATTAGAAGAAATGTAAAAATATCACTCACTGGTCTTTTATATAATATGTTTAAAATGTTAAAGGTTCTCTATGAAAAGTAAGAGATTATCTCATGTTTTGGATTTAAAGGTGGGGGTGCCTGGGTGGCTCAGTCGGTTAAACGGCCGACTTCAGCTCAGGTCACGATCTCGCGGTCCGTGAGTTCGAGCCCCGCATCAGGCTCTGGGCTGATGGCTCAGAGCCTGGAGCCTGCTTCCGATTCTGTGTCTCCCTCTCTCTCTGCCCCTCCCCCGTTCATGCTCTGTCTCTCTCTGTCTCAAAAATAAATAAAAACGTTAAAAAAAAATTAAAGGTGGACATATTTTATGCATCAAATGCAATTTTACAATGTAATTCTCTTTGTAGATTGATTAAGGGCAACTTAAAAGAAATTTTGTTTATATAGCTCACGTCTTGTATAATCATTTATAAAAAATGAGAAAATTTTGATTTGGAACCAGATCAAAAGTATTTGATGCTTAGAACTTTCCGAAAGTGAGGCCATCAGCCCCACTAAGTTGAGGCAACAAGTTGTTTGGTCTATTTCCTATTTTACAGATTTATCTCTTTCATAAGTCAAAATTTAATATTAATAGTTCTGCAAATAATAGTTGTATATCTATCTTTCCAATTAAAAAGTCTATTGTAAAATGAAAATTAAAATGAGATACCAATTTCACATGGCATGCTGCAAAGAATATTTTAAAATTCAATAACTAGTATAAGGAGATGGAATAGCTTTAGATACTACCAGCTGAAGGGCTGGTTAGTATAATTATTATTAGGAGAAGTTTCACAATATTTAGCTAAAGAATTAAGAATATATATGATCTGACTCAATACGTCTATATCAAGAAAAAATTTAAGGAAAAAATTAGGTGCCCAAAATTACATAGAACTGGATGTTAGCAGTATTTTTTATGTCACTTAAACATATTGAGTCAGCCTAAACTTCAGAAAGCTAAGAACTGAATAAATATGAAATGGCATGTTTATATACTACAAAAATAAGGTACTACTATAAATTACATTGTAAGAATATTTACTGTTGTGGAAGTGTTTTGAAAATAAACAAATAATTAAGAGTGTACAAATGAATAAAGAATAAAATTGCTCTTTAGAGATTTTCATAAAAAACATCTGATAAGATTTAACAGTCGTCATTATCATCATCATCATCATTATAATAAAAATTCAGCAATCGAGAAAGTACTTTTTATAATCTGATAGAGGGTATTTTTAAAACAACAATGAGAAGAAATTTCATAATTAATGGTGAAATGTTAAAAGCTTTCCTCTGTCATCAGGAAATAAGACAAGAATGAGCACTTTCAAACTTTGATTTATCATTTATATAGGTTGCAATAAAAGCCAGTATAGTAAGTCAGGAAGAAAAAAAAAGAGGGTGGGAGATGTAAGGAATAAAATCAAAGAAGATCTATATTAAATACTGTATGTGCCATATTAATAAGACATCATCTCTCCCTAAATTGACCAAATAGTTATTGAATAAATAGCTTTATTCCAGTATTGGTCAAAAGTCCAACCTTTATTTTAGGGAAAATGACAAGCTAACCAAAAATATATTTAAAAAGCCAAAAAGAGTTAAAATAATCCTGCAGGAGGGCAAATTAGGAAGACTTGCCTGAACAGATATCAAAATGATCACAATAGAGTATTTGACACAGCATGAGTTTTTGAAAAAAAAAATGTGGCAAATAGAACAGACTAAAGAGTCTAGAAAGAGATTCAAACATAACGGACACTTGGTTTATGACAAAAATACAACTTCAGAGGAAATGGAAGGGATATTCTGTTCAAAAAGATAATAAAATAACTGAATAATTTAGAAAAATGCATCTTCTACCTTCCATCAACTTGAATAATTACAACAAAACTTCCAAAAGATGATTTGGAAAACTGTCTTCATGATAAGGAAAAAGTATTTCCTCAACAGGTAATAAAAAGCATGAGTTGCAAAGTAAATAACATTTAAATTAGATTACATTAAAACTATAAACCCTTCATTAATAGACAAAATGAAGAGAATGAAAGACAAAGTAGGACAGTTGTCCATATGTATGACTCCCGGGGTCTTAAGTCCAGAGTATAAAAACAACTCAAAGACAGAATAGACAATCCATTAGACAACAGACTTTAACAAACACTCTACCCAAAAGAGAATACCTAAATATAAAGAAAAAAAATATATGAAGAGACTCTTTTTAGTTGCCAGGCAAAAGCAAATTAAAATAAAAATGTTACAATCTATGCTGTGTTCAGAATTGCTAAAATTAAACAGAATGAAAATTCCAAGTGTGGAGGAAGATATAGTGCAACCGGAATTCTCTACACTAGTGGTATGAGTGTAAGTCCAAGTACTTTCAAATAACATTTGTCATTATTTCATAAAGTTGAAAAAATGCAAGTCCTCTGGCTTACTAACTCCATTCCTAAGCACAAACTCAACAGAAATGTAAATATATATGGACCAATATATATGTATAGAATCTCCATAGCTGTTTTAGTTAATTGCTAAAATTTAGAAAACCAAATAGTTTATAAACACTAGAATGGGTAATTGTTTTTTTTATACAATAGAATATTCCACAATAATGAAAATGTACAGACTCAGCTGCATGAAACTATGTGGATGAATCTTACAAATCTAATGTTAAGCTAAAGAAGACAGACACAAACTAATACATATCATATGATTCCACTTATATACTGTTCAAAAGAGACAAAATAAATCTGTTATGTTAGAAATTAAGGTGGTGTTACCTTTGGGGAAAGGGAATATAGAGATTAGGAGAGGTTAAAGAGGAATCTTCTGGGAATGTTTTAATATTGTATTTGTTGTTTGGATGTAAATGAATAGATGTTTTCATTTTATAATAGTTTGTCAGATACAAATCTTATAATTTGTATGACTTTCTGTAAGTATGTATTTTAAGAAAATTATTTATTTATGAAACAACACCCAAAGTTGTAGTTGTTTTCCATGATTAGACTATACTTTGTTGTAATCACAAGATATATAGAGAGTGCATGCGTGTGTGTGTGTGTGTGTGTGTGTGTGTGTGTGTGTGTGTGTGTTGGATGAGTTCTCAGATAAGTGATTGTAAATTTAGGATGTTGATCCAGTGAGGGCATTCAGTCACCCGGGTCTATTAACTCATTTGGAATGCTGATAGATAATTGTTCTCTTTAATTTTTTATTTAAACAACAACAACAAAAACCAAGGATAAATTTTTCACCAAGAAATCTTTCAGCAGAAGTTTTACAGACAGAACACACTATTCTTACCCACTCTAGTCACATATTTTTGGGAAGGGGCATGTAGATATTGGCCTGACTTGCCTTTAAAAAACCCAGAAAATTATTGACAGTTTTAAGTTTTTGTTTAAATTCCAGTTACTTAACATACAGTGCAATATTAGTTTCAGGTATTGACAGTCTATTAATCTCATTTCCATCCCATGAGAAGGAACACCCTTATAACTACCTGTGAAAATATATTGATCTTAAAAAATACATTCATGTTATTCCAAGTATTAAGAAAACACTCATAAAATATATTCTTAAAGGCATGTTTATGTTGGGGTTTTGTCTGTTTGCATACTTGGCCAGTATGCATGGAAGGAGTCTCGCAACTGACCAATAGAAAAAATAAGACAACCAACAACTGTGAGCGGGACTAGGAGAAATAGCATCCTTCAGGAAGGTAACTTAAATTTAGATATTACTGGGGCAGTCTTAGGTGTCTAAGAATCAGTTCCTATTGAAATGATGAGCTTGGCAGGAACCAAATAAATGATCAGCATCTCTACCCTAGATGTGGATCAGGCTGAAGTACTTACACGGAGAACAAAGTTTAAGTCAGAGAATCTTATGAAGGAATGGGAAATGATAGTAGGAGGTAAACTGCAGATTTGTAGGCATCCAGGGTAGAGTTTTTGTGATCACTACACAATTTACACATTTCGGAGAGTATGTCTCTGATCTCTGCCTTCTTCAGACCAGAGTGACTCAAAGATTGGGAGTATCTGGTCTGAAGAAGGCAGGGGAAATCCCTCAGGTCCTGAACACACTTTGGACACTTAATGAAGTGTTCATCTAGACTTTGTGTTTTAGATTTTGAACATAATGATTTTTAGAAAAAGTTTTATTTCATTTCATATCATTTTATTAAATTCTCGAATGTAAAATAACTTGCAACTGAGAATCATTTTTTTCCTTTTACTAATTTTGGTGTTTTGGATTAAGAAATAGTACCCAGAATACAAAAAAAAAAAAAAAAAAAAGAGGAATTTCTGCTTTCTCATTTGTCAAGAATTTTATATTGAAATGTGAGTAAAATCAGAAAATAGTAAAAAAATCAAAGAAAAAGAAAAATTATTAAAAATCAACAATTGTGGCAGTTCCAATCCAGAATTTGAAATTATAAAATACATTGCTTTTGTTTCTCCTTTTTTTTTAAATATATTTTTTAAATGTTTATTTTTGAGAGAGAAAGAGTGTGAGCCAGGAAGTAGCAGAGAGACAGGGGGACACAGAATCTGAAGCCGACTCCAGGCTCTGAGCTGTCAGCACAGAGCCCAATTCAGGTCTTGAACCCACAAACCACGAGATCATGACCTGAGCTGAAGTCAGAGGCTTAACCAACTGAGCCACCCAGAAGCCTTGCTTTTGTTTCTCCTAATTGATTATTGGTGATGAAAGTACGTTATCTGATAAGAAAATGCCACTGTGCCTTCATTTAGATTCCTCAACATTAAAGACTTGTCACTGATAACTTTGATTCTTCCTCATTACATGTGAAAATAGTTAAAAATATCCCTCAAATTTCAATATTCCATAACTTTTAAGATATATTTTTCCAACATATTAAAATGTATTTGGATACAAGGGCTTGCTTTGTTTTGTTCCTCAGTAAACAAGTCACATTTATTCTCAGGAAAGATTTATCATTTCTGAAAGTCACCTAGGTACTTAAATCATAAGCTCAAAGCAGTTTTAAAAATGTAACTAAAGATAGACTGTGACCTTTTAGAAGGTGAAAAGACTTATTTTTGAGCCATATGGTCAGCCTCAGGCTTAAGACATTAAAATTGAGGCTGGAGGGAGTTCAAACAATGACACTGATTAGTGCATATGTCCCTACATTAGATGTACCAAAAGACAGCAAGAAAATCTTTTATGACAACTTGTCTGTTGCCATTAATGCAATCCATGCAAAAGTAAAGGAATCATTCTTGGATATGTCAATGCCTGAGTTTGTTAGAACCATAACAAATTACATGAAGTTATTTGAAATATAAAATTTTAGGCAATATTTAAAGGGCTGAAAAACTGAACAGATCACAGTTTGGGGGACATTTATAATTGGTTTGTTTATCATAAAAGTACCTGAATTATTACATTTCTCCTCCCTTGATATTCATTCCTGAGGTATTTTCCATGGGACAAAAAATAAGCTGACCTTCTGAATCCTTGTCCTAAAGTCATGGTACTCATAGTAAATTATTAATGGTAAATATCTAGACACTGAAGGCAAAATCAGTTAATTTTTAGAAAGTTACTTTACTCCCAGATATAAGACAATATAATATTCATTTTCTTCTCTGATTCTCATAGCAATAAAGTAGAGAATTCCTTCTTCTAAATAATATTTGTTTTTGTAAGCTAAAGGATATTTATAAAGATGGGGAATGGCAAATTGAAGTGACAGCATGTAAAATTCCATATTTATATTTATTCTTCCATGATTTAAAGTAGAACCATGATACAAATTCTTTAACACTATTATTTCACCTTATCACTCTAGGACTGAGAGTCTAGGGGATTCTCAAATACTTAATGGCAGGAAGAAGAATCAAATACATATCATTTTTTCAGGTTTTAGTATGAAACAAATAAGCATATTAGTCTCCTTATTAAACAGATCACATCAAAGTGATAAAATATTGTTCATGATACCATACAAAGTTTTGTTTTTTTTCAACTGTTATCTTTATCATCGTCTATCTTCAAAACCAATATAAAATAATCCATTTAAGTGGACCTTAGATATCTACTTTTTCAAGGTGATTACTTAACATGAGGATGGGCTAGTCTTCTCTGGGACCGGTGTGAGCCTACTTTATTGACAATGCAGTTGAATGCCCGTACAGTATTGTATCCAAAAGGATATCCTGTCATTATACCTCAACATTGTTGATATAATATATTGTATTGATGATGAGTGATAATTTATGAAAATGGAATGTTAACAAAATATATACAGAGAGGGCCTTTTTCAGCAAGGGAAGAAATAAATTGTAGAAGATATATTCTAATTTTGCAGAAGGGTTGGATAATAACCATCAGAAAGGAAATCTTATTGTATCAAGAAAAGGAAGTGTTATAATTTTAGTAGATGAGAAGTACAGTATATCAGATCAGTGGTCTCAGGAGACATTGTGGAAAAATAAATGAGTTAATGAGCACTGCTCAAGATTTACCTTCTTACAACCACAGTAGTGAGATAAGCCAAGGGCACAGTTTGGCTTGATTGATGAACAGAGCTAGCTATGAGCCAGCTGAGAAAGAAAAAACTCATATACTTCTATTGGTTTGATCAATTTGGAGGTTGCTTATGAAATTTTCATGCAAAAAGCTATATGTAAACAGCAATTAGATGTAGATCCAAAGGTTACTGAGCTAGTCCCTCTCAGGAAAAGATCTAGGGAACTTTTGGAAAAGTTATGTTTTGCGCTAACTCAGGCATTGCCATTGTAAATGCACTGAATATACATGAATTCATACTGTCTCACTTGTCCTATCTCAGACCTTCATGACATACAAGGACATCTTAGGGGAAGCAAAATAAACACTTTTATATATACCAATGCTAATATGCACTCAGTTTTCCCTAAAATCCAAGTCCATTGCTGGTCTTGCCTGGTTATGTAACTATGTAACCCATCTATACTTCATGGAGTTTTTCTCGAGCTCACAATAAACTAGGCTTAAAGCTAGTCATGTTAAATTAACCAACAATCTTTGTAATATAATTACCCACAGTAGCTGTATTTGTACCAAGTGAATCTGCCTTCCAAACCAGAGAAAGACAGTTGTCCCAAATGGTCCATTAGATTGTCTCTACTGTGAATTTACAGTTTGGATCCTAAGGTCTCAGGTTAAATCGTTCTCTTGGATGGAGAAGGTATGAAACTCAAGACCTGTGGCATGGCCTTCATGGGTGCTTCAAAGAAGCTGATGAAATCCATTTACTAGGTTGTGAACCAACTGAGAGACAGATAAAAACAATAAGTAGTTGAAAATCAAAATACCAATTGTTATACAGAGAAAAATCTAGATTGGAGAACAGGCCTTAGTTTTGATACTACTATGGTATTTCCAGTTCAGCACATTGTTGCACCACTTCCCAGTACAGCACTGAAAACCAGACTTTCCCTCAAGAGGACATGGCTCTTTTTCTTTGAGTAATAAGATCCCCCTTTCCTCCAACAAAAAATTGGAAATTCACCAATAAGATAAGCCACTCTTGTCATCGAACAAAGAGGCAGTCAGAAAGAGGACAACAATATTACTCTAATCAGGAGTCCTTCACATGGAAGGAGACATCAGGAGTAGAAAGTTGACTGGCTAGCAGAGAGGAAAGAATGAAGAGAATATTCATCAAATGCCGGTGAGCACCTAGATTCTTCACATAAACCTGAACTTGCCTCTGTTTCTACTTGCCCTATCTAATCAATCACAGGTCATCATTTTAAGTGTTTATCTCCTTGTCATTTAAATTCAAAATTGTGGCCTATTTTTAATATTGTTTACACCAATCCATAATCCTATCACACTTTTCTTCACCAAAAGAAATATTCCTAAATTCTTTTCTTTCATTATTGCTAGTATTCTTCATCACTTATAATCAAGCCAGCATTTTTGAGAGCAATTTGAGAACACTGGCCCTCTGAAAGTTTCTTCAAAAAAAAAGAGGACTTTCTGTGTGTTTACATCCATTTAAAAAATGCCACATGCTTTATCCCATTGTAGAGATTTAAATACTCATTAGCAGAGACATCTTCCAATAAAGAAACTTTGTTAGTTTATTTAATACAAAATTCCCAATCTTATTTTAATACAGCAACCAAAAAAACAATAGCTCTTAGAACCTCTAAGAATTAGTTTCTGTGAAGCACACTTTGAGAAATGCTTTACCCAAATATTTTAATAATTTACTAACTAGTTCCTAGCCTCAAAGGTAGTTATGCCAAATTAACACACTTCATGATATAACTTCCCTGTTTATAAACATTCTAGGTCTCCTTACTGCCTATTGAGCAAAGATAAGTCCAAACCACTCAAGGTAATTTTCAAAGTCAAATATAATTTTTACTCAAGTTACCTTTCTGGATGAAAATGCCACTATTTCCTAAAACAAAATTCGTGCTAAAGTCAAAAACATTCTCTCATTACTTCTTCAGAGGACAAGTAACCCAAGTACCCTAAGCTTCACTTCCTTCCAATTTTACGTTATAGCTAAAATTATGTAGCAGGCCTTTCCTGACTTGCACTTCCCTATTTGTACTCAGAAACTCATTACATCCTGTGCACTTGGACATGTCCTATCTTTTTATATGTGGTTTACATATATTTGATTCATTTTATATATCTTTGATATGTGTTGTTCTACTCAGTGGGCCCAGAGAAAATATAATGGAATGATTAAGAACTGTGGATCCACATCCTAGCCAAGATTACCTCATAGATATGTGATTTCAAGCAAATTAATTATTCTTTTATGTTTCTTTTTCCTTTTGTCAAAAATGCAAATAAATATTAGTTGGCAGGATTTTAATAAGTATTAAATGAAAGTGTGTATGTAGGTATGATAACAGAGTTTCTGAATATGTAGTTGTTGTGATTAATATTAGATTGTAAATTTCTTCATATCAATATCAAGCTTTTGTTTCTTTGTAGTGTCCCATTTTGTACACAAGGGGATTTGCTTATGGGAAGTAATTATGAATTATTTTCTGGAGTAAAAAATATCAGAACTTTGGGGCACTTGGGTGGCTTAGTAGGTTAAGCATCTGACTTCGGCTCAGGTCATGATCTCACTGCTCATGGGTTCAAGCCCCACATCAGGCTCTGTGATGACAGCTCAGAGCCTGAAGTCTGCTTCAGATTCCTTGTCTCCCTCTCTCTGTGCTCCTCCCCTACTCATGCTCTCTCTCTCTCTTTCTCAAAAATAAATAAACATTAAAAAATTTTTTGAAAAATATCAAACAAAACTTTAAGAATTCATAGGGGTCATATAATCTGGTACCCTTATTTTATTTTATTATTTTATTTTTTACATTTATTTATTTATTTTGAGAGAGAGAGAGAAAGAGAAAACAAGTGAAGGAGGGACACAGAGGGAGAGAGAGAATCCCTAAGCAGGCCCATCAGCCTGATGTAGGCTCAAACCCCCATGAACTTCGAGATCAAGATCTCAACTGAAGTCAGACATTTAAATGACTGGGCCATCCAGGTGTCCCCAGTACCCTTCATACAATTTCATAAATTGTAAGGTGCTATACTGAATATGCAGTTTACTTGCCCAGTGTAACACAGTTAATTGATAATACATGCAGGAATAGTCCTTTGAGCCAAGACCTATCAGATCCAGATTTTAATTAATGACTTACCTAAGAAAAATCTGGCAATCTACAGATGACTCAGTATTTTAGTTTACTGCCAAAGTAAGCACTTTTCATACATTATGGGGATAAAATGCAAAAATAGCCCCCAAATTCTTCTTGGGTTCATTTCCTCTAAGTAACTTTTTGTGGTCTCCCACAATCTTGCATTGGCCATGTGACTTACTTTGAACAATAAGATGTTAATTAAGTACCAACAGAAGTTTGCAAAACATTTGGGAGTAGAGGTTTTCTTTTCTCAAAGCTCTTGGAACCCTCTGGGCACCATGTGAAAATGTTTACACAAGCCTGCTGAGATCACAGCAGAAATGAGTTGTTCCCTGGTAGCCCCCTCCCCCATCTGCTCCCACTAACCCATCAAGTTGACCAGACCATGAGTGAGTCAGGCCAGGTTTAGCAGAAGATTCACCATTTGAGCCCAGCCCAAATTTCTGACCCACAGAATCATGAGGTAAATGGAAGGTTGTTTTAAGCCACTAAATTTGGAGGTGGAGTGTTACACAGCAAAAGTAATCCAAGAGAATCTACTTTGTGGATTGGTTATTAATAGGCAGATACTAAGCCTATTAATTCAAGTCCCCTCACACACAAGAAGAGCTTACTTTCCTGTAAACAAAATTATTAGTTAGTTAATGGGAAATATCATAGACCCAGATATCATAAATTTGAGTGCTTTTGTCCTCAACACTTGTCAGTTGTTTGTTATATCAGATTTATTCTCTTAGCAGCTGGATTTCTTTGTTGATTATCTCTGCTTGTGACTAGTTTTTCAGCTTACCTACTGACTCTGGCACATTGTATGCTTCAAAGGAAGTATTCTATGACATAAAATGCACTTTGACAATGGCCATGAAAATATAACTGTGGCATTTGACAGCTAGCTAATACATTCAAAGAGGTTGATAATATAACATTCTATCTAGATCTCTGAAAAAAAATCAGCAATTTCTTCCATCCCTTAAATATTAAAAAAAAAAACCTTCTTATACCCATATTAAGTAAATGACCAAAGTACATCATAGCTTTGCATAAACACATTCCACAGATTTTCATAGTGCTCTTGGTAGTAAGATAGAGGAATATGATATAGAGCAGATAGGGGATCATTTGGTTTTTCCATTTAACTCAGATCTCCATGAAAGCCCAAGAAACAATTCTTTTCTATTTTTTATTTTTTTAATGTGTATTTAGTTTTGAGAGAGAGAAAGAGAGAGAGAGAGAGAGAGAGAGAGAGAGAGAGAGAGAGAGCACATGTGGGAGAAGGGCAGAGAGAGAGAAACACAGAGTCTGAAGCAGACTCCAGGCTCTGAGCTGTCAGCACAGAGCCCAATGTGGGGCTCAAACTCACAAGCTGTGAGATTATGACCTGAGCTAAATTCGGACATTTAACTGACTGAGCCATCCAGGCATCCCCCAAGAAACACTTCTTTAAAATCGTCATGGACTGTATCGATGAATGTTTATCAAGGACTCTTAAGGTACATTTGAATATGTAAATTATTATTAAAATACATATATTACAAATGGTATATGATCTGTATTTTGTGTTATTTTCAAAATACATATATGTATCAGGAAAATAAATGCTTCCATGTTCTCATGAATTTTTGACATTCTTATTCTTTCCCCATATTTGTTGAACTATATATAAATATGTAGGATGATACAATGAAAGTATACAATTTAACTTTGATAGTGGTCATAGTTTGTAAAAGCACTCTAAGAATTTCTGTTGACCTTGTTGCTGTGGATAGCATTAGGTAGCAGAGGATTGGTGAAGAAACGCTACAAACAAAAATAGATAGGGGTGTTTTTCAGTTTTCGATAAGCAATTAAAAACAAACTATATACAGAGACCAGAAATAAACTGTACAATGGACTCTAATTATACAAGTAGTCATGAAGTAGAAGGTTATAGCCACCAAAACAGGTAAGTAAATGTCAGAGAGGCAGAAACAGAACAAGCAATCATCAGGAGAACACGGAGACAAAATAAATAAGTGAATATGTATGAGACACTAGTACCAAGATGATGTGGATTGAGAGGTAAATTTCCATCTACTCTTGAATTTGTATTTTAAATGACATACATTATCAGGAGTAGAAGCCGATCTTCAAATTGAAGCCATTGTAGGAAGATTACAGGATATGATCCTGAAAATTTGGACTACATTTGGGCTTTGTGGAAAAAAAGGTATAAAATGGGAATACAGAAATAAAATGACCAAGAATAGTTTCTTAGCCAGCAAGTAAACACATCTTTACAGAGAGCCTATCACATACGGGGACATCACCTCATTGACTAGTAGAGGACTATTGCAGACAATCTATAATGAGAAAGGAATTAGTTAAGATATAATATAAGGTATAAGGTATTAAAATATAAGGTATTAAAATAGTAATTCTTTTTTAGGTTTTACAGCTAATGTAGTTATTTTACTATATGTAATCATTCATTTAACATTGGTCAATTACTTTTTCTAGCTATCTTGATAGACCTGTTCAGTATTTGACTACTAAATGCTTTAATTGATGTTTCATGGTTCATAAATTGCATATGAAAATCAGCCTCATATCATTTTTTTCTGCCATTTATGGAATCCAAGAACCTAATAACTAATTGATCCATTTTGCTTTCATAATTGGGACCTGTCTCCCTTATGGTGCCAAAGTTATGAGCTCATATTCTAAAGTTTACCATTGGAGTAGGGACTTTTTTTTTAATCTGACTAACCAAAGCAGGATCCCTTTCTTTGGGTCATAGAAGACTCTTAAAGTTGGAAATTAGACTATTATATTTGTATATTTAAAAGGCTGATTCAAATAAATAAATAGCTGATTCTCTACTGGAATTTGAGCTTCAGGGAACAGAAACAATGTCATTTAATGTCTGTATCTCCACAGTCTATGCTAATTTCTGAAACACATTGAATGTTCTAAAATTTTGTAGAATAAATAAGTCATGGATAAATGAACCATAAGGCTAGCTCTGAGTACCTCCTGTTTTGATAATACTGTCAACTCCAAAATAATGGAGAAGGCTAAAGCCAAAAGGAGACAAGGGAAAAAATTAAATTGACTTTACTCAATATTTCTTTTGACTATAAGAGTTAAATATATTTGGTTATATTATCCGGATAGAACAATGGCAAACACAAAGCCAAACAAAACCATATCACATGGTAGAGAATACAGTCATGTTGATTGATTATTCAGAACATTCAGTTTAAGAAAAAATAAGTTATATTCACCTAGAATAAAAAAATAACTTCTGGGGTACTATATATATCTATCAGAGTTATTTTAATTAATTTATTTTTTTAAGATTTTATTTTTAAGTAACCTTTACACCCAACATGGGGCTCGAACCCACGACCGAAATCAAGAGTCACACACTACCCCAACTGAGCCAGCCAGGCACCCCAAGTTATTTTAATTTAAACTCTAAATTCACTTGCTTGAAATTTGAATGTCCTCATTTTCCCATGACAACTAACACAAGTTCTAACTTTAGGTCAAGGTTGATTGGCTGAAATGCTTGGCAACAGTTGATGTACCTATAAAACAGAATTAAGCTTCAGTTTTTTCATCTTGTTAATGATATATGTATGCAATGCCAAGTATTTAGCAATATTAGTTAATCAGGGAACCCATTGTGAATGATTAAAGGCACATTAAATATGTAATTTGTAATGCAGGCTCAGGGCTACTATTGCATTTTTGCACTAACGAGTTAATGTGTTTAAAGAAATGATGATGTTAGGCTCAAGTTGTTTTAACTTTCAAAGAAAAGGGTTTTTAATTAAAATAATCATAGACTCTCCTTGAAAAACTCATTGTCTTTGTAAGGCAAATTAAGGAATTGCATTTTGTCCTGCAATTAAGTTTTCAAAGCACTAATGAAAAATGGGACAAAAATGACCAGTATGGTTGTAGAAAAAGGCCTGATTTAATTATAGCTGATCTGGAATCAGTTCAAATTGGAGAACAAGAGGGGCACCAGGAAATAAACATCCTTACAAGTCATGGACAAGCTGAAGTAATGACATTCAGCAGAGTGATAATTTGTGTTGCACAAATTAACTAATGCCTATACGAGGAAGATTATTTTAGCTTCTTGCATTCAATTCAAATAGGTAAAGATTGTGTCACCTTTTAAATTGAATTGCACCTGACACATAAAGCTATTTTAGGGAAAAACCTATTCCTTTTAAAATTTCCAATAACATCAGCAAACCCAGACATAGGTAGCTGTCAAGATCTGACTTGCATTTAAGATAGTTTGATATATGAAATCTTGTGAGTTAATACTTTGGGATTATTTTGTTTATCAGTTCTTTGCTGTAGGAAAACTACCTGAAGATAAAGAAATAAACATTATCTATCTCATCTGAACTAGTGATTTTCAATACCTAGCAAAATGATGTTTTTCAGCTCCTTTATAAATGATAGGTCAAGGGCTTTGTACAGAGGTAGGTCATGTTTTCAAAATGAGCCCTCATTGAATAGTGATACTATTTCTGACAAAAAGTAAAGGACACATCAAGAGAGAAGATTTTATCTTTATTATTGTCTTTATTGCCATCATCATGACAATCATCCAAAGTATTTTTCACTATAATTGTCCAAGGCATTTATCCTCAGTGTCTGCCAGTGTACAGAGCTTTTCTAAGCATTGTCATAAATAAGATAACAAAGGTGTTGTTTAACTTTTTTCCAGTCTAAGAGTTTTCATTCCTATTTGGCTTCAAAATACAGTAAATGTGAATGATAATCCTGACAAGAAACTAGAGAATAAAATATTATATCTCAGTTTTCCCTTCAACTTTGACAATTTACCCCTTTGTATAGATATGAATGAAATTAGTACTTCTTTAAATTTGGATAATAGCATTCAGAGGAAACGAGGTATTCCATAACACTTGTATCACTTTTTAGAAGTAAGATTTATAATAGATTCTTATTACCACCTGATCTAGTTTCAACCTGAAAAGCTGGCAAGTACATTTTCTATTTAATTTTTTAAATAATTTAACTGAAAATTCAAATAAGATGATAAAATACAGAATTTATACACCTGGAAAAGCAACTATATTTGGTTTTGACATTGTAATTGAAGAGGTATTTCTCACACACCTAACTGATAGGAGCCCACTGGCAAAGGTGAAGGCACGGGGTGTGGGGGGGGGTTTGGGGTTGTTTGTTTCCTATAAAGACAATGATGCAAAGGGACAGCATATGTCATTGTTTCTTATGCTTATTAACTGGAGCTCAGAGTGAACTTACAAGACCATGAATTCCTGGGGATGCACAAAACCAAAACAGCCATTTTCTATCCTATTGAGCTCCTTTTCTAGGAATTCTTCACACAATGGGGTATTGTTTTCATCTTTCTTATTTGTGATGAAAACTTGTTTCATCATAGGAAATGAGGATCTTCGAAACTATGGAAACGTTAAATGTTCTCTAGGACCCACTCAGTTAATAAGCAAACAAAATGCCTCAGTTATTTCACCTGAAAAATTCAAGTCTACAAAGTTTGAGAACCAGCAACAAAGTGTTAAATATGACTGTATTATGTGAAACAAAGAGGAGAGATCGCGAGCTGAATGACTTCTCAGAGAAATGAAAGACAGATTTGGTGAAGCACTGAGCAATGATCACTGAGAAAAAAATGAGATATAGATTAATTTAGCCAGATAAACAGAGGCTTGTGGTAGATAAAAATGAAAATAATAATCTGCAGATTATTTTTCCATTGGTGTCCACAATAAACAAGTAAATATATGAGTAATAGCAATAAAGAATCATTGAAATATTCATAATTAACATTGTCAGTTGGCAGTCTAAAATAAAATGATAGAGGTACTAGAAAATACGGAATTGCAAAAAAAAAAAGAGGCCAAATTATCAGCAAATGTATGATTGTCAGATGCAAACCATGATGGACTATTTAAAGGAAAACAAATTTTAAATCAGGAACAGTCTTATAGAGAAAAAAAAATCAGAGTAAAAGTTTTAATTATACTTCAGGGACTTTAGACAATAAAAACAATAAAGTTCTTGGCCTGGGAATCACAGTTTATTTTTCTGCTTGCCAAATTGATTTTTAAAATTCTACTCTGTGGGTCTTAATAAACATCATTATCATGAAATACCAATAATTTTGGCAATGCCTATATATCTAAAATTAATATATCTCACTTGAGAATTTAAGTTTGATAATGGATAAATTATATTAGTATAGTTTTTCAAAACTGTAAGGACATATTAGATTCAATCATAGAGAATCTGCTGAACTCATAAAGCAAGATTTTTGCTTCATATATGCACAATTTCATTTATATTTATTTGATTGTGAACTGTTAACTGTATTTTTAAATTTTTCACACAAAAGAAATCTTCACCTAGAGACATTTTTTTGGTAAAATTTAAGAAACATGGTGTATTTCATTTCCCCGATTAAAATACCTATTTTTTATTAGAAATACTTGTGTGGCCTATGGAGAATCACACACTTTATCTTTTTAATTTTTATTGCATTATTCATTGTTTCTTTGAGATAAATAGCAAAATATTTACGTCACACATGCCAGAGAGGAAGAGGCAGACTTAAGAGAAAGGATTCAGTGTTATAGGTGAAGACCATTTCACTCCTACTTTCTATGGAGCGAGTGTAGGCAGGGGTAGCTGCTGGGGTATTAATTAAATAAAAGGAGCAAGAAGCAATGGCTTTAAAAACCTGAGATACATTTTGCAGCAAAGTCCAGTCTTCTATGGACTCAGATACTGACTTCATATGCCTGTCAGACCATCATTCAAGGACACTGGCCTGAAGGTAGTTACATCTGAATGTTCCAGAGGGACATGGATGGTGTCTGCCTAGTTCCCAGGTGTTATCTAGGGGCAGCCAACAAGGTTGTTCACCGCTAAAGAAATTCATGCTTTAGGGGCACCTGGGTGGCTCAGTCTGTTAAGCATCCGACTTCGGCTCAGGTCATGATCTCGGGGTTTCGAGCTCCATGTCGGGCACTGAGCTAACAGCTCAGAGCCTGGAGCCTGCTTCAGATTCTGTGTCACCCCCTCTTACTTCCCCTCCCATGCTCATTCCCTGTCCTTCTCTGTCTCTCAATAATAAATAAATGTTAAAAAATTATATATATAAAAAAAAAGAAAGAAAAGAAATTCATGCTCTGGGGCACCTAGGTGGCTCCGTCGGTTAAGTGTCCCACTCTTGATTTTGGCTCCGTGTTCATGAGTTCCAGACTTGTGTCAGGCTCCGCGCTGGCAGTGCAGAGACTGTTGAGCCTGCTTGGGATTCTCTCTCTCTGCCCACTCCCCTCTCTCAAAATAAATAAATAAACTTAAAAAAAAGAAAAGAAAGAAATTCGTGCTCAAGGGATTCCAGAAGTTTAAAAATCAAAGGAGGCTGAACTTTTGCTCTGATCATCCCTAGGACCTAATATATTACTTGGCATGTCATAGGTACCAAAAATGTATATGAATGAATGAATGAATGAATGAATGAATAATAAATGATCCTGGCCCTGAGGTTTTCCCCCAGCTTATCCCTCAACTCCACATTCCTAATTTTCATTTGTCTATAATTATTGAAGGCTGTTGTTTACTTACTATTTTATTTCCTGTTGTATAAATGTTTAGTGACTTTTATTTGCTATCCTCATTTCTTAAGGAAAAACAACTTAGAATTATTGTATTTTAATTCAATATTCACATCATTTTATTTTATTTTTCTTCAAATAGTTGTAAAAGAGACATAACACTCTCTTTTTCACATGGTACCAATTTGACTTCCCTTATTTAATAGTTTCATGAATATATGACTGATTGCTGAGGGAAACTGAGTCACCTCTCAAAAATGTGGCCACACATCTCTCACCATTCCCTTTGTACATCATACTGGAAGTCCTTGCTAATGCAAGCAAGAAATCAAGCAAAGGAAATAAAAGGTATACAGATTAAGAAGAAAGATGTAAAACTGTCCTTGTTGGCAGATGATCATCTATGCAGAAAATCTAAAAGAATATCCAAAAATAAAGACCTTCTATAACCATTAAGTGATTATAGCAAGGTTCCACGCTACAAGGTTAATATACAAAAGTCAGTTGCTTTCCTATATGCTAAGAATGACAAAATGGAATTTGAAATTAAAATAACATTTATGTTAACACCTTCCCAAATAAAATACTAGGCATGAATCTTACAAAATATGTATTAATCTATATGAGTTTGACAGTTCTTACAAAACGAAACATAATCTAAACACGCAATCCAGCAATTACTCTCCTATGTATTTAACCAAAGGTATTGAATACTTAATGGCCACATAAAAACCTGCACGCATATGTTTATAAGAGCTTGATGCATCATTGCCAAATGTTGAAAGCAACCAAATGTCCTTCAGCAAGTGAATGGATAAATAAACTGTGTTACATCCAAATAATGGAATATTAGTCAGTGCTAAAAAGAAATGAGCTATTAAGCCATGAAAAAATATGGAGGGATCTTAAATGCATATTTAAATGAAAGAAGCCAATCTGAGAATGCTACATATTATAGGACTCCAACTGTATAACATTCTGAAAAAAAGCAAAACTATGGAGACAATAAAAAGATCAGTGGTAGCATGGGGTGGGGGCGGGGAAAAATACCGAAGTTTTTTTTTTTTTATTTTTAAAAATATTTATTTTTGACAGAGAGAGAGAGAGAGGAGTGTGAGCAGAGGAGGGGTAGAGAGAGAGAGATAGAGAGAGACAGAGGATCTGAAGCAGCCTCTGTGCTGAGAGCAGAGAGCCCGATGTAGTTTAAGCCCGATGCTTAAACTCACCAACCCTGAGATTATGACCTGAGCCAAAATCAAGAGTTGGCACTTAACCGACTGAACTACTCAGGTGCAGCAAAACACAGAGGATTTTTTTAAGGTAATGAAAATACTCTATGACTCGACCTTGATGGATATGTGTCATTGGACTTTTGTCCAAACCTATAGAAAATACAACAACAAGAGTGAACCCTAAAATAAACTATGGATTTTGGGTGATTATGATGTGTCAATATAGGTTCATCCTTAGTTAAAAAAAACAACTATGATGAGTAATGTTGATAACTGGGGAAGTTATACACATGTGAGGGCAAGGGATAAGTGAAATATCTCTATACCTTCCTCTAAAATTTGTTGTAAGCTGAGGTGCCTGGCTGGCTCAGTTGTTTGGCTGTCCAATCCCAGCTCAGGTCATGATCTCACAGTTTGTGGTTTCGAGCTCCGTGTCAGGCTCAGAGCTTAGAGCCTGCTCCAGATTCTGTGTCCTTCTCTCTGCCCCTCCTGCTTTCATGCTCTTTCTCTGTCTCTCAAAATAAAAACAAAAAAAGTTAAAAAAAAAAAAAAGTTTAATTTGTTGTAAGCCCAAAACTGCTGTAAAAAAAATAAAATCTTAAAATAAAAAGCTCCACTTACTATTAGAACAAACTGAGTGCTGCTAGAAGGAGGTGGGGGGTGGGATGGGTTATATGGGTGATGGGTATATTAAGGAGGTCACTTGTGGTGAACATTGGGTGTCACTGACTAGAATTTAAATAAAAAATTGAAACAAGGGACACCTGGGTGGCTCAGCTGGTTAAGCATCAGTCTTTGGCTTAGGTCATGATCTCACAGTTCATGGGTTCGAGCCCCTGTCAGACTCTGTGCTTACAGCTCAAAGCCTGGAGCCTGCTTCAGATTCTGTGTCTCCCTTTCTCTCTGCCCCTCCCCCACTCTCTCACTCTCTTTCTCTCTCAAAAATAAATAAACATCAAAAAAAAAAACTAACTTGAAACAAAAACCAAGAAACCAAAATCTCCAGATACCTTAACCAAGGCTTGGTTTTTAGCTTTCATTTCCCCTCATCTATGCCCCCTCATATAACTTTTTTTATTATTATTTAAAAAACCAAGAATGTTTTCTTGAAGGCTGCTTTTCTCTAAGGACACCTAAAAATTGCCTAGATGGGACATTTTGAGATGCTGTTTTTAAAATAGAATTAAAAACCAGGAAATTTATTAATATTTCAGGAGCCATTCAGCAACATAAATAATGTTTATTGGGGTTGTAAAGCAAAATAGAATTTGTTGTATTAAAGAAGGAGAAAATTGTCGATTTGGCTCTCAACTTTACTCATTAAGGAATATCTTCCAGAGAATGTTCATTCAAAGACAGTGCCCATGAAAAACTTTGAACTTGATACAGAGGACTGGGGTGATATGGGACATGAAAGCAAACAAAATATTTGTTTTAATAATTATAAATTTCTACTATTTCCCCTAGATATAGGCTAACACATTATATGGAAATAGAATGTAGTCTTTTAAATTCCATTGGCCTCCAATTTCATCATCTTACAATTTCGACTTTTGATTGTTCTTTCTTATCAAATTAAGTGAGACACCATCAGCTCCACCTTGCATCTACTACTGTCTCGCCCCAGAGATTTTGATTCCCCCATCCGGCTCCACTTTTTCTTTTTCCAATCACACTTACTATTCCTAGAATTTAATGCAATTTAGCTTACTATATTTTTTATGACCCGCTGCTTCTTTTTTCCTATTAGAATGTAAGTTATTTGAAGGCAGTGATAATGTGTGTGTGTTTGGTAATTAACATGTCTGTAGTACCTAGGGACCCTTCTGGTTCAAAGTAGAGACATATTTAGCAAATAAATATTTATCAAAACTATGTTTAAACAGTGATCAAAGTAAAACTAATAATATTTTCTATTTCCATGAGATGAAAAGTGTCAGTGTGATATCAAGGAATAGGATACATTTGCCAACTACTCAGCACAACTTAAATTATGTGTCAAAAAAGCTTTAGCTCTTTTATTGTTACTATTGTTACCATTTCAGTGATGATTGCAATTTAAATCTCATCTCAGTTTGCAGTAAAATTCCACCTTCTGGCCACATTCCTAACTCTGTATTACATATTTGGATAGCACGGAAATTGGTCATAGTATAATCTAAAAAAGTCAATATTATAGGTTCTTAGTATTAAAAATGATACTTGAAATCATACAGTCTCTACTCACTCTTATTTATTTATGGAAAAACTGTGGTCACATAGCAAGTTAGGGACAGATAAAAAGGAATAAAACAATTATATTTTCTATCCATATAAAAAATGTATTTGGTTTTGTTGTTTCATTATGAGTACAAATTCCTGGAATCTGTGTGGCCTGCATGCAGCTTATATCATACAAAGGAATTATGTTCACTGATTTCACAAAATCACTCTGAACTTTAAAACTGAAATTTGTGATTTCTTATAGGTTCTTTCAGTACTTGAAATTTATGAACCATATCTATAAATTGTAAATTCAGCTTATCAATAACTCTATAACAGATATTAATAGAGCAGATAATTTTACATAGGCCTCTCTTTAAAAATCACAGTATTATTTTGTAAAGAATTAGAAGATTACTTTGACATTATTTCTTACATCATTGCAAATTGATAGAACGCTGACTTATGGAGCAGGTAGCAACAAAGATAACTTAAAATAATTCTTGTTTTAATCACTTAAGTCAATTTTATTGAATTAAAATAGTCATAAAAGGGGTCTAGTGAGTATAGAAAAGATGGAATAAAAATTACATTGCCAAATAAAGAAGCCTATAGATGTGTATTTAACTTACTTACCAATAAATACATAAATAGCAATCAACTTGACCTGGGTTTTTCCACCTTTTTGATGGAGCAGTGGTTTAGGGATATTACTAAGAGACATTCATACTTCTGACAGATTGATAGTCTGAATAATAATGAGAGTAGAATGTGAGTCATTATTTACTGTTCCAGAATTGTTTATTATTACATGAAAGAGAGAGAGAGAGAGACTGATGTGATTGAGGGGTGGGAGTGTGGACTTTGGTTGTTCTTGGATCATTTCTGGTTAAATTTTCATCAGAAGAACTGTGCATTCCCTGAAAAATAAATAGAGACAAAGGAAACAAATAAAGGAAGAACCCTAGTTCAGGAAATGAAAAGGTGGTCAAAGAAAGGTGGAAATAGAAGCAGAATTAAGAAGTGCTTGGAGCAAAAAGTAGAAAGCTTACCACTCAGACGTACCATGGTAACATTAAATAGTCCGTTGCGACATCAAATCTCTATGTGACTGATTCTTGTATAGGACAGTTTGTAGTTGACATTACTGAGTATTATGCAGAAAATAAGCACTACACATATGTATTATATAGAAACTTTGACTGAATTTGATTAAATCTTATAAATACACAAACCAAAAATGAGAATTCTAATACCTAGCCTATTTCTTTCCATATGAAGATAGTTTGATATGCCATTCATAATCTGGCATTGTTGAATTTTTTTTGTAGCTCTGAAATGTTTTCAAAGCTTTTGCAGTAAACTATTTTTAATATTTTTTAAATTTCTTCCGAGTAACATGACTTGTAGCTGAATTGCTCGATATTACTTTTTCTGTGAATTATCGCTAGAAAGTGCACAAATTAAATTTTGAGGCCTTGTAAAACTGTTAGATTAATTTCTTCTCCACACACTACTTGTAGCTAAATTTTATTGTCTGACAAAAGTCAAAGGTGATGTTGAACACTTTGCTAGAGAGGAAATGGAAATGTGTGGCTCAATTCAAACAGACCTAAATAAGGTAATTGCTCACTCAAGTATTAGAATACTAGGTGCCACTCCATATCCTGCCTCTCTTTTTGCCTCAGAAAAATAGGCAAAATTTATTTGGGGAAGCAAATCACTCGACTTAAAGATTACATTTTCCAGGTTTTCTTGCAATTAATGATTTCCATATTACCAAGTTCTGGACAAAGAGAGTCAGGTGTACAGACCTTCACAAACTGGTTAATGGAATCCTGAAGTTCTTGCAGCAATCTTGGACTTAGAGTTTTTAACCTGTGGATATCTGATGATTTCCTAGCCCTAAGAGCTGATGACTTCCCTGAGTAGCCGTATCATCCAGAGAATGCTTACACTCAGGTTCTCTTAAGTAAGAGGATACAATCTTATATGTATAAGCCACTGATGATACATTTATATAAATCATTGTATATAATACATTGTAAACCATTGTTATAGTTCTGAGATTGCCATGCAGGAGAACTGTACTAATTTCCTGCAGTAATACTTTATACATGAGATATTTATTAGAGAAAATAAATATGTTTCATAGAGTTAATAGCTAGCCACATATATACCTTAATTTTTTTTTTCTGGTTATATTCAAAAGGTAGTTAACTAGGGGGATAAGATAGTTGACATTTTTAAGAACCTTGAAATATAATTTGTGTAACCTTTTATTCAAAGACTTCCCAACTGTATGTAATGTTTAAATGATGTAAATCTCTCTTTATTACATACCATGTGAAAATGAATAAAGACCTTAGACTCTTTCATTTACATCTGATACAGAATTCACTGAGAAACATCAATCCAACAAAACTTATTTGAAAACCTTTTTATATACAGCATATGTTAAATCTCTTTTAAATATGTAAGATAGTAGGAGGGTCATTTATTAATTTAAATTCTTTATATGTGAGATTAGGTTGATTTCAAATGAATACACATAAAGCTTGTATGGAAAATTCAACTTCCTAAATATTAAAAAAATCTAATACATTGAGGCATATGTGGTTAAGTGGATAGTTTCTCTCATAGTTAGGTCCGGATTCAGGTTCCAATAATTAATCTGCAATGTAGAAAAAGTAGGGTGAGGGAGAAAAATGATAAGTTTAGTTTTATACATTCTGAATTTGAGGTGACTACAGGACACTGAAGGTGGTGAGGAAGCAATTGATTAAACAAGTCTAAAAGCCTTGACAAAGGAGTCTTGAGGACAAAGAGTGCCACAGAGGTTTGAGAGTCATTAGCATATAGATGAGAATGTGGCTATCCAAGCAGGCTGTAAAGTTGAAGGAGCAGTGGGCCAAAAATTGCATCATGGAGATTGGCAGGGGAGGAGATACCCATAAAGAAACCTCAGCATGGGCAGGAAAAAACAAGGAGAGTTGAGTCACCTCAGGCAAGAGAGCAGAACTTTTCCAGGAGGTAGTAGCCAGCAGTGTTTAACATGCCAGGGAAGTCTAGTAATACAAGGTCCAACAAAAATCTTCTGGACCTGAGACAATTGAAGCTATGGGGGAAACATGTGTCTGAGAGTGGATGAAGATTGGAGAGAGTCAAAGGTTAAGCTCATGATGAGAAAATGGACCTATGTAGTTAATCCTGTCACTTATGAGTAATGTTAATGTTTCTTCTTTATTTCTAATTCTTCTACTTCATACTCCTGTTCTACTCATCACTGCCATTGGGGTAATACTAACAAAAATGGTTATATTCACAAATCTTGACTTACTTACTTTGAAAGAAATACTTCTAGATTTTCATCATTTCGCTTGAAATTTTTTTTTAACTGTTGATAGGAATCTTTATCTCTGACACCTTGTTCAGATCCCCATTTAGGAATGAGTGGCTCATTTCCCAGTACTGCTGGTGGATTACTCTCAGCTATCAAACTCCTATCTGGATTGCCTTGGCTTAAAGAGAGCCACCTGGTCCAAAGTATTTCTTGGAACATCCTGCACCAAAAGATTAATCATCTTTGGGAATGGATACTAGACTCACTCATGTGTGAGCGATCCCAGCTTCAAAAGTCCCCATACAATCAGCAGAAGCTTCCTTTAAGATTTCACAGTTCAACTTTTCCCTCTGCCTTATCCTGCTTTCTTCCTCTCTCTTCTATAAGAACTACTTCCAGGACCCCTCCCCAATAAGCCAACTGTATGATAATCTCTGTCCCAATGTTGGCTTCCTAAGGAAACCTAAGCTGCAACAATATATTTTATCAGATCATTAATTTTTCTGTTATCTTAGAAACTCCTCAGTGATTCTTGGACTACACTGGTTGAATAACTTCAAACTTAGCTTTCTGTTCTGGTGAAGTTCCAGTGTTGTGTGTTTTCACAGGAAATAACTAGTAATTGATGAAAGGAACTCACTATTTGCTGCCCGCCCCTCATGGTTTGAGGCATGCACATTCCTGACATGGGGATTTTCTCTTTGTCTTTTCATGTGCAACTACATACTTAATTGATTTTAGTTATACTTGATACTGTATTTTCACACTAGGGCAGACGTTTCAGAATTATTTCAGTCCACCATGTTTCTCAAACCATAAGCACCAAATATTCCCTCCTGGTCTTTTATGTGAAAACATATTCACTCACTCACTCACTCACTGGATTATCTATATCAAAACTTTTTTTTTTCTGTAAGATAGTAAATTTTGAATAGTTATAGAAAATTTTGAATAGCTACTCCTTGCTTTAGGTCAGATTCCTGAGAAAACAGATCTTGAGACTGGATATGTATGCAAGTGATTTCTTAAAGCAGTGCTCCCAAAAGAAATTGGTAAAGAAGTGGGGAAAGCAAAAAAAAAAAAAAAAAAAAAAAAAAGAAAAAAGCAAGTAAAAGCCAGACAACTGTGAGCTTTATGCAAAATCTCAGCTTCAGAGCTTCAGTCTGATCCCATGGTGAACTCTGAAGCCTAAATTATACTACATTGGGCCTGCTCAAAACAAGAGAGTTAGTTGGACTTTCAGATTCACTCACTAGTCAGTTACTCAACTGAGGGCCATCCAGAAGGATATAAACTCCCAAACTCCCAAACATTTTCCACTCTCTGTAGCATAGGAGTATTTCTCTGAAGAAATATACAGGTGCGAGTGTAGAAGGCAAGTATACAGAAGCCAGCAATAATAAAGTCAGAGATGATAGATAGATACATACATACATAGATACATAGATGATAGATAAAATTTAAATATATAAATAAATAAGTATAAATGTAACATAAACATAAATTATATATATGTATAATTTCAACTTTTCTATATCAAAATGGAGCTCATGTTTTCTAACTAAAGAGAATATTAGTGATCTTAAATTGATGAATTAGGTGTTCTTATCTATATAATACAAATTGCAAAACTGCAATGGGAAGATAAAACAATATTAACACACTGTCTTTTTTTTTTTATTTTATTTTTAAATTTTTTTTCAACGTTTATTTATTTTTGGGACAGAGAGAGACAGAGCATGAACGGTGGAGGGGCAGAGAGAGAGGGAGACACAGAATCAGAAACAGGCTCCAGGCTCCGAGCCATCAGCCCAGAGCCTGACGCGGGGCTCGAACTCACGGACCGCAAGATCGTGACCTGGCTGAAGTCGGACGCTTAACCGACTGCGCCACCCAGGCGCCCCTAACACACTGTCTTAAGGTAATCCCCTGTCTCTTTTAAAAAATGGAAGTGAGATGAAATACAGTTTATGAGAATGAGATTACCATAGTGATATATACACAAATTCAGACCTTGTATGTAAATAGTGCCTAAAGGGGATAGGATAAGTACTATGGTTGCTTAAACTGCTTTGGATGTCTCTAGTAAAGTGATATAGACATTTCAGGGAGGAAACAGTACGTTGATTGACCTATGGCTGATGAGTGGTCTGAGGTGTGGCTCAGAGTCTAAAAGAGATGGTGAACAGTTAGTTACCTTGGTCTTCCTACCGAGGCAGTTGAAGGTCCATTATCTATATGCCCACGTAACAAGTTTACAGAATGAGATCATTGGTTTCATATCACTAAAAGAAACCAACAGCAACTCATGTTGGCTCAGAGTACTTATCCTTTATGCAAGATTTTAAATTAATACATACACACATACAACCTTGATATTTTAACAATGTTGAAAATAAACAAAAAATTAACAAATAACATTGACCTAATTGCCCCCCTTCAAGCTGCAATTTATTCATATTCTAGGAAGATATTTTATTTTATTTTTTTCTAGGAAAATATGTTAAAGAAAAGCCTGCATTACTGACTTTATATTAAGAAATAAGACTCCTTTGGTCTATATTCAATGTCTTCTACTATGTACTAATGAAGTAATATATATTGAATTTTCATCAATAAAATTGAACATTATAACATCTTTTAAATTAAGGGCTGGAAATATCAAAAACTTTTGAGCAGGCCAAAATACCAAATGTTACACAAAAAACTTTTAACTTTAAATCTAGATTTTTCCCTAATAGAAATACATCTTTCTGCAAATAGATAAATGGAATAGAACATTAAAATTCTAACCTCATCTACCAATCCCTCAAGGTTCCTGAGAATCAGCTCTTTAACTAATAATAAGAAAGAAAATAAATCATCCCCTTTTTTTATATATCTAAGTGTTTAAAATGAAACTCATATTTTAAAATTGAACAACTGAGAAAAGTCTGACTTAATTTTTAAGAATAAACTCCTAACAAAACCTTTCTTTCAAGGTCACTGAAAATTAGAACACATGAAGTTAAAAATCATACTTAAACTCTTAAGAAATCTCAGAGCAAATTCTTGTCATCTTTTCTGTGGTAATTTCATAAAGCTGCAGTGCCCCCTGGTTGCTGTGTCATCTGCCACTTCTGGCCTGCCTCTGAAGAAAGTTTTGTGTCTTTGTGATATTACTCTATGAAATATTGTTGACCTTTGAACAACATTAGGGCTACGGGCACTGACCTCCTGCACACTCAGAAATCCATGTAGAAGTTTTGAGTCCCCCAACAGTCCAACAGTTAACTACTAAAAGCCTACTATTGACCAGAAGCCTTCCTGAAAATATGAACCGTCGATTCACACGTATTTTGTATCTTATATGTATTGTATGCTGTATTCTATGATAAAGTAAGCGAGGGAAAAGCAAATGTTGTTAAAAAAATCATAAAAAAGAGAAAAATATATTTACAATATTGTACTGTGAAAAATCCATGAGTGGGATGCCTGGGTGGTTCAGTCAATTAAGTGTCCAACTTCAGCTCAGGTCATGATCTCTCTGTTTCTGGGTCTGAGCCCCGCGTCAGGCTCTGTGCTGACAGCTTGGAGCCTGGAGCCTGCTTCAGATTCTGTGTGTCTCTCTCTCTCTCTGCCCCTCCCCAGCTTGCATTCTATCTGTCTGTCTGTCTCTCTCTCTCTCTCAAAAATAAACACTTTTTAAAAATGCATTAGTAAGTGGACCTGAACAGTTCAAACCTGTGTTAAGTGTTAACTATACTTTTAATTCTGCATGTCAGAGAAGCTTCCTTAAATGAAACGTGTTTTACTGAAATGAATGCATTTGTATCATAAATGTTTTTAAAAGTAGGCAATAGTCTTAATCATTATAACATGATAGCTGGCAGTTGTTGATTCATTGCATCATTCTTATTCATTCATTGCATTTTTTTAATTTTTTGTATTGGAGGTAGCTTTATGTTTTGAGTTTCACCAGAAGAATGATTGTTTCTAAATTTAATAATATTTTTCTTCACTGTATATAGATTACTATAGATTTGGGACAAAATTAAAGCACTGATAGTTTTCAGAATAATTCATTTCTTATTTTATTTTAAACATCTTTCTTTATTCCTAGAATACGAGAAAGATAAACATCACAAATAGGGACTGATGAAAGGAGAAAATGTATCACTTTTTAAAGTTGTGCATTAAATTGGTGCAGCCACTCTGGAGAACAGTATGGAGGTTCCTCAGAAAGTTAAAAATAGACCTATATATGATCCAGCAATTACACTACTAGGTATTTATACAAAGGATACAAAAATACAGATTCTAAGGGGCACATGCACTCTAATGTTTATAGCAGCATTATCAAAAATAACCAAACTATGGAGAGAGCCCAAATGTCCATTGACTAATGAATAGATAAAGAAGATGTAGTATATATATACAATGGAGTAATTATTCAGTGATCAAAAAGAATGAAATCTTGCCATTTGCAACAACATGGATAGAGATAGAATGTATTATGCTAAGCGAAATAAGTCCATCAGAGAAAGACAAATACTATATGATTTCACTCATGTATGGAATTTAAGAAACAAAACAGTTGAACATATGGGAGGGTGAAAAAAAGAGAGAAAAAAACCCATAAGAGACCCTTAGAGAACAAACTGAGTGTTGATGGAGGGAGGTGGGTAGTAAGGAGGACACTTGTTGGAATGAGCACTGGATGTTGTATGCAAGTGATGAATCACTGAATTATACCCCTGAAACCAATATTACACTGTTTTTTATTTAACTAACTAGAATTTAAATAAAAATTCAGAAGAAAAAATGAAAATATTACTTTATGTACACACACAAAAAAAGTTGTGCATTATATAGTTGTATTAGCAAATAAGTTTAATAAAATAACGCTTCCCATAAACAAATAAAATGCAGACCATTGACATAAATTAATGTTAACTGACAGAATTTTAAATTAATAGAGTTAGACATAAAGATTATTTGAAAATGTGTTAATGAATTAATATTTTCATTAAGATAAAATAATGAATTTGAGGAATATCAGATGGATTATTGTGTTCGTTTTTCATATTAAGTAAAATATTGCTCATTTATTAACATCTCAATGTGAACAATAGGAGAAAGATAATTTTAGTAGACCTTAGGAAAACAAAACCAGAATAAAGGATTTATGCAACCTTGAATTAAAGCTATTCTTGCTCCTATCTCACACACACACACACACACACACACACACACACACACACACACATAGAATCAACTTTAAAAACAGAATTCAATAAGCAATAGGCAAAAGTGGGCTCTTTTTGGGACACCTACTTGACATCTGAAATGAACCTAATCAAGTCTGTATTATCTCTATGTTTCCTTTTTGATTTAAATCATAGCAATAAGGGGCACCTGGGTGGCTCAGTCAGTTGACATTCCGACTTCAGCTCAGCTCATGATCTTACAGCTCGTGGGTTCGGGCCCCACATCGGGCTCTGTGCTGACAGCTTGAAGCCTGGAGCCTGCTTCAGATTCTGTGTCCCCCTCTCTCTCTGCCCCTTCCCTACTCACACTCTGTGTTCCTCTCTCTCTCAAAAATAAATAAACATTAAAAAAAATTTTAAATCATAACAATAAATATGTCAAACTTGTTAAAGTATAAAAACAGCCCCATATTCAATATCATTTCTTTAGGACCTTAGTAACTTGAATGTTAACTTCTATGACTAATTAAATAATAATATTCATTGCTAAAAAAAATCACACTTCCAGTCAACAAATAAATAAACAACAAACAAGCAAGCAAACCAAAACCCTCATCAAGAACCTGTTCTAATTTAATTATTTATCCTGTTGGAGCTTGTAACCCCTTTATTGAAATATCTGCACTTAATCAATACTAACCCAATGACACTGATTAGAAATATTAATTGCAACAGCAAACATGCAAAATATCCTGAATTAATCATCAATAGAATAGCAGATACCAAAATAAAAGATTCTAAAATGACATAATTAAAGACCAATGAAGTGATTTATTATAAATGTAGAAAGTATGACCTCTGTGTGTCACTTGAAGAAACTTAAATTTCATAAAGTTCACTATGTGCATTGAGCATATTAGAAAAGACAACTTTTTACTGGAAGCATCAATTAATTAATATTCAGACCCTATTCCTGAATGCTGCATTTTCCTCCAGGGTTTCCTTTAGATGAAAAGGCAGTTGTTATACAAAAATGCTAACAAAGTGTTATGATAAACCCATCTGTGAGAATTCCTCGGTTGCTAGTACAAGAACAATTAGACGAGCTCACGTGAGCAGCTCTGCATCATTTCTTGGCTTCTACAATCAGCCGTGCGCACAACATTTCAACACTATCCTCAGAGGGAGTCATTTCAGAAACCACTGGGAAATACTCACGAAAGATGAAAGTCTGGCAAGAAAGTACTCCAACTTAGGAACTTGCAGCTTTAGACTTTGAGGCATAAAGCATTTTCAGGAGTGGTTTGACACTAGAGCATCAAAAAATGAGGCGGAGGTGTAGGGAATGCTTTCACCATGTCATTCATTGTCTCCAATTTAATTTATTCTTCTAAGTCATAAGTTATTCATTTAAAAAATTTTCAATGTGTTTATTTATTTTTGAAGGAGAGACAGAGCATGAATAGGGGAGGGACAGAGAGAGAGGGAGACATAGAATTTAAAGCAGACTCCAGGCTCTAAATTGTCAGCACAGAGCCCGACGCGGGGCTCGAACTCCCGAGCCGTGAGATCATGACCTGAGCCAAAGTCGGATGCTTAACTGACTGAGCCACCCAGGCGCCCCATAAGTTATTCATTTTAAAATGCATATGTAGCATAAGAGAAATAAAATTGTCAATAAATTACTTTTCCCCAAGATCAAGCTTAGATTGTGAAATGAATTATAAAGAGTAGTGGTATGCTTAGAAGCAATCGATGAAAGTGTAATAAAGTAAATAAGGAAGTTTTCCCAAGTGAAATATGTTTATGGGATCATGTGGTAGAGAGAAATTAATGCTTTTTCTTAATCCAAATGTTTCTGTTGATTTTTTTTTCAACTATGAATAGAATTGTTCATCACACCCTTACCCTATCCCGTATGTCCTATCTGGCTTTTGCAATTTACTAGAATCGGGAATATTATCACCCTAATCATAAGGTGAAAATAATTCCATTTCACAGAGTACAATAATGTATTTTATAGAGGATAAAGTACAGGGTCACTTTTGTATTATATCATGAAGAGAAAGATTTATAAACTCATAGAATTGTAAATTGAAGGTCAATGCCAGTGTAAATTAGTAAGACTGAAGGTACCAAAATGAGTTCTGAGGTGACCAAGAATATTATGTTTGCCAAATTTTCCTATCTTAGTTTTGAAAAATGACCTGGTAATAAAGCCAGGTAGTAAACACCAAATTCAACAGACAATTCCCTTTCACATAAGCCCAACTTATTTAGGCCGAGTTTATACTCAATTCATTTGATGTTTAATAACTCGAACCTCTTCGTCAATGACCAGTATTATAGATAAGGAAATAGCAAAATCTAAACATTGTAGATCTTTCCATGATGTGTCTTGTGCTACTGGCTTCCCGAAATGTACTGGGTAAAATGGCACATTTGTATTTCATCTGAAAATTCTTTTCAATTAAATCGTATCCATTGTTTGCATTTTTTCAATTCCGTAACAACTTCTTTTATGTTTATGTACTTTCTCTCTTTGGCTTCTGTGCCAACACTCACTCCTGATTTGACAGTGGATTAAAGTGGCCCACATTCTTGTTAGCACCAATAAGTGCTAAAGGCACTGACGGCAGCCTTAAATGAAGATGGACCACCTGCTACAAAGGCCGTGTCTATATAATCTGCAAAGCAAACAGCTGTCTTAATGTTTCAGATTGAAATGAAAGAAAGCTTAGAGAATTTGTCTGCAATCCAACCTAGGTACAACCAAGCAGTTCACCCTAGTGTTTGCTTAAGTTGCATATTATTATCATTTTGGTTAAGAGACATTTTTAAAGGCTGACTGCATCCAATATCCCTAAATGGCACTTATGCCTGTAAAACATAATTTTGTCTCTAGATATTAATTTTGTTTAATTTATTTCCGGTTAGATATGGTCAGTAAAGAAAATACATGCATTATGCATTTGGTGTATAAGCACTTTTGAATCAAATTAGATTTCTCAAAACTACTATAAAAACATATCAGCCAGATCTTGAAGAGTTCACATGATGATTTTCAATATGATCTAATATTTCATTATCTTCATTAGGTCAAAATGGAATTTTAGTTTATCATATGTTCATTAGTTTTACCACTTAAAAGAATAGAAATCCAACCCTCCAAAAAATAAAATATAATAAAATCACAAAAGATTAAAAAATGCCTTTTTTTTCCTTAAAAAAAATCATTCTGTAGATCGGTAGAAAAAAACAATAGCTACAGGCAATGGCCCTGCCAATCTGCAAGGTAAGAAATTAAGAACAAAACCTTTGGTCACTAGGTGGCTGGTATCAGGACAGGAATGAGAAGAGTTTGCTGTGGAGACCACCTCTGAACAAAGATTAAACAGGTTTCTGTAGAAGTAGAAAATCAAGGTGCAGTCATACAGCGAAGACACAAAAGTCGGTTATAAAAAGTCAAAGAAAAGAAGGGAGGCAGATAGTATTAGTTAAAAAGTTTTTTCAAAAAAAACTCTGTAATGATATATGGTGACAGATGTTAACCAGATTTGTTGTGGTGGCCATTTCATAAATATCACATCATTATGTTGCATACCTAAAACTAACAGTATTATGGTGTGTCAATTTTACCTCAATTTTTTTTAAGTTCTTAAATGAGAGGATCTTGTTAAGGAAGATGAATGGGAATAAATTTTACACCATCTTTCAAAACATTTTTTCAGAATGTAGTTTCCAAATGTGGATTAAACAGGATTAGTCTGCATCATATGCAGCTCTTGTGGGAATGGGCTAAGAATTCTGAAGTTACATTGTATGTATTCTAGGATTATTAAGAAAATAAACAAATGCTTTCTTGATATGATAGCCAGGACCCTCAATGTTAGAAAACAGAGTTGCAAGGACACAGCTTGAAGAGGATCCCATTAGTTAAATCTGAGGAATTTGAGCAATGAAAATAATTATAGTGATGTGTTATAATCTGTAGAATAACATAAGTATGTATGAGTTTACATTGATGTAAAAAAATAAATTGAGGATGGAGAAAGTTCTTATAGAAAGCATGATGGAAATAGAAAGTTGTAACTTGGAAACCACCAGGGCAGTATTAATTTTTCAGATAAGAATCACCAATGAATGCTAAAACTAGTGGAGAAAAGTATGGAAAATGGAATATTTGCATAGTTTCAAAATATTTCCCCACTAGATACTTATTGATACGGTAACTTTACATTGGAGATAAAGGGCAGACACAAAGTTAGCAAAGTACCACATTTAACATTACAAGTGATGGAACTGATGAAAACAATGCCTCCTGACATAATGTACCAAAAAGAACATGGCATTATTTCCATGGTATTCTTGGCAAATATGTCTAACGTGAAGATAATTACAAAGACACATCAGACAAACCCAAACTGTGAGACACTCTACAATAACTGCTCTGAATTCTTCCAAAGTGCAAGAAATGTAGAGGAATTATTCCAGATTAGAGGAGATGAAGGAGATGAGACAACTAACGTGATGCTGGAATGATTGATGGCGTTTTAATAAGGCTGGTAGATTATATAATTGTTGTTATATATAATTAACAATGTATCATTGTTAATTGCCTGATTTTTATAATTTTGCTGTGGTTGTATATGACAATGCCCTTGTTTTTGTTTTTTGTTTTTGTTTTTTAAATCACACTGAAGCATTTAGAGTGTTTGCAATTTACTCTGCAGTGTTTCAGAAGAAAAAAAATAGCTGTATCTACTGAGAGACAGAAAATGAATGATAAACAAGTATAATGCCCTTGGAAAATCTGGGTGAAGAAAATCTGTGCATTCTTTATTTTATTTTTATAAGTTGAAATATGTTTAAAAAAAAAAAGAACTTTAAATAACATCCTGGGAGAATGGGATTATTATACCTTGGACCAAGTTCCCCTAGCAGTCAGGATTAGGACATGTTTGGGGAAAGTCCTGAACTGACTTCCAAATGCCACATGGAATGAGTTCCTGATGGAAAATAGAAGAGTAATTTTCAATGAGTGGAGCAAATGACATTTCTCAGGCCAGATGGCAGATGTCTCCCAAAGAGAAGATTTCTTGATTTCAGTTATTTGATGATAATTCTCAAGATAAACTTGTGGACAAGATAAAGAAATATATTTACAGAACACAAATGTTTATCTATAGCTTATTAAAAATAGAATTGTAAAGCATGTTGTTCCTTAGAGTGTTTTTTATCTAAATGCAATCTAAATTTAGAGGAAGATTCTTGTCTGTGACAGAAAACTTAGATTTTAACACAGAGCTATGGAAACGTTTTACAATTTTGATGTCAAGAATGAAGGTATGGCTCTCACAGAGACTTCTGACAAAGGTTTAGTTGAGATAGCTAGTATCTTTGAGGACAACACATTTTAAAGAATCAGAAGATTGAAATGTTGAACAAAAAATATAAAGACCTATGATAATAGAGAATAATATAATTATTGATTTTAGATTCAATGTAAGAATTAAATAAATACAGATATGGGGATACTCACAAGACCCTGATACAAGGATTACTCAGGAAGGGAGAAGAGGTTTTGAAGAGGTTAAATATCCACCTGGTTTACTTTAGGAGACCCAACTCCTGGGTTCCTGGAAGAGCTCCATGACAGACAAAGGCCAACCTGGCTTACAGATATGAGAAGAGTTTACTAATCTTAGTCTTTCTACTAAGCTTGTGAAAACAGCCTGTTTCAGAATGACTGTATCTGAGCTCAGATGGTGCAGACTTTAACCGCTCAGTTCTATTTTCTTTCACTCTTCATGGAACTGCTCACTTGAGAGCTTCTGCACTCTGGCGGTCAGGGCAGGAGTCTCTATATTTTTTAAAGCAACATGCAAAATAGGAAACAGACTATACAATTTTTCATCTTATTTCTTTGCCCAAAGCTTGTAAATATTTCCAAGGCAGAAGGGGTGGTTGTGAGGTAAATGGCAGAATAAGTACCAGGTATTAGTTTGGAGGAAGTCATGATGAATTGACTCAGCTCTCAGCAGAAACATTGGAAAGAACAAGGAATAGCAGCCCTCTCCCTCCTCACATGGGCGGGAGAGTTGTGTTGGCATGGAAACTTTCTGCAATGGATGTTGACTTCCTGATCTAAGAAAAGGAGCAAGCAATTCAAGATAGGGTAGTTTGCAAATTCCCTTACCTTTGCCATGTCTTTGAAGCCTCTGAGTAAATCTCACCATGCATTGATTAGATCATCATGTGTTGACTGTGCATCCTAATAACTATCATATAAAACACCCCAATTCCTCAAATTTCCATAGTTCTAATGCAAAAAAAAATGGATTACATATTTCTCATTGAAGAGACAGATTAGCATTTCCATGGGATAGTTCAAACCAAACATGATGCCCCACAAGTTTCTAAAAATAGAAGACAGAGTAAACAGAGGGCCATGTGACCTGAGAATAGGCAATGACTGAAAAACTTTTGATCTGAAACTGGATATTAAATACAGCTCAATCTAACTAGACTTCAGTATTTCTCTGCTTAAGCTTTCACATGTACACCTGATAATGTGTACATGTGCACACTTGCATGTGCACACTGCACCCCCACACCCCATGGAGTTAGCACTAGATAACACTGTGCAAAAAATGAAAAAATAAAAATAAAAATAAATGTATGGTCTATATCTTACTAAGACCAGTCATTTAACCTGTATCAGGCCTCTTTAAAGGCAAAATTTTATGCTTCAAAGTATAGCTCCTGGAAATAGTCCCAAGATGCCTACCATTATCAGCTTTTAGCAGGAAGTCACTGTCAACATAATTTAAACATTTGAGAAAAGTGTTATTTATTACTTCCTTTTTACTTCTTCTGAAATGCCAATTCTAGCAGCCAGAACTTACATTAAAATTTATGTATTATCATATCAGATGATGCTATTTACCAACCTAGTGTTTAGTTGATACTCATATTAGATGAAAGGAAGGGAAGAACTGTCTACCTCCTTTGCCTGAATAGGACTGACTTATTTCTATTTTGTAGAAATGGATACCTTTTAGAGTTTCTCCTGCTTTAATATCTGGACAAATATTCACCAATACCCAGACCTGCAGGCCTCCTGGTAAATGTTTGCTTAACCATCGTTGTGAACTTCCCCTCTGCTAAATCCTAGGCCTTATTGTTTTGTATTTCCTAAAAGATACAATCTTCTTCCTGTTCTTTTTTTTCTCAATTTTTCTATTTCCACCTTCAATCAGAACCACAATTTCTAACAGCCTCTTTCTTCCTCTCTCACTGTTGAAAGTGGGAGAAAAAGGTGTCAAAAAGTGGGAGAACATGACTCATTAAAAGTAAACATTTAAGTGCCTGGCAAAGCAATTTTCTATTTTTTTCCCAAAAGTTATGTTTCATCTGAGTGTATTAGTCAGAGATACAGCAGTACTATGTAGTTTCTCCTTTGAAGATCAATAGCGTATAGCACATTAGATGACCTTCTACATGACTCCATCCAAACATCAATAGAGATGGAACATGGGGCCTTGTCTAGCTGTGACGGTTGGAAAATGGAATAGATTATAATTAATGCCATGGCAATCATTCTGTCTTCTGCTAAGAGCCTGCCAGCTTCCTAAGAGTTTTGCTAATTCTCTGAGTGTTCACATTCTCTCTTCATTTAAGTACAGAGGTGTTTGAAACTACAGATTGTTATCCAATAAGCGAGATGGAAAACTATGACCTGGCCACCTAAAAACATCAACATTTTGTAGAATGTACATATGAGATTTATATCTAAAAAGCGCTCATCTTTGGAAGCATAATTTGTGGAAATTCACGCATCTCAAGCTTTGAAACCCATTTGTGTACCTAGGAACTAATTAATGGAACTAAGATAACGAGTCCAAGAAAAATGATACTATTTTGATCTAATGCAGTACAGTAGTCCACTCTAATCCATTAGATAATTTTATCACCCCATGAAACACATCCAGCCAATGACATAGTAAAAATATGATGAGGAATAGTTATTTCTGAAATTATGTAACAATATATTCTTGTTTTGCTGGTAAATAAAAGATAACATAGCACAGCTGATGCTTGTTTAAACTTTGCATACAAATATTCATGATGCCAACTGGATTCAATTTATCCTGTCTTAATTTGAATTAACTTGACAGATCTTTTGACACATGCTGAACAGACTAATTGTTGCTTATTTGGGTGCACTGAATCAGTGAACATGGCAATCAGAATCCAAGCAGATGTTCATAGTTTTTGTGATTGCCCAGAGCCTAAGGGTGGAAGAAGAGGGAGAATCATTTTGCTGATTTACTTTTGTTAGTATCTGTCAAGGCATGGGCTGCATTACAAATACAATTGTTAAAATAAGCAGACTCTGCTAAAGACCTGTGAAGAATAGATGTGAATACTAATTATAATTTTACCTTCAGATGCATTGGAACTTACAAAGTTCCTGTAATCAGAATTTGGTAATGGTAAAATTCCAACAGCACATTTATCTTCTTCTAGTCTTTCTCTCCCAATATCTCTATTTTTAAATGTTATTAATTTCTTATGACTAGTCAAGAATACATAAAACTATAGAGGAATAACTCAAACAAAATTGTATTTATTGCCCACTTTGCCAAATCTTGTATTGTGCACTCTACTACATTATTTTTTAAGACCTGGATGGAGCATTACAAGTTCCACTGAACCTTTCTGTGAGTAAATGAGACAAGCAAGTTGGGTCAACTTCATACAGCCTTTACCGTTTTGTTACATAGCTCTGTGCGTTATTATGCACAGTAAAATCTGAGGTAAAATTTGCTGCATAAATTTTAAAAAATAACAATGAAGGAACAAATTAAAATTTAACAGAGTAAAAGCCTAGAGTTAAATAGTTCAGAGAGTGTAAAGTGACTTCTGAAAATTGCCAAGGATCCATTTTATCACATATTTCTTGTTCATTCGTATTTCCTATTCTATCATTTTTTCTACAGGTCTTGTCTATTTTTCAGTTGGGAATTCCATTGCTTTGTTCTGAATTGATTTGTAGACTCTGGACCCTAATCCTTTGCTGGCTTCCGTGCTACAAATACCCTCTTACAGCTATGACTTGTTCACCTAGTTAGCGACAGTCCTTACTGACTATTTTAAAATTTTAACATTATAAATTTTGTTTTCTTCGTGAGCTGTGCTTTTTCATTTTTTTCCAGATGAGAGGCCTTACATCTCATTTTGTATATATATTTTTCTAAATGTTTCAAAGTTTGTTTTTACTTCTTATGGTCTTTCATACACTGATAATTAATATTATATGTGATGTAAAGTGTCATTCTAATTTTTCTTTGCTGGGAAATAATAAGTGATTCCATCACCATTTGGTCACTATTTCCCTGAACATTGTTTTTTACCTTCGTTTCTATATCCTCTTCTCCTAAATTTCCTATTAGAATATATGAGATTTTCTCATTCTTTTTCTCCGTTTCTATTAACATTTTCTTTTATCTCATCATTTTACTATATAATATTATCTCACCTAATTTGTGGCTCATCAATTCTTTTTTCAGCTGTGTCTATCTGATTATCACTACAGAAATATCTGAATTATATAATTATATTAAATTGAAGAATTAATTCTCATGACTTGTGTATGTGTTTCTAGAAGTCCTATTTCAAATAGACTTCTAGAAGTTCTTTTTCAAATCATTTTCATTATATCTTATTTTTCTCTTTTTTCTTTTATTTTAGACTTTATTTTACTTTTTTATTCCCCAGGGAAGATAAGGAGGTAAGACAAATTTATTTGGTATCACTATTAGGAAATCTCCATCTAATATTGATTTTTTTCCATCATCACCACCTATAATTGAGTTCTCATTATTATCTAAACTCACACTACATTCTTCTTGTTCCTCTGCCTTTATTCACATTTATAACTTAATGTCATTTTAATAATATCCAACATAAAATTTGCCTTAATCTCTCTGTAAATGTAGCCCTTTCTCTCCTCTACACTGATTTCACCCATGAATCTGTTCACCAAGTTGTCTTCAGCATTAAGTCCTCAACAGGGTAAGGGCCACTTGGTGGGTATTTGGGTGGCCAGCCAGGAAAAGAAATCAAGCCCCAAAGAATTGAGAGTAGGTCAGAAGGAGGATTAACCTCTTGATCCCAAAGTGCCTGATGAGAACTGAATGCAGCTCTAGAAGAGGCAGGTCTAGGAGCATCCTCAGAGTCTGGCACACAGGTGTTTAGTGGCCATTTGCTGCACTATGTAGCCTTGTGTTTTTTGCAAAGCCATCTACACCATACACACCAATATTTCTTCATTTATAAAATAAGGATAAAATCACCTATGTCAGTGATGATATGAAGGTTAAAGGAAATAACAACAAAGGGTACTGGCATATAAGATTCAAAAGTTATAACTATTTTCCTTTTAAAAATAGCCCTACCATCCTACTTCTGTGGCACTAATTCTGCTGTTTATTTTCATTTCTTTCTCTCAGTCATCTTGGTTTCTTTCAGGACATTTTTCTAACTTTGGACTGACAAGTCATTTTCCAGCAGGTCTTGCTTGTGAGAATCATGTATGCTGAAATGAGAATGTGTCCCATAAGTCAACTATTGTATTTCTTTCTGCTAGGTCAGGTGAATTATTGGTGTAGATCAACCTGATAGTAATAAATTTGTAGTGGGGAAACTCCATGGTTTAAAAGTCTCATGAGAGTTTTTTTTGTTCCAACCAAAGCCCAAGCCAAGACAGGAAACTTTCCCTGTGGTATTCTTTTGCCAATAGAATCTAAATCCCCAATGCAGGCAGACCTAAGGCCCTATCTCCTGATTCCAAGTGAACATTAAGAGAATATTACCATTTTATGTTTTAAAGTTTATTAATTTTGAGAGCGAGAACATGTGCAAGAATGGGGGAGGGACAGAGACAGAGGGAGAGAGAGACATTATTCCAAGCATGTTCTGTGCTCTGCACCAAACCGGACTCCAGGCTCGACCCTAAGACCATGAGGTCATAACCTGAGCGGAGATCAAGGGTCAGAAGCTGAACCAACTGAGCCACCCAGAAGCCCCGATACAGTGTTACCATTTTAAAAGAAACAGACACGTTGGACTTGATGCTGACATAAGAGTACACAACATATTTTCTTTATCCATTCATCTATTGGTGGGAACTTAGTTTGTTTCCCTATCTTGGCTATTGTGAATACTGCTGCAGTGAGCAATGAAAGTGCAGGTATATCTTTGAGATCCCCAATTCCATTTTCATCAGATATCTGTGCAGAGTGGGATTGCTGGATCATATGATAGTTCCATTTTTAGTTTTTTGAGGAACCCCTGTATAAGGGTTTAAATTTCTCTTCATCTCACCAACACTTATTATCTTTATATTATCTTTTTTTATAACAATCATCCTAGCAGGTGTGAGTTGATACCTCATTGTGGTTTTGGTTTGCATTTCCCTGATAATCAGTGATTTTGAGCATCTTTTCATCTACCATTGGCCATTGGTATGTTTTCTTTGGAGAAATATTTACTCAAGTCCTTTGCCTATTTTTAATCCAGTTATTGATTGATTGATTGCTATTGAATTGGGGAGATTCTTACATATTTAGAATATTAACCTCTTATCAGATATGTGGGTTGTCAACTGATCTTCACCAAAGATGACAATACTACACAATGGAGCATAGTCTATCTTATTTGTATTTTCTCTGTATCTATAAATAATGTTATTTACATCTCCTTATGAGATATATATATATATGTATATATACATATACATATATATATATATATATATATAGTACCTATACACACATAAAAATACATACAATTATATTGCACTTATTTCTTTAAATTTTGCTGACTGTAGTCAATAGCATAGGTTTAAGTTAAATCTACAGGGTAGCTCAGTTGGTTGAGTGTCTGACTTCAGCTCAGGTCATGATCTCACGGTTCTTGAGTTCAAGCTGCGCATCAGGCTCACTGCTGTCAGTGCAGGGCCCACTTCAGATCCTCTGTCCCCTCTCTTTCTGCCCTTTCCCCACTCATGCTCCCTCGCTCGCTCTCTCTCTCTCTGTCTCAAAAATGAATAAACATTTATTTTAAAAAAAGGTAAATCCTTTTTTTTAAATCCTTCACACAATGCTGTGTGAAGATGTTGTTTATTTGTTTTTATTGATTTACATTATTGTACAGCATATTTGTTTACCCTATAGTTAATGGTCTTTTGGCTTATTTCCCACTTTAAACTAATATGAACAATGTTAGTGTAACTTTTTGGTAAATTTATCCTGGTTTTAATGGAGAGGAGATTCCTTAAAATTTATATATAGGACTAGAACTGCAGGCTATATTCACTTCCTGAACTTTATTAGATATTCCAAAATCATTTTCAAAATAGCTGCACCATTTTCCACTGTCACCAATAGAGTATGAGTATTCCACATCCTTGCCAATAAATTAATTGGGTATCTTTATTCATGTTTATTGAAAATTTATATTTAATCTCTTTTTGGAGAACATATTTAAGCCACTGGCTTATTATTCAATTTATTTTTCAACTTTTTAAATCATGTTTGAGAATTGTTTTATATATTATGGATATGAGTTCATTTTTGTGTCCAGAAAGAAGAAATGAGTTTTAATCAGTAAAGAGCAGACAGGTTTCACCAATCTTTTGATTTAAAATAATTTTTTTCAAAAAAAATAAATGAATAAAAATAAAGTGAAATATTCTGTTCCCCACTTTGCACACACAAATACACAAATGGTTTATTTTCTTGTTTCTTTGCTCATTTTTGGCTGGAAAATAACATTGCTAAACAGACCTCAGGGGCACGTGGGTGGCTTAGTTGGTTAAGCATCTGACTCTTGATTTCAGCTCAGGTCATGATCTCCTGATTGTAGATCAAGCCCCACCTGCTTGATTCTCTCTCGCCCTCTCCCTCTGCCCTTCCCTCACTGGCACTCTTGAAATAAATAAATAAATAAATAAATAAATAAATAAATAAATAAATCTCAACCATACTGCTGAGTCCCACTGTTTAACTGAAAAGACTTAACGCCCTTGGCTTTCATTGTCTTTAAAATTCTATTTTCCACTAGTGGGAGTGCAAAAGCAATTTGTGATGTCAAAAGTGCAAGGCCCCAAATTTCAGAACTCTAGCTGCTTCATTTTATTGCAAATCGGTCAGTTCTTGCCTGAGTTACTTGCTCTCTCCCTCTCTCTCTTTTTTAATGTTTATTTATTTTTGAGAGAGACAGACCATGAGCAGGTGAGGGGCAGATACAGGGAGACACAGAATCCAAAGCAGGCTCAAGGCTCTGAGTTGTCAGCACAGAGTCTGACGTGGGGCTCTAACCCATGAGCAGTGAGATCATGACCTGTGCTGAAGTCGGGCGTTTTTAACGGACTGAGCCACCCAGGCACCCTGAGTTACTTGCTCTCTTAATACCTTGGTATAAATAGTAAAGAACAAACAGTTTATATTTTTATTCTGGGTCTTTCTGTTTCTCTTGGAGTATGGGCTCAGGAGGGACTTGGTCAGCTTTCTAAGTCATCTCAGGCAACATTTTATTAAGTACATTGACACCATACAACACAGATCTCAAGCTTTCCAATCTGTTGTCCTGTACAGCCATGTACCACCCATCCCCTACTCCAGAGGCATATATTATTAGAGATTCCCCAGCCCTGCATTTTTGTTAACAATTTTGGTATTATTTAGGGCAGGGATAGCTACTGAATGGACCTCAAACAGATTAGTCAAACGTGAACATATTATTAGTTGCAGGCATGTTGGTAGGAGACCTTTCTCCACTTGGAGATTCAGAGATTCAATCTCCTCTTTATGGCAAAATAGTCTGGTAGGACCTTATGATTTTCTGCATCTGATCTGGAAAAGAACAAAGAGAATGTGGTGAAGGGACAACACTTCTCAAATTTTAGGTCCATAATTGACATGCATTAAGTTTGCTCATATTCTACTGGTGAGACTTTAGTCACCGAGAAATGTACAAATGCAGATAAGATAGAAATATAACCTGTGTTCCAGAAAGAAGAGGAAATAGAGTTTGTGTCAATGGATAGTAGTTTCTGCTGCAAGTATCTCAAAATAATTTATTGTTTATTGTTTGTTTATTGGTTCTTCACTACTGGATTGCAGTTCCTCTTCATAAATGCACAGGTCCGTTTAGGGTTCTTTTTAAATGTACCATTTGTATATTTGTCTATATCCTGAGCCAAAACCATAGTATCCTATTTATTAGACTACTTCTTATAAGTCTGGATATCCACTAGGACGAATTTTCCTATCTTTTTCTACTGAATCAAATCCTGGCTATTCTTAAATATAAAGTTAGATGAATATTGCTAATTTTCAACATGCAAAATAAGTTGGAATTTTAGGTGGACTGTCATCGAACTTATAGATTAGTTCATTGAGAATTGAAATTATTTTAAGTAATTGTAAATGTTTAATTTATTTTTGAGAGAGCGCAAGTGGGGTTGGGGCAGAGAGAGAGGGACAGAGGGTCTAAAGGAGGCTCTGTGCTGGCAACAGCGAGCCCGATGTGGGGCTTGAACTCACGAACCGTGAGATCTTGACTTGTGCAGGAGTAGGACCCTCAACCAACTGAGCCACCCAGGTGCCCCAAGAATTGAGATTTTTAACCATCAAGTAGTTCTTTAAAATATTTACTCATTGGGGTGCCTGGGTGGCTCAGTCAGTTAAACGGCCAACTTTGGCTCAGGTCATGATCTCGTGTCTGTGGGTTCAAGCCCCAAGTCAGGCTCTGTGCTGGCAGTTCAGAGCCTGGAGCCTGCTTTAGATTCTGTGTCTTCCTCTCTCTCTCAAATAATAAACATTAAAAATTTAAAAATAAATAAATAAATAATAAAATATTGGCTCATCAATCAAAATGTTATAGTTTTTAGTATGTTTTGGCTTAATTTAATGTATCCTAACAGAGTTTTATATTTTCCATAAATATCTTGCACTTCTGTTGCACTTATATTACTTTTAAACAGAACAATTTTTATTTGATTTTCTAATTGTTGCCACTATATAAAATACATTTTTGTGTATTATTTTATATCCAGTAACCTATTATAGTAAATTAACTCTGGATTCATTTGATTGCCTAAGTATAAAACCGTATCATTTGCGATAATGAAATTTTTGTTTGTGTTGTTTGTCCATTTATTTATTTAGTCAGTTCTATCTTTAATTTGTCCTTGCTGCTCTGTTGGGGAATTCTAGAACAAGAATAAATTGCATTGTATATATGCTTTGACAGGTTAAGCAACATCCAGTCCATTCTTAGTTTGCAATATATAGTTATCAATAGATCTTGAATGTACATGAAATGAATTTTTCTTTTTCATATTGAGGAAATCATATCAGTTTCACCTCTAAAAAAAGGGCATTGATGTAGTAGTGGATTTTGAATATTAGTACAATCTTGAATTCATGAGATATTATATAATTTATTAGATGCATATAATTTAATATATATTTGGATTTCTAATATTTTGTTCAAATTTTGCATTTATATTCATAAGTAAAATTGACTTATAATTTTCTTTCTTATTTTTGGGGGTGTTTTGTGTGGTTTCAAAGTTATGCTAAAAATTTTTAGAATTATTACTTCTACATAAATTCAGAACTTTTGGCCAAATATCTTGAGTCAATTTGTTTTATTTAATTGTTATTAGAATATTCTCATTTTCTATTCTTTATCGAGTTATATAAATGTATGAATTGAATTTTATTTTGGAATATTTATTTTAAAATTTAAAATTGACAAAATATTCTGTAATATTCTATTATTGAATACTTGAAGCATTTGTATTTTTTGTCTTTCCACCTGCCCCCTCTTCTCTTCCCTGATATTGATTACCTGGAGCGTTTTCATTAGTTGATAAAAGCAATAATGTAGCAATTGGACAATTTTATTCATCCTTTCAAAGAACCAACTCTTGCTTTCACTGAGTGCGACAAAATCAAAAAGAGAAATATTGGTCTCTGCCCCTGATTCTTGAGCCCCTAAGACCTTTGTAATTTCCTGAGTAGCAGGGTCTGACACAGTTCTTAAATCCCTTGGAATTTCTTGGGTGATAAGAATGTCTTTTGTTCTAACGCTCTTGGTGGGCTCCTGGATGAGGGCTGATCACCAGAAAGACCAAGTCATGATGGAAAGCTTGAAAGTCTGAGCCTTACGTCCCATTCTCTGGAGAGGGGAGAGAAGCTGGAAATCAAGTTAATTATCCATCATTCCTATGCGATGAAGCTTCCATAAAAATCCCAAAATATGAGGTTCTGACAGCTTCTGGTTTGGTCAATGCATCCACATTTTGGTAGGATAGAGCACCCCAACTCCATAGGGTCAGAAGCTTCCAAGCTAAAGACCCGTCTGAACCTCACCTGTGAGAACTTCTGTTTTCTCTCCATCTGGCTGTTCATCTGTATCCTTTATTATATCCTTTACAATAAACTGGTAAGTGTAAGTGTTTCCCTGAGTTCTGTGAGCTACTCTAGCATATTACTGAATCCAAGGAAGTGGTTATGAGAACTCCAGTTTATAGCTAGTTGGTCAGAAATACAGTTGACAACGGGGTACTTGCAACTGGTTTCTGAAATGGGGGCATCATATGGGACTGAGACATTAACTGGTACAAACTGATGCTAATTCCAGGTAGGATCAGAACTAAACTGTAGGACACCTATCTGGTGTCAGAGAATTCAGTGGTGTGGGAAAAACCCACACATCTGGTCATAGAACTAAGTGTTTTGTGTGAGTGTGAATAGAAGAAAATTGTTTTCTCCTTATGCTGAAACTCTGTTTTTTAATTAGTTGAATTGTTTATTTACTTATTTGTTTTAATTTTTTGCTGGTTTTTTCTAATCGCTCAGATCATTAATATTCAGTTATTTTTTATAACTTTTCTAATTTTCTGTTTTTTACTACTTAAGATATGTTTGTCTCTAAACATAGCACTAGCTGTATCTCACAATTTTTGCTATGTAATATTTTAATTATTACTCAATTCAAAATATTTTTTCTTCCTTATAATTTCTCCTTTGGCCCATGGGTATTTTAGAAGTGTGCTCTGTTTCCAAATATATGGTCATTTTCTAGATAGTCTTTAACTCCCAGGTAAACTTCATTTTAGTAAGAGAATGTACTCTGTGTGTATGTATCTCATGTGCACTTAAAAATTCCATGTATTCTGGGGTGCCTGGGTGGCTCAGTCGATTAAGTGTCTGACTTTGGCTCAGGTCATGATCGCATGGTTTGTGAGTTCAAGCCCCACGTCAGGCTCTGTGCTGACAGCTGGGTACCTGGAGCCTGCTTCAGATACTGTTTCCCTCTGTCTCTCTGCCCCTTCCCCATTTATATTCTGTCTCTCTCCCTCTCTCTCTCAAAAATAAGTAAACATAGAAATTTTTTTAAATAAATAAATTTAAGGAAAAATACTGTGTATTCTGAGGTTGTTGGCATGGTGCTTTATTAACGTACATTAGGTCAAATCTTCACACATGCTCAAATCTCTTCACTCTTATTTTTTGAGAGAGCTCTTCACCTTATAACTATGGATGTGTCCATTTTTTTCTAATTCACTCAAATTTTTTGCTTTCTACATTTGGTGTTATGCAAAAACAAATTTGAAAGTGTTATTGCTCTGGCAAATTTAAATTTCTATCATTTTGAGGTAACTCACTTTGTCTCTAGAGTGCTTTTGGCTTAAATCTATTTTGTTTAGTATTAATAAAGTGATTTCAACTTTCTTTGGTTAGTACTTGAGTGCTTCATATTTTTTCAATTTTCTACTTTCAACCTTATCATTTAAGAGGGTCTTTCATTGTAGTATACATCTTCAGTTTTTTAATTTAGTTTGACTTTTTTTAAACTTTTAAATGGAACATTGTATCAATTCACACTTAGCATAATGACAAATGTACTCATATTCTGTGTTTTTCTTTCACCTCTCTTCTGTATTTCTTTTTCTCCCTTGGGCTATTTTTTCTCCATTTTCCCTCTCTACTAACATGGAATTTACATATGTATTTTTAGGGTTACTATATAAATTAACAATGACATTCACCTTATTATGAATAAAGTCATTCTATGATTTTATATGTTTTTGCCAGATTTTTATACCAAGTTTATGCCAGTCTCATCAAACATGTTGGCATGTGTTTTTCTTCCCCATTATTTTCTTAAAGCCTTTGTGTAAGAGGTTCTCAAATGTCTGCTATTGTTCAGCATTAAAAAAATATATCTGGTTCTTAACGTTTTGTTTTTATTTTTAAAATAAATTTTCTTTCAATTTCTTTAAGGCAATTAGATATGAGGAAGTAACTCAAGTTTCTATTTATCTTAACTCTGTGTTTGTAAGTTGTGATTTGCAAGGAATTGATTTCATAAATTGGTAAAATCATTAGTATAAAGTAGTTCTTGTATTCTCTTGCTTTCTTTTTTAATTTCTGTAAGGTAGATCATGATATTCCATTTAGTTTTGCTAATGTAATTTCTTTTTCTGCTAATTTTGAGATTTGTATTAATATTTTCAAAGAAATAATTTTGTGACTTGCTTATTTCCTCCGTGTTTTGTCTGTTTTCTAATTGATCTATACTATTATATTTATTTTTTTGATATTTTTAAAAGTTTATTTATTTTTGAGAGAGACAGACAGCACAAGCAGGGGAAGGGCAGAAAAAGAGAGGTAGAGAGAGAATCCCAAGCGGGCTCTTTGCTGCCAGTGCAGAGCCTGACGTGGGGCTTAAGTTCATGAAACTGTGAGATAATGACCCGAGCCGAAACAGAGAGTTGGATGCTTAACCAACTGAGCTACCCAGGCACCCCTCTATTATCTTTATTTTGTCCTTCCTTGCATTTACTTTGAGCTAAAATACTTCCTTTCTCACTACTTTTAAGGTAGAGACTTAGATCACTAATTTTTATGCTTTTCTTTTCTATTATAGGTATTTAAAACTACAGATTTCTCTCCAAATTATGCATTCCCAGAATAAATTCCACTTGCTATTGATGTGTATCATCCATCTTATACATCACTGGATAAATATCTGCTAATCTTTTTCAGGATTAAAATGTCTATTCTCATTTCTTTTTACAAAAGTAATACATATAGGTAAATTTAAATATATACTTGTTAAATAAGAGTGAGTTAAAAGGAAATGACAGGTGACAGGCCAGTAGTGTTGAAATTTTGGAGCATAGTGGAGAGTAATTGAAGTCTTCATCTTGTGCAAGAAAAGCTGACGAGAAGAAGTAGGAATACATTTCATTTTGTATTTCTCTAGGAGTCACCCCTAGGTCTTAGATTTCTTTACTAAAGGGTATTTCCAGTGCTGCCACAGCAGGAACCTAGGATGTACTAGCACTCTAAAAGTTCTATATGTTATCATTCATATATTTTAAAAAACAGGCGAAAGAGGGGCAAAAGGAAGAAGTCCTCCCCTAAAATACTCCTTATGTGGTGTTACTCTTCCCCTACATTAAAGGGAACATTAAAAGTTGCATAATAACACTAATTGTCCGTTTGTACTCTTACATCTTTAGCTTTTGATTTCAAAGAAATCTAACACCCCTCTGTGATTCCTTTTGTAGCTAATTTTAACAGAATAATTAATATGTAACTATATCAGAGCTCAGCGGCATCTACAGGTTACACTTTGTGTACACTGTAATTACAAAGTATACTAAACATGAAAAACTTATGTACTTAATTATACAAATGTCATTTAATCACTTTTTTTCTAAAACTAGACAAAATCTGTTTGTAAAAAAAAATCAGAAATAAAACTACCAATAGATAGACTTGCAACAAGAGGAATTTCCAATTGTGATTGCTTAATAGTTTTTAAAAAGTAGTATAATGTAGTCTTTCATAGTAATTGTTTTCTGTATGCTCTCACATTCTGAATGTCAACAGAAGTCTTTAAGTATATTTACACTAATATCATTGCATTACTAATATCGGTTACCTAGTTATCATGTTGGTAAACTATGCTGCACTTTTTTAAGATAGGGAGCACATTTTTCCCATAATTGGATACCTCCAACCCCCCAGTACCTTGCTAAGTGCTGACAGAAATTAAGTACTGAATATGAGTATCCTATGAATGGGGAATTAACAAAACAAGAGAAGGTAGTTAATCATGTCTTGAAAGCCTAGAAACTCTTCCAGGCAGAGAAATAGACCAAGGCCATTTGAGATAGAGAAAATTGTTTGCAAAGGCAAGTAGATTATATTCATTTATTCAACAGATATTTATTGAGACTATTATGCATGCCAGAGTGTTGGGATATAATCTAAGGCAAAAACATATATGGTCCCAGCTTCCACAGAGCTTACAGTTTATGAAAAAATGGGTTCAGCTAATAAATCACTCAAAAATGTGTTTTTATAAGCTGAAATAAGTGTATAAAGCAATATAAGTGTATATAATAAACAGAATTAATGCCTTCTCCTGAGTTAGTTAAGCATGTTTTATAATCCTATTTAGTCTCTACTATGGAATTATTTATAACATAAAAAAAAATTAGTAGTTGTTCCTAGGGTTTAAACCCTTGCACAGAGTCTTACACTATATGTTATGTTACATTAATGCTGTCTACTCAGGTATATTATATCACTTAATGTGTAGAGCAAGATGCTTACAGCTAAATATATCAACTGTTCCTTCCAATCCCATGTGCTATTTAGGTCATACATTTTACTTTTAACGTATGCTTTAAGCATACAATATATCACTGTTTTTTGCTTTAGACAAAGCTATCTATTACAGCTATTTAAAGTAAGAGAAAAAAACTGAATTCTATACTTTTATTCATTTATTCCACGCCAAGCTTCATCCTTCTTTTTAGTTTATATACCTTTCTGTCTGGTTTCATATTCTTTCTACCTGAAGAATTTTCCTTAATATCTCTTGTGGTGCAAGTCTACTAGAAATAAATTGTGAGTGTGTGAGTAAATGAAAGCAGATATTTTTTCCTTCACTTTGACAGATATTTTGGGAAGTATAGGATTTTATGTGGGCAGTATTTATTTATTTTTTAGCACTTTAAATATGGCAATTCATTGTATCTAGCTTGCATGGCTTGAAATGAGAAGTGTGCTGTAACTCTTTGGTCTTTTTGTTTAATGTGTCTTTTTTCTCTGGCTGCCTTCAAGTTTTCTTCATTTTCATTTATTTTCAGGAGTTTGAATATAACAGGCCTTGATATGTGTGGGGTGTGTGTGTGTGTGTGTGTGTGTGTGTGTGTGTGTGACTAATTTTGGAAAATTTGCTGCCATTATTCAAATATTTCTCCTCTTCACTTTCTTTTCACCTCCTAGGATTCCAAGAATAATACATTTATTAAACCAGTTAATATTGTCCAATAGCCCTTGGATCCTCTGTTCTAGTTTTATACCTTTTTTTTTTTTAACCTATCTTCAAAGCCATTGATTTTTTTTTTGTCTTTTCCTCTTTTTTTGTGGGGGCAGGGTATGTTGACCATAGGAATCATTTTTAATCTTTAATCATGTTTTTTATTTGCTTCTAGCATTTTCATTTGTTTCTTTCCTATAGATTCCATTTCTCTGCTAAAATTACCCATCGGATCCTGCACACTGTCCACTTCTTTTATTAGTCATTTTATCATATTACAGTTGAAACTTCAATAAGGGGGACTTACAGGTACCAACCCCCTGTGTGGCCAAAAGTCCACATATAACTTTTGACTCCTCCCAGTAGCCAACCGTGGAAGGTGGGGTTATTTGTAAATTCTTTATTTTGGCTACTATTGACTACAATCACTGCTACCATGGATGTTTTACAGCTGAGAGGAGTTATTATTCACTAGATATTCTGTTGTTATTAAACACTAAAAATTAGGAAGAGACTGGAGGGCATTTAGGATGGAATAAGGAGAGGACACAGAAACTCAAGGGAGAACATGAGGTCTTACTCAGCCTTGTCATCCGGAAATGAGGAACTACATCAGATCTAAGTTAAATGCCAGCCTCTCCAAAAAAGCTCTCAGAAAAACCTCAAAACAATTATTCACTGGACAAAAACATGTCAGTGTTTCTAGCAAAGATCTTGACATGAAACACCCAACTTAGGGACAATTATACATAGCACCATGACAGAGCTGGGATCATGACAGCCTGGCATCAGTTCAAATGCCACGGTGGACACACAAATCTCTAGGGACTAGCTCTCACTCACAGATGAATGTGATGTTTTACAGCATAAAGATGTAGATGTTTCTTAATAGATGTCATCCAAAGGAGATTTCTTCATGCTGCCAGATTCAAGGAATTTCTTAACTGTAGCAATATTACTTAGTTCCACTGCAGAACTCTGGGAGGTTCAGACAGGATATTGGGGAATTCCTCTTCCAGAGCCAGAATGGTTTAGAGTAGAATCACACCCACAAGGCTTAGCTAATTACCAACAAGAATCCTTTTGGTCATTATCCTCTAAAACCTTTTCAAACATGGGCAAGTATCTAATTATAGACTTCTGGGCCATGTTATCATGTCTTCTTGTTGATCATCTGGTTTTAGGAAAGGATGAACAGCAATCAGTTCCATGAGATCTAGCATCCCCTCCGTAGTCATGTCAATCAGGTTCTCTCCTTGAGGTCCTTGCCAAAGAGATGATGGTCTCCACAATGTAGTTGGAGAATGCTTCTGGTCTGCACCAACTTCATTCCATCAATTTCAACCATTGGCATTTGTTGGAACAGTAGGTGGTTACCATCCTGGAGTTTCTGCCACTGTTCTCGTTTCTAAGAATTCTTCATCAAACTCGACTCCAGCAGCTGCTAAAACCCATCTTGCTAATTCCATCAGCAAATGCTTGGGCTTGGGCAAGCTTGGGCTTCGCTGCCATGAGAGACTATTTGGAACACCCAGAGACACCCAAAGCTTTCCACAAGTGATCTGCTGGCCAATAGCCTATTGTTGACTGGGAGTCTTACCAGTAACATTAACCACTGATTAACACATATTTTGTATGTTATAAGCATTTTATACTGTACTTTTACAATACAGTAAGCTGGACAAAAGAAAATGTTTTAAGAAAATCATGAGGAGAAAATATATTTATAGTACTGTGCTGTGAATTTTTTTTAATCTATGTTCTGTGGATCCATATAGGTCAAACCAATGTCGTTCAAGGGCCGACTGTATAGCATTGATTTTAACATTCTGCTCATAGCTTTTTGATATATATGTCAGATATGAGCCAGGTTCTATTGATTATTTTTTGTCTTTTGGAAATGCATTGTTCATTATTTGCCTTTTCATAAACTTCATAATCTTTTGTAGAAAGAAACTGGACATTCTAAGACAGTAGATACTGAAGTAAACAACTTTTGGGGGGGGGTCTAGAAATTAGCATGCCTTTCCTTCTGCTAGACCTTTATTGTGTAGATTTGAAGCCATCTAAACAGAAGTGGCCTTGGCTTGGTTGTTTGTTGCTGTTGCTATCCTCAGTGCACCTTTGTCACCTAATTCCCCTGGAGATAATTTGTGTTCAGGTTGGGGATGGTTTTCTACATGGTTTTATCATTTCTGATTCATCCTCAGCTTTAGGTCTTCTCCTTTCAGTGTTCCTGAGAGTTCCTCTCCAGTCTTGCTCTATCCTGGTCCTCTTGCAGGAGAACTGTTCACCTGTTACTCATTAAGTTTTAGTCTAGTAGTAAAGTATATTCATCCTTATTCCAGTTGTAGTTCCGGATAAACAAGTATTCTGATCTGTCCCCCATTACTTTTTCACTAGTTTTCACTAATGCCCTAAAAACTGCAGTGTTTATTGTTCTTTTACCACAGTAAGGTCTGTAAGGGCAGATGGGGAAGAAGTATTTAAATGAGGCTTGCACTTCTCCTGCTGACATTACCATTCCCCTCCCCCAACCCTGCACCATGAGAGACCCTTCCCCAGAACTTTCACCAATCTTTTTGTGAATATCTTATGAGATGCATGTGGAGAAATATACAAGTGTGAACTCCCTCCTGTACACACAGCACCTGAGGTCTCCAAACTTCACACTGATGTGCAGTCAGCAGCTAATTTGTTAGCATGTCAACCTGCCTTATTCGTATCATGCTTGGCTACATCATCCCAGGTGGAGAAGTGCTCAGGTCCTACCTATTCCCTCAGGCTTTAGTCTCTTCTTAGATTGTACATTAGTTGGTTGTGCCGAGACCTCAGTTCTTTGGTTCAAGAAAAGTGATGAATTTGCATTTTGCCTGGATTTTTGGTTTTGTCAGGGTGATAACAGAACTCTTTCCACAGCTCTTCAATCCAAGAAGAAACTGGAAAACCAAAGCCATGATTTTTATATTGATATTTGAAAGATGAATAAGAGTTTACTAAGTGGAAAAGGGTATGCCAGAAGAAATTCCCAGGTAAAGGAAGCATCATGGTACTGTTATGAGGGAGCATGATATTTGAAGCAAATGAAAAAAAAAGCAATGAAGGCAAGGTGGTTGAGCATAGATAATGAAAATGAAGATGGGATTTGGGGAGACTGGAACAGGTCATGTTGGTTAGTCCTCACCCTATGAACAACTAGAATTTTGTAATGTATTGTGAACAATTTTCAGAATTTTGTAACTATATCCTGGATACACTATGGAAAGCTAATTAAAAATCATGTGGGTAGACCAATGGGGAGACATACAATGTCCAGGTAGAACAAGATAAATCCTTGGAATAGGGAAATAGGAGTGGGTGTGGAAGAAAGACCTCTACTGAAAATAAAGAGAGAGAGAAAGAAAAAGGAAATAAAGGTAGATTTTTTTTTAAGAATCTTACACATATAGAGAATGGTGAGGAGTTCAGGGTGGCTATTACAGAGGTTAATGACAGGACTTTTAAGAAATTAGGCTGGAGATGAATTAAAATGAGACTGTGAAAGACCATGTAGGCCATGCTAAGAAGCCTATATTGATTTCCTCCACATTCACTAACTATATCACAGTAAGCTCTAAGCTGAGCTGTGACAGGACCATATTAGATTTGAGGAGATACAACTTAAATCATGATCTGTGTAGACAGGATATTATTACATTCTGAACAGTAAATAGAATATTTTTAAGCCTGTGTTAGTGCTAACATATATTGACATGGTAATTGTCTTCACAAACAAATGAATAAACTATTAAGATGAAGAAAATTTAGTTTTCTTGCCACCATCCACTGTGCAAAATAATCTTTCAGTAAAATATATTAGTCATGAAATAGGAATAATAGTCAACATAAAACTCGATTTTAAGATGATGAAGATTAACCAGCTAATAGATGAAAAAGAAGTTATACTTGATAATTTGCCTTTTCTTTTTATGGTTCACTAAAGCATAAATGAAAAATGCATTATGCTTTATATCATACCAAATTTATAAATCCTGGGTTACAAGGTAGGCATTCATTACATGTCATTTTCCTAGTTTTTAAATGTTATTGTCTTAATAGATTCAACCATCCAGCCACTTATTTATTTAAGTTCTCAATGAGCACATATTGAGCACTGAAAATGTGCTTGGTACTGTGGATGCCTGGATTCTGAAAAATGAGATGACTTAAATTGTGTTCTCAAAGACTGTCCAGAAAAGAAACAGACATTGCAGTGCATCCGAGTTACAAGCTAAAGCATGCAAAGTAAGTACCAGTGTGACAGTACGAGGCAGATTGGGGCTTTATAATAAAGTAAATAAGGCAAGACTTTTTGATGTGAGTTGTCATGCATTTAATTCAAATCATTTCAGCAAAGCATTAATGAGTATGCTATTCCAGGCCCTATGTTCAGTGTTTGGGTTACAGTTACTGATAAGATATAGTCAGTGATTTCAAGAAACTTATTACCTAATGAGATGGACTAACATTGTAACAACCAACTATAATATCAAATTCTAGTAACAGTATAAACTAAATGGAATTAATCCAAAATGAGAGTTGGAATGAGGGTCCACTGAGGAAGTGATCAGAACTGAGAATGGAAGGGTAAATAACCTCATCAGGATTGAACTGTTAGATCAGTAATTCCTGGCAGAGGTGAGAGCATGACAAAGGGCAAACAAATTAGCCTTTACTTTGTGCCCCCAGGACACTCTCTGAGGCCCTGCACCTCAGTCATTCTAAGGCATTACCCCTTCCCTTTAGACATGTGAAATCTCTGACCCAAAGAAGTAGGTACCTTTTTCTTAGATATCTCAAGCTACTACGCTGTCTGAGGCTATCTTGTTTTAAACACCCATGTTTTCAACATGATGGGATAATGAGTGAAATGGTAGGGCATACAGAAGACTTAGGTAGCTCAGCGTAGATAAAGCACATTTCTCTTCTCTTCATATATTACTGTTCCCATTTGGGTTTTTTGGCTTTGGCTACTCCTTTTTTCAGGCTTATCATTGGACTTCATCTCCACCAGCCTGCTGCTGTGAGTATAGCAAACTTTACCTAATCTGCCTTACTCAGGGATATGAGTAGTTTGCTGTAACACCTAGGAGGATCTCAAGTGGCCACAACCATTGGTTCTGGTCCCATCTGAAAGTTGCCTCCTCCGACACTGCTGAAGCTTTGCTCTTTAGATTTGGAAGTGCCTCTTGCTGCAGACTCATGTTTTGGGCCCCAGTGGTTACTCTTGCTATTTTTTGATCCTTCCCCTTACTAGCCGGCTACCTTGCTGCCCATCCTTTCCACTACTCCCTGTGATACTGAACTCAACCGACCATTTTCCCAACTCAAGTGGAAGAAGTTTCCTCTTTAATGATGTCATCTCAGTAGGGACAAAGAACATTTTCCATTTCTTTTTTTAAGCCATGAATTAAAGTTAGTAAATCTGAGTTGTCATTTTGATTATTTGGCCCTATTTTATTCTGTTTTTATATGAATATTTATAGGCTACAATTTGGTCAGTAATTTTAACATCCCCAGTAAGCTATTACATATAGTCAAAACAAAGAGTATTGTTAACTTAGCATTGTGTCCCTCTATCTTTTGAGGCCTGAAATTATTCTTTCCTCTTTTTAAAACTTGTCCCATCTGACTTTCAGTTGACTCCAGAGTTTGCAGAAGAAGATGCTCCAGTCACCCAAAAGTAAAAAAGAGAAATCCTTTCTTACCATCAAAATTGTTTTTCCCTACTAATCAGGGAATCCGGTGTCACAGAGCCCCTAAATACTTAATAAACCTCTCTCAAGTTTTGTTAAAATTCTCCTCTCTCTCCCTCTATCTAAACTGCACTCTTTTAATTCATTCTGTTTTCCACAGTATATTCTTTTTTCCTTAACTAGGACCATTGTTGTGTCACTAAGTTTTATCATTACATATTCTTGTGTGTGTATGTGTGTGTGTGGTGGGGGTGGTGCTTTTCACAAGCCAGTCCCCCCCGGTATGTCAAAAAGTACCACAAAGTATAAGGAATAATGTTCAGAACCATCAAACAGGTCATGTATCATTATTTTAAATATACTCAGAAAACATGAAGAACAACCTTCATGTGACTTACACTACATATGGCCGTGTAAGCGCTTAACTTTTAGGTATTCTTCCCATAACTTTAGCAGTTCTTGGACATCACTTTCATATAAAATAAGCACAAAAAATCCATAAAATTATAGCAAAAACAAGATTGGGTGTCATTTTCAGATATTTGAGTGAAGTAAAATATAGCCGTCTGGTAACTTCCAATTTTGCATTTGTGTAATTGAATGACCACCATATAGATAAAAGCCTACATTCACTCACAAAAGCTTAAATTTATCAGAAAACAACTTAGTTCACCAAAGTTCTTTTTCCCTATTCATTTTGAAGCATTTTTATATCCTATAATTTTCTCAGTTATGTAATATATCTCTGTCATGTTTTATTAAAACATTTAAATATTAAGTTTCTTACACAGAAAATACAGCCAATGTCTATTTTCTTTTATTTAACTTCTCTTATTTTCTATTTTTTTTAATTTACATCCAAATTAGTTAGCATATAGTGCAACAATGATTTCAGGAGTAGATTCCTTAGTGCCCCTTACCCATTTAGCCCATCCTCCTTCTCACAGCCCCTACAGTAACCCTCAGTTTGTTCTCAATATTTATGAGTTTCTTCTGTTTTGTCCCCCTCACTGTTTTTATATTATTTTTGTTTCCCTTACCTAATGTTCATCTGTTTTGTCTCTTATAGTCCTCATATGAGTGAAGTCATATGATTTTTGTCTTTCTCTGACTGACTAAATTCATTTAGCATAATAATACCCTCCACTTCTATCCACATAGTTGCAAATGGCAAGATTTCATTCTTTTTGATTGCCAAGTAATACTCCATTGTAGGTGTATGTATGTATGGGTATATATATACACAACCTCTTGTTTATGCATTCATACATCGATGGACATTTGGGCTCTTTCCATACTTTGGCTATTGTTGATAGTGCTGCTATAAACATGGCGGTGCATGTCTCCCTTTGAAACAGCACACCTGAATCCCATGGATAAATGCCTAGTAGTACAATTGCTGCGTCATAGGGTAGTTCTATTTTTAGTTTTTTGAGGAACTTCCATACTGTTTTCCAGAGTGGCTACACCAGCTTGCATTCCCACCAACAGTGCAAAACAGATCCTCTTTCTCTGCATCCTCGCCAACATCTATTGTTGCCGGGGTTGTTAATGTTAGCCATTCTGACAGGTGTAAGGTGGTATCTCATTGTGGGTTTGATTTGTGTTTCCCTGATGATGAGTTATGTTGAGCATTTTTTCATGTCCCAGTTGGCCATGTGGATGTCTTCCGTGGAGAAGTGTATATTCATGTCTTTTGCCCATTTCTTCACTGGATTATTTGTTTTTTGGGTGTTGAGTTTGATAAGTTCTTTGTAGATTTTGGATACTAACCCTTTATCTGATATGTCATTTGCAAATATCTTCTCCCATTCTGTCGGTTGCCTTTTAGTTTTGCTGATTGTTTCCTTCTCGGTGTAGAAGCTTTTTATTTTGATGAGGTCCCAATAGTTCATTTTTGCTTTTGTTTCCCTTGACTCCAGAGATGTGTTGAGTAAGAAGTTGCCGCAGCCAAGATCAAAGAGGTTTTTGCCTGCTTTCTCCTCAAGGATTTTGATGGCTTCCTATCATACATTGACGTCTTTCATCCATTTTGAGTTTATTTTTGTGTTATGGTGTAAGAAAGTTGTCCAGGTTCATTCTTCTGCATGACTCTGTCCAGTTTTCCCAGCACCACTTGCTGAAGAGACTGTCTTTATTCCATTGGATGTTCTTTCTTGCTTTGTCCAAGATTAGTTGGCCATAAGTTTGTGGGTCCATTTCTGGGTTCTCTATTCCGTTCCGTTGATCTGAGTGTCTGTTCTTGTGCCAGTACCATACTGTCTTGACGATTACAGCTTTCTAATATAGCTTGAAGTCTGGGATTGTGATGTCTCCTGCTTTGGTTTTCTTTTTCAAGATCGCTTTGGCTATTCGGGGTCGTTTCTGGTTCCATACAAATTTTAGGATTATTTGTTCCAGCTCTGTGAAGAATGCTGGTGTTATTTTGATAGGAATTGTATTGAATATGTAGATTGCTTTGGGTAGTAACAGCATTTTAACAAAAATTGTTCTTCCTTTCCAGGAGCGTGAAATCTTTTTCCATTTTTTGGTGTCTTCAATTTCTTTCATAAGCTTTCTATAGTTTTCAGTGTATGGAGTTTTCACCTCTTTGGTTAGATTTATTCCTAGGTATTTTATGGTTTTTTGCACAACTGTAAATGAGATTGGTTCCTTGATTTCTCTTTCTGTCACTTCATTGTTGGTGTATAGGAAGGCAACCAATTTCTGTGCATTGATTTTATATCCTGAAACCTTGCTGAATTCATGAATCAATTCTAGCAATTTTTTGGTAGAATCTTTGGGGTTTTCAATATAGAGTATCAGGTCATCTGCGAAGAATCAAAGTTTGACCCCCTCCTGGCCAACTTGGATGCCTTTTATTTCTTTGTGTTGTCTGATTGCAGAGACTAAGACTTCTAATACTGTGTTGAGTAACAATGGCAAGAGTGGACATCCCTGTCTTGTTCCTGACCTTAGGGGGAAAGCTGTCATGTTTTCCCCATTGAAGATGATATTAGCATTAGCGTTGGGTCATTTGTAAATGGCTTTTATGATCTCGAGGTATGCTCTTTCTATCTCTCCTTTCTTGAGAGTTTTTATCAAGAAAAGATGCTGTATTTTGTCAAATGCTTTATCTGCATCTATTGAGAGGATCCTATGGTTCTTGTCCTTTCTTTTATTGATGTGATGAATCATGTTAATTGTTTTGTGGATATTGAACCAGCCCTGCATCCCAGGTCTAAATCCCACTTGGTCGTGGTGAATAATTTTTTTAATGTATTGTTGGAGCCGGTTGGCTAATATCTTGGTGAGGACTTTTGCATCCATGTTCATCAGGGAAATTGGTCTATAGTTCTCCTTTTTAGTGGGGTCTCTGTCTGGTTTTGGAATCAAGGTAATGCTGGCTTCATAGAAAGAGTTTGGAAGTTTTCCTTCCATTTCTATTTTTTGGAACAGCTTCAAAAGAATAGGTATTAACTCTTCCTTAAATGTTTTTTGGAATTCCCCTGGAAAGCCATCTCGCCATGGACTCTTGATTTGGGGAGTTTTTTTGATTACTAATTCGATTTCCTTACTGGTTATGGGTCTGTTAAAATTTTCTATTTCTTCCTGTTTCAGCTTTGGTAGTATTTGGTAGCGTTTCTAGGAATTTGTCCATTTCTTCCAGATTGCCCATTTTATTGGCATACAATTGCTCATAATAGTCTCTTATTATTGTTTGTATTTCTACTGTGTTGGTTGTGATCTCTCCTCTTTCATTCTTGATTTTATTTATTTGGGTCCTTTCCTTTTTCTTTTTGATCAGACTGGCTAATGGTTTATCAATTTTGTTAATTTTTTCAAAGAGCCAGCTTCTGGTTTCATTGATCTGTTGTACTGTTTTTTTTGGTTTCAATAGCATTAATTCCTGCTTTCATCTTTATTATTTCCTGTTCTGCTGGTTTTGGCTTTTATTTTGCTGTTCTTTTTCCAGCTCCTCAAGGCATAAGGTTAGATTGTGTATCTGAGATCTTTCTTCCTTCTTTAGGAAGGCCTGTATTGCTATATACTTTCCTCTTATGAATGCCTTTGCTGCGTCCCAGAGGTTTTGGGTTGTGGTGTTATCATTTTCATTGACTTCCATATACTTTTAAATTTCCTCTTTAACTGCTTGGTTAGCCCATTCATTCTTTAGTAGAATGTTCTTCAGTCTCCAAGTATTTGTTACCCTTCCAAATTTTTTCTTGTGGTTGTTTTCGAGTTTCATAGTGTTGTGGTCTGAAAATAAGCACGGTATGATCTCCATTTTTTGTACTTGTTGAGGGCTGATTTGTGTCCCAGTATATGGTCTATTTTGGGGAACATTCCATGTGCACTGGAGAAGAATGTATATTCTTATGCTTTAATGAAATGTTCTGCATATATCTGTTCAGTCCATCTGGTCCAGTGTGTCATTCGAAGCCATTGTTTCCTTGCTGATTTTTTGATTAGGTGATCCGTCCAGGTGGGGTGTTGATGTCTCCTACTATTATGATATTACTATCGATGAGTTTCTTTATGTTTGTGATTAATTGATTTATATATTTGGGTGCTTACACATTTGGTGCATAAATGTTTACAATTGTTAGGTCTCTTGGTGGACAGACCCCTTGATTATGATATAATGCCCTTCTGGATCTCTTGATACAGTCTTTCTTTTAAAGTCTAGATTGTCTGATAGAAGTATGGTTACTCCAGCTTTCTTTTGTTGACCATTAGCATGATGGATGGTTCTCCATCCCCTTATTTTCAATCTGAAGGTGTCTTTAGGTCTAAAGTGGATCTCTTGTATACAGAATATAGATGGATCTTGTTTTATTATCCATTCTGTTACCCTATGTCTTTTGATTGGAGCATTGAGTCCAGTGACGTTTAGAGTGAGTACTGAAAGATATGAATTTCTTGCCATTATGATGCTTGTAGAGTTGGAGTTTCTGGTGGTGTTCTCTGGTCCTTTCTAATCTTTGTTGCTTTTGGTTGATTATATATGTGTATTTATATCAGGAGAGTCCCCCTTAAAATTTCTTGCAGGGCTGGTTTAGAGTTCACAAACTCCTTTAATTTGTGTTTGTCTGGGAAACTTTTTATCTCTCCTTCTATTTTGAATGACAGTCTTGCTGGATAAAGAATCTTGGCTGCATAATTTTCTGATTCAGCACATTGAATATATCCTGCCATTCCTTCTTGGCCTGCCAAATTTCTGTGGATAGGTCTCTTGCAAACCTGATCTGCCTTCCCTTGTAGGTTAGGACTTTTTGTCCCTTGTTACTTTCATGATTCTCTCTTTGCCTGAGTGTTTTGTGAATTGGACTATGATATATCTTGTTGATGGTCAGTTTTTGTTGAATCTAAGGGGGGTCGTCTGTGCTTCCTGGATTTTGATGTCTGTGTCTTTCCCCAGGTTAGGAAAGCTTTCCACTATGATTTGCTCACATAACCCTTCTACCCCTATTTCTCTCTCTTCCTCTCCTGGGACCCCTGTGATTCTGATGTTGTTCCTTTTTAATGAGTCACTGATTTCTCTCATTCTTAAATCGTGCTCTTTTGCCTTCATCTCCCTCTTGTTTTCTGCTTCATTATTCTCTATAAGTTTGTCCTCTATATCGCTGATTCTCTCTTCTGCCTCATCCATCCTTGCCACCGCTGCATCCATCCATGATTGCAGCTCAGTTATAGCATTTTTAATTTCATTCTGGCTATTTTTTACTTCTTTTATCTCTGCAGAAAGGGATTCTAATTATTTTCAACTCCCGCTAGTATTCTTATTATCGTGATTCTAAATTCTGGTTCAGACATCTTGTTACTATCTGTGTTGGTTAAATCCCTGGCTGTCATTTCTTCCTGCTCTTTCTTTTGGTGTGAATTCCTTTGTTTAGTCATTTTGAAAGGAGAAAAGTAATTAACAAGGTATAAAAATAAAATTAAAAAAATTTAAATTAAAAAAATATTAAAATTAAAAAATTAAACACACACACACACACACATCTAATAAATGATGCTAGATCCTAGGTGTGTTTTGGTCTGGGTGTTGAAAGTGGTTTGACAGATTAGGGGAAAAAAAGGGGGGGGGAAGAAATCATTTGAGAATTTTAAAAAATGAATACACTGAAGTACACTAAAATGAGATGATGGGAGTAAAATAGAATTTGAAAAGACTTACACAAAATAATATAGTAGAAAAAAATTAAAGGAAAAATATTTTTAATAAAAATTAAAAATAAAAATGAATTTTTTCTCTTCCTGTTTTCAAGAAAAAGAAAAGAAAAAAAGAAAGAAAAAATAAATAGTTTGAAAATTTGAAAAAGTGAACACACTGTAGTACACTAAAATAAAATGATGGAAGTAAAATAGAATTTGAAAAAATGTACATAAAAGCAAAAAGTATAGTAAAAGATATTAAAGAAAAATATTTTTAATAGAAATTGAAAGTAAAAATGAAGTTTTTTCTCTTTCTGCATTCAAGAAAAAGAAAAGTAACTAAAAATTGAAAAAAGGAAAAGAAAAAAGATAAAAAGGAAACTTTTTGAAAATTTGAAAAGGTGAATGAACTGAAGTAGACTAAAATAAAATGATGGAAGTAAAATAATATTTGAAAAAATTTACACAAAAGTAAAAAATATAGTAAAACAATTAAAAATATTTTTAATAAAAATTGAAAATAAAAATGAATTTTTTCTGTTTCTGTATTCAAGAAAAAGAAGTGTAAAAGGAAAAAAGAAAGAAAATTGAATATATGGACCTGCTAACAGATTGAAATAGGACTGAAATTACTTTGTTTTCCCCTAGAAATCAGACTGTAGCACTTTATAGTCCATAAACTAAGAAGTGGGTGAGACTTGTGTTCTTGAAGAGCAAGGTTGGCCCTGTTGGGCAGGGCTCAGTGTAACGACTCCGTTCTCCACTAGATGGCGCTGCTAGCCTACTGGGGTGGATTGTTGCGGGACTAGTAGGTGCGTGTACGCATGTGTGGCAGTGATGAAAATGGACTGCAGCTTTGACCCGTTCCGCCCCTCTGTGGGAGGGTCTCACCGAGCAATGGCTGAATGTTGGCTGCACCCAGGAACACTTGTGGAACCCTGTTGCTGCCGGTGCCCTGAGACTGTGGCCAGGTGCTAGCCTGCCCCAGAAAAAGTTCATGAGATAGTGTAGCAGCAGCGTTTCAGGGACTATGGAAAATCACAACACGCATCGGGCACCAGGCTTCACCCTTAAAGACCTTGTTCCTGCACCAGCGAATGTGGCCATTTTCTGGGGTCTGCTGGGACCAGGTGGCTTCAACAGTCTCTACCAAATGTCCTTCTGGCAGTGGAACTGCTTTTCCCCGTGTGGCCTGAGAACCTCCGGACCCCACTCTGTTCCTGGGGGTTCGCCCTTCCCACCAGAGCACCACCAGGTATGGACTGTGGAGTTGCAGCCTTTGAGCTCCCATTTACAGTTTTAATGAAATTTAAACCCTCTCCTTTCTCCTTTCTCCCTTTGTAGTTTAGTCCCTGCGGCTGTTTTCAATTTTCCACTTTCTCTACAGCTGCCCCTGAGGAGGGGTGCTTTTCCAGTATTCTGCACACCCCCCCCGGGGGGGGGGGGGGGGGCGAGGCTCCTGCCTCTCTCTGCCTGCAAAAGAGGCTCCCTGCCTTCTGCCGGCTTCTCTCTCTCCCCAAGTTCACCTCTCCATGCCATGTACCTGCTGAATAATGTGGTTCAGGTTTTGCAGATTGTTGTGTTAATCCTCCAATCAGTTCTAGGTGTGTAGGATGGTTTAGATGTTGGTCTGGCTATATTTCATGGATGCGAGACACACACAAAACTTCCATGCTGTTCTGCCATCTTGGCTCCCTCAAATACAGCCAATTTCATTTGTAAATCTGAAAAATATCTTTTGCTAGAAAAAGTAGAAGGAATTCCATTAGGACCTATTAACAGCTCAGAAGTCTCAGAAGCTGGGGTCACACGATAAAAATTCTAATAAAAAACTGAGAACTTCAGCTTCAGGGAAGAACTACTCAATAATAATTTTTCAGATTGTATTCACATGTGAATATACTGTCCTCTTCCACTCTATACTTTAGAGTCTACCCAGTCTAGAAAAAACATGTCTCACTCATCAATTTTATGCCAGAGAAAGAAAACAATATTGAAAACAACTCATTTTATAATACTTCAATTCAGCTTTATCAAAACTGATACCATTCAGAATTCTGAGCAATTATGACTCATTCTAGAAATATCGCTGCATAACGACCTATCACAAACATAACAGCGTAAAATAATACACATTTATTTTCTCGCTGTTTCAGTGGTTCAAAAGCCTAGGCACAACTTAACTGGATCCTCTGTTCAGGGTCTCACATCAAGGGGGCAAATAGACTTCATTCTCATCTGATTGGGGAAGGTTCCACTTCCAAATTCATCTAACGGTTAGAAGAATTCATTTATTTTGGCTATATGACTGAGGGACCAGGCTTCTTACTGTCTGCGAATGGAAACCCATTCTCAGATCTAGTGGCAGTTGCAGCTCCCGACCACGTGGCCCTCTTCACAGGTATGAAGAGGTTCACAACGTGGTTGTTTCACAACGTGGTTGTTTCCTTCCTCAAGCCCAGAGGGAGAATTTCCTGTTTACTAATCTACTAAAATGGAATTTCACATTAACATAATGTAATCTCGGGAAACACATCTTAACACCCGTCGCAATATAAAGTAACCTAAGCAGGCAGTGTGAAATCCCGTCACTTCTTCCATATTCTACTTGCTACAAGCAAAACAGAAGTCTGTCCCACTCAAGGGGATGAGATTATACAGGGTTTAACACCAGAAGGTGGAGCTCATGAAGCTACCACAGAATTCCCGCTACCACACCTGTCTAGTGTTCCATCAACTTCTTCTGGATAGGTCAAAGGCACACCCTGTTTTGGTTGAATTTTTAATATTTGCTTATAATTGCAGTAGTAGAAAGATCATATTCCAACTTACATAAACTCTGAAATGTCTTAATAAGAATTTACCCCATTTGATCACAGTGTATTTTCACAAACAATAAAACCAAAGGGTGAAGTCCATTATCTGTAAGGAAATGTATTTAGCAAAGTTATTTTAGTTTTCACTTTCAAATTTTAACGTAGGGTCAGTCCCTCCATTGGCTAATTTTGTATGTATGGAAACACAATGAAGACAGAACTTTTGCAATGGGATGCCCTCTTACATTGGAAATATTTGTCATTTATTTAATTCCCTTGATTTAGTTGCCCTAGAGATCTAATTCTTTTCAGTGATTTCTTCTATCTTAGAAGGTAGAGCTACCCACAGAGATGCCATTTTGTCTTCCTAATTTCCCTTTTATCCCCTTAATCTCTCTAGCCACATTAGTTTCTCAGTTGAGGATTGGAAACAGGACTCAGATGAGGCACCAGAGATTTTAGTGTAAGGTTTGTGCATTCTTTGCTAATGTATTTAACTATCATCTTTTCTAATGCCAAAGTTGTGAAATTGGTTGTAGTAATCAAGAATGAGGTCTGTCCCCAATCTCCATAACCCCCATAAGATTCAGTCATTTTATCTATTAATGACAGAGCAAAATGAACACACACACCCTTCTTTCTACCCTTGTAAGATCTTCATGGGCTTGGCAAACATTTCACTTGAACTATGCTTGCTGCTTTTCTTTTATTCCCATTGCCTGGATGGCCTGGGCAAAAATTTCTCGGGGATGAATGGCTAAAGTGGTTCTCCATGGTCTAGTCTAATTATCCCAAAATTGTGACCATAATCCTGGTACAATGCTATCTAAAAATTTTCATCCCAGGCATCCAGCTTTAGGCCTGTAAACAAAATCTTACAGAAGGGCTCCTTTGTCCTGGTACCCCAATTTGTGACTTTATCATCATATGTTGGAAAGGCTATCTTTCCTCCACTGAATTACTTTTGCACTTTTGTCAAAAGTTACTTGGACATATCTGAGTCTCTTTCTGGTTCTCTCTTTTTTTCTGCTGGTTTATTTATGTATTCTACCAATATCATAGAGTGTTAATTGTTGTAGCTATATAATAAGTCTTACAACCAGGTCGATCAATTCTCCCACTTTCTACTTGTTTTTTCAAATTGTTTTATCTACGTTAGTTGCCTTGGTTTTCAATATACATTTAGAATAATCTTGTACATATCTGAAAAATGTCTAGCTTGAATTATAATAAGATTTAAATTAAGCCTATGTAATCAATTGAAGGTTTGGCAACTTTGCTATGTTGATGCTTCAATCCATGAACACAGTATATCCCTTCTTTTTTTAAATTTTTCTTTGATTTCTTTTATCAGTGTTATGTACCTTTCAGCTTACAAATCCTGCATATACTATGATAGATTTACACACCTATGCATTTCATTTTTTAAGAATGTTAAATGGTATTGTATTTTTAATTCCACTATCTATGTGTTCATTGCTAGTATATAGGAATACAGTTGATTTATGCATGTTAATCTAATATACTTCAACTTTACTGAATTAATTTATTATAGGATTTTTATTTTTGTAGATTCTTTTGGAATTTCTATGTGGACAATCATTTTATCTGTTAAGGACAATTTTATTTCTTCCTTTTCAATATGTGCCTCCTTGTGTCTGTCTTTGCTTCTCTTCTTATAAGGTACCAGTCTTACTGTATCAGGATCCACCTTAATCTAGGATGAACTTATCTTACCTTGGTTGCTGCTACAAAGACCGTATTTACAAATAAGGGAATATCCTGAAGTTCTAAGTAAACATGGATTTTATACAACAGATGTAGACATACCGCCTCCCCCCTCAAAAAAAGCTTGCTTTGTCTATCGAAAGTAATATGAAAAGGGAAGTCTAGCAAGGTAGAAAACATTGCTACAATGCAACCAAATCCTTGTGCCCTATATTCATTGACATAATGAAAGCCCGAGTAAGGAACAAGGGTAAACTTCTACGCTTATGAGTTTGTAACAGGCTCCCCATTATCCCTATGGAAAGAGTGTCAGAGAAGACCAGCTGGGGAACTGGACATTTTAATCTTCACTGGCTGGAAATAAATCGTTTCCTGCACCCCCACCCCACCTGTGTTGTCAAGGGAAGCCCATGGGAAGCCTGAATTTCTACTTCCAACTGGCAGTAAAGAGGCTCCCATCTCCCTCCACTGGGATGGTGTCCAAGGCCTAGAGGAGAGTGAACACTTTCACCATTGCCCAGCAGTAATGAGATCACCGCTTTGTGATATCAGTGGAGACTGAGCAGGAGGGGATCTTGATTTTCTGCCCCAATCCCTGTAACAAGGTCGCCCCCTTGGTGATCTGCTTTCTTCTTTTTAAATCTCCTTATATTTGTTTTAGGTAAAATGTATAGGGTTTTTTCAGTTGTGCTTAGTGGAAGTAATAGGAGAGGGTAGCTCTTCTCTATCTTCCCAGTAACACACAAGTCATTCGAAATTTTGAACTCCAGTGCAGTTTTAGAAAACTCTGCCGTTTAACCTCCTTCCTAAATTTCCTCAAGAAATTTTTAGGGGAGACATAGTAAAACAAAAACAAAACAAAACAAAACAAAAAACAAGTAAAACAAAATAAAAAATATAGTGGACTGAATGCAGCACTCCATTCAGACGTTTAGCACAGTTGGTCTTGCAGAACATGGTTCCAGCCCAGGTGCATAATACTCCCCACCAGTCAATGGAGATTAATTTCTCAGATTGTTGGAGAGGTCAGCTCATATAGCATTCAGTTGTCTGTGCTCCTTCCTTCTTAGAAGTCCAGCCCTCCAACATGAGGTTAAGGGCAGGGAGAGTAGTCCAGGCTGTTACATCTAGATTGTTCCAAATACTTACATAGGAACCCCTGAGAGGGTTTGTTTTCTTCTAGTCCAGAGTTTTAGATTTCTGAAGTTTCTTTATAAAAAGCAGTGACTTTTTTGTTATTTATACTGAGTTTATCTGAGTCTGAAAGGGTAGCTGCCATTCAGCAGTATCACAAAGCCCTCTGACAGACAAACACTCAAGTTACCCTTTATGTGTGAAAGTCCTAATTTCTCTCTCATGATATTGTTCTTTGTCTCTGACAGAAACTCTTCCTAAAGTCTTCCTTGGGTATTTAAGGCAGAGGAAAATAAACCAGGGATATTCCGATCTTAAATTATAGATCACTTCATTTGCAAAATATGTTTTTGTGATGCTTAATTTTATATGTCAATTTGACTAGATCATAGGTGCCCAGATATCTGGTTAAGCATTATTTCTGGGTGTATGTGTAAAGATATTTCTATAAGAGATTAGTATTTGAATAGGCAGTAGACTGAGTAAAGCAGATTGCCTTCCCCAATATGGATTGACCTCTTTCAAACTGTTGAGAGTATGAATAGAACAAGAAGGCAGGGAAGAGAGAATTCTTTCTCTTTGACAGACTGCATGAGCTGAAACACTGATGTCTTGGCCTTGGAGTAGGACTTAATGCCATCTAAAGTCCTGTTTCTTGGGGCGCCTGGGTGGCGCAGTCGGTTGAGCGTCCGACTTCGGCCAGGTCACGATCTCGCGGTCCGTGAGTTCGAGCCCCGCGTCGGGCTCTGGGCTGATGGCTCAGAGCCTGGAGCCTGTTTCTGATTCTGTGTCTCCCTCTCTCTCTGCCCCTCCCCCGTTCATGCTCTGTCTCTCTCTGTCCCAAAAAAATAAATAAACGTTAAAAAAAAAAAAATTAAAGTCCTGTTTCTCAAACCTTTGGACTTGGACTAGAACTGATGCCATTAGTTCTTCTGAGTATCTTCCTATTGGTTCTATTTCCCTGGAGAACCCTGACGAATACAGTTTTCATTATAATGCCATTATGTGGGGTCAAGTGGGAGACAGTAGCTTTCTAAGGGTAGCTTTCATTGAGATTATTATCAACTGAATGTCCCCTTTCTAAATTCATATGTTGAAATCTCAACCCCCAATGTGCATTTGGAGATAGAACCTTTGACAGGCAACTAAGGAGTGAAGTCATGAAAATGAGGTCTTCATGATGGGACTACTGTCCTTATAAGAAGAGACGTCAGGAAGCTTCACCATGTAAGGGCACAGTGAGAAGGCAGAAAACAATAAAGAGGGCCCTCACCAGAAACCAACCATGGTGGAATCTTGATCTTAGACTTCCCGCCTCGAGAACTGTGAGGTGGTAAATTTCAGTTGTTTATGCCCCACAGTCTGGTTTTTTGCTGTGGCAGCTACAGCTAACTAATACAGAGACTTTTGCTTGCCAGGCTCTTTCTAGTTCCCTGGATGCTTTCACTATTCTTGCTGAAAGAATATAAACCATCCTACAATATAGCCTGTTTTATCTCCTTGCTTTATTGTCTTACCTCTCATGAATCTGATTCCCTTTCCTTGATATCTGAGTAATCTTTCCAATTTCTCCTGAATTAATTACTGTAAGTATTTTAGACCTTTACTTTTTGTCTGGACAATGAATTACCTTTCTGGTCAATATTTTCTAATCTCCATCCTCCTTTGCCTCTTCTTATGCAAAGTATCAGTACCAGGTTTAGGACTTAAACGCGTAGAAGGGCCAGCCCACATGAAGCAAATGAGATAAAAGCAAAACAATGTGGAGTGCTAGCAAATTAGAGAATGTGTGCCCCCATTGAAAAGCTGCAGTTGGCACTTACATTTTGTCAGATCCTCTAAATTTTCAAAAGAATACAGAAACTAAAGTTTTTAAAGGTTAGCAACTAATTAAAAATATTTTAAAAAAGATGTATGTGGGTCAACATCATTCAGGCCAAACACCATAGGTCTCAGGGCCAGATTTTGGCTCTCTGGCCCCCAATTGAGGACTTCTACTATAATCTCTTTAACGATTTCTCCCAGGGGCCCAAGGGGTTAGTATGAAAATAGTTTCTCCTGGTGGCTCATATTAATATCCCTTAGATGGCTTTGGAGATCGGGCCAATTTAAGTCATGCTTTTGGTGGAATCATGGCTTATGTCCTTTTTCAGCTCTGTCTGGCAAGTAGCCCCCCCTGGCTCAAAGAATCACTGCCCAGCTGACTGCCGGCAGTAGAGCAGCGCTCCTCCAAAGAACAGGACACCAGATAACTGCCCAAATCACTCTGTCCTGAGGAGGAGTCTGTCTATATTGAATAGTTTATGATGCCACAAGCTGGCATATAGCTCTGCAGCAGCAGCCAAGTGCGTCTGTCACGCAGAATCTGCAGACATCAATACTATTGTTATCTTAGGCACCAGGATTTTATTTTCCTCAATACTTTATTTACTTCATTGAACAATATTGAATTTTCTTCTGCCTGAGTTAGGCTCTGAGACTAAATCATCAGCAGGTGCTTTAAATCGTTCTCTTGATGATTGCTTGCTTCTATTTCTGGTATCGTTTTCTCTCTGAAGTACTGGGTTGGATTTTCAATTTTGGTGGTCAGACCTGTGTTTCTCTTCACTGCAGAGGTTTAAGCAAGTCTCTGAGGCATGTCTTACTATTTTATTCCTTGTTTCTAGTGTCCAGGTTGGGCAGCAGCCTGTGGGAGCTGCAGCCTGTTTCACAGAGTTTCAGAACAATGTGAAAGAACTTGATAGTGTGGTAAAAGAAGGAAGAAAAAAATCAGTTTAACCGTACTCCAGAAGAAAAAGAGTCATGCTCAGTTTTCTTTGTCTTCCAAGATTTTCTTTGTCCAGATTCATGATATAATCATTGTATTTCCTTTAGTTAACATACTTTCTTTTTTTTACTGTTATTGAAGTAGACAATTTTTTAGAACATTCTATTTATTTTTTAATTTTTTTTTAATCTTTATTTTTGAGAAAGAGAGAGACAGAGTGTGAGTGGGGGAGGAACAGAGAGAGAGGGAGACACAGAATCCAAAACAGGCTCCAGGCTCCAAGCTGTCAGCATACAGCCCAATGCAGGGCTTGAACTCACAAACCACGAGATCATGACCTGAGCTGAAGTCAGACGCGCAACCAACTAAGCCACCCAGGCGCCGCTCTATTTATTTATTTTGAGAGAGAGAGAGAGAGCAAGCACACACACACGGACAGGGGAGGGGCAGAGACAGAGAGGGAGAGAGAGAATTCCAAGCAGGCTCCACTCTGTCAGCACAGAGCCCAACACAGGGCTTGAACTCGTGAACCAGGAGATCATGACCTGAGCCAAAATCAAGAGTCAGATGCTCAACTGACTGAGCCACCCAGGTGCCCCTGAGATGGACAATTTTTATACACCCTTTGGGTCTCATTTATTCACAGATACTTACTTTCCTAGGTTTCTAATCAAAGCGAGAAGCCCTGCCGTAAATTACCTCATGTCCCTACATTTTGCCTATCACAAAATTACTTATTATTATTATCAATATTATCAATTTTTCATGTTGCTAAGATATGGTATAACTTTAAGGTCTCAAAGGCGAGGAGATTATATCAGTCTCATTCACTGTATCCCCAAGAGAAAAAATAAGTAATGTATGTTTCAGCTGAATCTATTACATGTTCATATAACCTTATTCATACTCAATTTTTAATTTCACACAGTTTATTAACATTCAGCTTCTGTTTGCCAACCATTATTTTGTAGTCGCACAGAGCAAAACAGCCCACTTGACTTTCCAAATGCAGTACCTGTTGGTCATCTTTACTCTATTTGCATGCTTTTCTTCCCATATCTAAAATATAAGGTCGAGAATTTAGTTAAACGATCAGTAGTTTAATATTGGTTGATACACTCTAAGGACAAAATCCCTTGTTTTCTTTTTTTTTTTTTAATGTTTACTTATTTTTCAGACACACACACACACACACACACACACACACACACACACACACAATATGAGTGGGAGGAGGGGCAGAGAGAGAAGGAGACATAGAATCTGAAGCAGGATCCAGGCTCTGAGCTGTCAGCACAGAGCCAGCGGTGGGGCTTGAGCCCACGGACTGTGAGATCATGACCTGAGTTGAAGTCAGATGCTTACCCAACTCAGCCATCCAGGCACCCCCAAATCCCTTGTTTTCTATATTGTGAATGTGTGATCCAGAAATTTTAAGTTCCTAGGAATTCTGTCAAAATTTCTTTTGTCCAAGAACATAGAATTAATAGTTTCTACTTATGAGTCTTTCATCTATTTGATAAATCAAACAGAACCAAATATTTATTTAATCCTTCATTTTAGTTTACTAAGGCTGTGCCACAAAGTGAGTGGGAAAAATAACAGAAATGTATTGTCTCACAGCTCTGGGGGATAAAAGTCCAAAATCCAGGTGGTGGTTCCTTCTGGAAGCTATGGGGGAAGGGTCTGTTCAGGCCTCCTGCCTTGGCTTATTAATAGATGGCTGTCTTCTCCTGTGTCTCTTCACATTGTCTTTCCTCTGTTTTTGTCTATCTCTGTGTTCAAGTTTCTCCTTGAACTTGATCAGTGATACTAGATTAAAGCTCCCCCTAACAGCTTTATTTCAACTTAACTACCTCTATAAAGACGTTATCTCCAAATAAGATCACATTCTTATGAAGTGGGGGTTAGAAGTCCAACATATGAATTTTTGGAGGGTATGACTCAACCTGGAATATACCAATTATATGATTAGCACTAATTCTTAGACTCTAGGGAATATGCATTTTATACTTTTGTGGGGTAGACCAAGCCAACACTCATTAAGGAGAAGTATATGATACAAAGACTATGTAACCAGAGCTGAAATTGTGTGGAAAGTATGTCTATACTGTAGGAGTGCAAAAATAAAAATAAATAAAAGTAGCAATGTGCACTGGAGTGATCACAAAACATCTGAGACTCTGATAAAAATAAAGGCTTAGTCAAAAGAAAAAGCTGGACTTTAATAAAATAGGACTTAGATTAAGTGTAAGAAACGGAAAATAGCATATAAAGTAGGAGGTAGGGGTGAGAGCATAGAGGTATGAGTGAGTAAAAATGCAAGACATAATTCATGTCACAGTGAGAGGATGAGCTGGTTCAACATGTTGAGGAAAAATAGAAAAGGTTAAGGTGGAAAATGAAGGATGGGCTAAATGTATTTGTATTTGAAATCTTGGGAGCAGAGTTTACAATTGATCAGGTCGTGAAATAGGTAGTGACTGAAAGGTTTTGAGCAGGAGATTGACAATGATGTGGTAGAATGCAGAAATCTTCATAATCTTTTACTCCTTTCCACACTTGTGTACTTTGTAATGTGACTTTGCAGGTCTGTCCATTAGGAGGTGAAGACTATTTTCTCTTTGCAATGAATCTGCTGGTCTGTGACTTACTTTAACAGGGGGCCTAACACCGCAGCAGTTTTGACCCTGGCCTCAAATTAATGGTTGTGTATACTTTCTGTCTCTTTACTTCTTCCTGTCCCTCTGTCTCTGTCTCTCTCTGTGATCACCAGTTAAAGAAGCCTGGTGTAGTCTGCTAGAGGATAGGACACCATGTGAGAGAAGCCCACCACAGACAAGGTCATTTGTGATCACGAGCCCTCAAAAGACCATTCACTTGTCTGCAGACATGTGAATGACCCCAAGCAAGCAAGACCAGCCTAGCCAGATCTAGCAGGCTGGCAAATCGTCCCATCTAAGCCATAGACTCATAAGCAATAATAAATACTTAATAATTAGGGTGCCCGGGTGGCTCAATCAGTTGGATGTCTGACTTCGGCTCAGGTCATGATCTCATGGTTCATGGGTTTGAGCCCAAAGTAGGGCTCTGTGCTGACAGCTCACAGCCTGGAACCTGCTTTGGATTCTGTGTCTCCCTCTTTCTCTGCCCCGCCCCCACTAACGCTCTCTCTCTCAAAAATAATAAATAAACATTAAAAAAACTTAATAATTAAACCATTAAGTTATGCAATTGTTAGACAGTATTATTATAGTAGAAAATTCAAACTGAGACATTTGAGTAATTAAAGAAAGATGAACCTGGCAGCAATTGTAGTATGGATTAGCTTATTTGTGTGAGTATATAGAAAGTAGAGGCAGGCAATTAGAATAAAGAGTAAAAGTTGGAAATTGATCTAAGAAGGAGCTTAGACTAGGATACTAATATAGTAAGGGTGTCATGAAAAACATTTTGAGGAGAAAAATGGCAAACTTTGTGAATTAAAAAAATGAGAGGGAAGAATTAAGGAATTTTATTTGACTTTCTGCCAAATACTTAGAAAAACTTTTGCCATTCCCTTTAAAAATAGTTCTAAAGTGATTTTCTATGACTCAAAGGAGAACTTGCCTTAAGCTATTTCTTTCATCAGCTTGTCAAAATACACCAAGTCATTTTGGGGTTCTAAGAATGGGAAATTTTTTTTTTAATTTTTTTTCAACGTTTTTATTTATTTTTGGGACAGAGAGAGACAGAGCATGAACGGGGGAGGGGCAGAGAGAGAGGGAGACACAGAATCGGAAACAGGCTCCAGGCTCCGAGCCATCAGCCCAGAGCCTGACGTGGGGCTCGAACTCACGGACCGTGAGATCGTGACCTGGCTGAAGTCGGACGCTCAACCGACTGCGCCACCCAGGCGCCCCTAAGAATGGGAAATTAAGACACATTCTATAAAATATATGGCCACTGTTTAACGTTTCACAAAAAGAAAGTCTGTTGGGAATGATTGGTTTAAAATATAAACACCAAAGATATCCTGCATCTTGGGAGAGAAGTTTGGCTTTTTGTTATGGTAAGAGCTAAGAGACTGCATGAGAAAATTGAGGTCTTTCCCTTAGTAAGATTTCCACATGCTCCAGTTCCAGAGCATGTCAAAGATAAAGCAAGATTAAACAGTTTGCTGCCCAGCTGCCAAAGTCATAATGCTTCTTTATGCTTGTCTTCTAATCTACATCTTTGTTTCAAAGGATGTGAGATTCTAAGAGGAAGAAATCTTTTAAAACAAGCATAGGCAGCAAACCCCTATATATAACAACAATGAAGACATGAATTACTTGTTTTTAATGGTTCATGGTAGTAGTAAGTGAAGATAAAATTTTGAATATTTGATACTTTTATGGTCATGAATATATATCAAGGATAGATGAATGACAATGTTCGTTTATTCAAAAACTTCTCATCAGATGATTATTTAACTTTATTTTTTTATAGGTCTATATTAATGTAGGCAATGTAACCTTTCCTTCCCTGAATTTCCTTAGAAAATTATATTTTGCTCATAAAGAACTCCTCTCAGACAAAGCATTCATTAAGAGACAAGACATTAAGTTTAGGTAAAAATTAGTGAGTGGAGAGGAAAAGATAAAGTGGAAATGTCTCCCTTTGGTTCTTTAGTTCCTGGGATTCTTTGAAAATCTACAGCTGTACATCAGCTTTCCTTTTTTCCACCTAAGCGTTGCTCAATGACAACAACGTGGAGACCTCAGGAATCCTAGTGCTTCAGATGATAATGCAAATGACGCAAACACATGTGCATCACTGTGAAGGATTCTTGCTGAGAAGCCTTAAAATCCTTGGTAACAGATGCCAGTGTACAATATGAATCCAGCACTGAGTCTGCCTCCATGTGCCCTAGTTGAATGAAGTCAGTGGAATTAGCTTGAAGATCTTCCGTTTTTAACGTATGGTGTTTATTTCATAATTCATCTTTCCTTTTTGTTACGAACGACAATTTTATGTAGAAATTACTAATTGCCATGCCTTTTGTTGAAGACAGAACCAGAGTATCTGTGCAGATTTTCCCCAATATATGATGATTAAGAAGAAGAAACACAGAGCAGAAGCTACATTTATCTCCAACATAGGAAAGATCATCTATCTCATTTGATGCTTTCTAGACTTTTCAAATTTTAATTTAGAAATAAATTAGGAACATCTCATGTCACTAAATCTTCTAACGCTGAGTTAAATAACCTTATCGTTCAATCTACAAATGTACTATTACCTTTTTAAAAAATCAATTCCCTAACTGTATTCATTTAGATTTTTTCCATCTTTCCAATGGTACTGGATACAGTATTGCAGTGAACATGCCTTTAGGCAAAATCTTCATACATGACATTTAACTTATATGGTAATATCAAGTCACAGTGTACCTAGACATGTGAGAACAAAGTGAACCACTGTGGCCAGAGCTCGGCCGTCTTGGTCTCCCTGTGCTCAGGTCTTGCAGAATGTGGCTCTTTAATGTAAACTTATCCAAAGATGAGTGTAAAAAAAAAAAAAAAATAGGGCAGCATCCCAGATGGTCTTGCTCAACAATTTAAGGTGTTTGACCTTTATAGTCTTGACCAGTATTTTCAAGAGTAAATAATTTATCAGCTTATTGGATACAACTGATATTTTCTGAGATGAAATATAATACCATAAAATGGAATATTACAAATCAGGGTGGATCAATATGAGTATGCAAGATGTTATTTCAGTTCTATGTGATGTGCTTGTGGATAAAAGAAAGAGAGAGAGAGAAGAGAGAGGTTGTAAATGTATTTTTCATGTGTAGTAAAACAAAAGAGAAAGACAATGCTGCATTTGATGGAAAGCCACTGAGGAATTTTGTAAATGAGAGTAATCTGTCTGCATTTGTACTTCTCATAAAGAAGTTTTTTTTTTTTTTTTCTCAGTACAGAAGTTAGATTTTGGGGATAATGATGGCTGGAAATAGGAAGTTATATAGCAAGCTACTAAATTTTGTGGTGAAAAAAATCACTACCCAAACTTAGGCAGTGGTAACGAAGATGAAAGGGATCCACAGGTGTGAATGATATTTAGGAAGGAGAATTAACAGAAATAGATCACTGACCAGCAGAACAGCAAGCAATTCATGATGACTCTGAATGTTTTTGGCCCAGGTGACTATGTGAACAGAGATGTCATTAACTGAGATTAGGAGCACAGGAAAGGGAGCCAGTTTTGACAAAAAGCTGTCATTTCTGTGAAAATACACATTGGATTTGATGAATAGTCCATTCTTTATGGTATGAAAAGTTTCAATATGACCCAGAGGATGAGTTCAGCTGTGCTGGACTGAAGAGTAAATGGTGGATAAGAAAGTGAAAGCAGTGTTTATAATCCACCTATAAAAAGTTCCACCTCGAAATGCAGGCAACAGAGAGCATATAGATATGATTTCTTCCTTCGTGTATTTACATATTTAAATATATATTGAGTGCCTACAATGCCCTAATCTTTTTACAGCTAGATGATGTTTTTTTTCATATAAATTATATATAATTATTTCCCAGGCTTCCCATGTATTTGGTTATTCCTTATGCCCCAATTTTTACTTATGAAAATTTCAACATCAGAAGACACAGCTATATAATAAGTTTTAGCAGTTGATATCTCTATAAATGTATGTGTTCTGTAGTTGATAATGTACATGAACTGTTATTTATATAGGAGATGGGTACTTGCTTGTAGTGTTGTAAGCACATATTGTTGAAGCAATCACAACTTATTTTCATATGTACTCTGCAATAGTATATGAGATACAAGAGGAGATACAAAGCCAATTGATAGGGTTGGGCCAGATATCATTTATTTCACTGGGACCCATCAGCTCTTCAGATTTTATAAATATAACTTTTCTTTTCTCTGATTTTATAATATATGTTCTTAAAGGCTAGCCAAATATAGTTTAGATGTATCTGGCGAATGGCTCTAGAATATCTTTAAATGGTAAACTATAGTAATTTCTTCTTTCAAATTGTTTTATACTTGTCCCTTCCTTTTAAGTCATGCAGGTATTTTTACTGTAATCTAAATCTGTATTATTGCCCACTTAAATTTCAGGAACTGCCTTATGGCACGTGTTCCTATTGTCTGACTCAACTTCTATATCCATCCAGCATAGAATGATCCGAAATATGACTTTTATTATGACTTTACCTTACTCAACAACCAGCATTCATTCTTTATTATCTACTGCATAAGATCCAGACTCTTTTGTATGAATTTCAAGTCTTTATAACCCTACCCTAAATATAGGACTTGGCATTGTACCATTCCACTGGGATTTTATCAGGCTCCTTGTCTCTTCATGTTTCACACTCACATGTGCCTCTGGAATTCTCTCCATGAAGTGGTCTTCCTTCTCTCACTCACCCACACCCATCTGGACTCCACATTTTGTAGACCTACCGTCTTTCTTATGGAGTACACTTACAAATTAACATTTATTATTCCTTCAGTTCTCCACACATCTGTAGAGTCAGAACCTTGATAATAAACTGTTATTTTAGATGTGGTGTTTTATTTCTTTTATTAAACAGTAAATGAGGATACAGTGTAGACCCATTATGACATAATTATTTTGTAAAGTTGATGGTAGAAACCTAGCCTCATCATGGTGCTAAATCATATACTTGCTCATTGATCAATTAATAATTAGATGATTATCAAGATTTCTGGTATCAGTATTCCATGGTTCAAAACCACTTGACTGTATCTTTAGAAAATACCTACTTAAAAAATTTACCCCCTTACCCGTACTTAGCTATCTCCCTCCTACCTTGTCATGTTCCTCCTTCCCTCTCCCACTCTCTTCCTGCAGTGGGGGGTTGAAAGGCCAGGAGTGATGGATGGCAGGGTCTGGGAAGTTGGGAAGTCCCCTGCACAGAGGGAAAAAAAAATCTGATGAGACTTTCAACTATTTCACCAAAAATATAAAATAAAACATTAACTTACCTAGTCATATTGATTTTCTACTTTTAGTTAAATACTTAATACCTTTAGGGTTTTTGTTGTTGTTATCAGTGGTTTTCTTTTTCCACTCATTTTTCTCAGTAGTGATGGAAAAATCTCTATAGCTATGTGGAAATAAATAGGTAATAATTTATCTAACATGTGTACTTCTTTCTATATAGCTAATACATTTTATTCACATAAAAATACAATTCAAGATATTTTTTATTAACATGAAATTGTCAAATTGGTTTCCATACATCACCCAGTACTCATCCCAACAGGTGCCCTCCTCAGTGCCCATCACCTATCCTCCCCTCCCTCCCACCCCCCATCAACCCTCAGTTTATTCTCAGTTTTTAAGAGTCTCTTATGCTTTGGCTCCCTCCCTCTCCAGCTTTTTTTTTCCTTCCCCTCCCCCATGGTCTTCTGCTAAGTTTCTCAGGATCCACATAAGAGTAACAACGTATGGTATCTGTCTTCCTCTGTATGACTTATTTCACTTGGCATAACACTCTCCAGTTCCATCCACATTGCTACAAAAGACCATATTTCATTCTTTCTCATTGCCAAGTAGTATTCCATTGTGTAGATAAACCACAATTTCTTTATCCAAGATTTTTAAAATACATTTTACCTTACAGAATATTAGCTATGATAACTATTACTCAGTAATTTCATTTTCCTGAAATGGATAAGATGCCAAAACTCATATTTCAAAGAATTGGTTACACAGACCTTTCTACCATGTTGATGTGGGGACCTGCAAATCTGTCTCTTTCTTAGGGGACTTGTTCATTTTATTTAATTCAGTCTGGCCATTCCAGTGTTGAACATAGAAGTGTATGCCACTTCAGGGGAAAATTTCTTTGTGTGTTTCCCTCAGTGAGCCAAAAAATAACATTTTATTTATACCAGAGACCCTAAGTGATGGCAAACTAAGGTAGTAGACTCTTAAGCTTACTTTGTGCCCTTGGTTGTCACTAGAATAAGATCTGCTACTAGGACATATGGTTTTTATCTTCCAAATGTTTCCATTATGGAAAAAAGCCTACTTCTTTATTTCTTTGTAGACATATATAGGTAATTTAAAAATGGGAATGTATTCAGTATATTTGTGTAACTTCCTGTAAATAGTATTATAGGTAGAAATGCCATCATCGGATAATTACAAAATAAATCCTGGTTTTGTAACATAAAACATTTCTGAAGTTATCTCAACTTATATTTTTAGAAAGAAAGAGTTAACAGTGGTTCTGTAGCTCTTTTCTACCTCTGTTTTGATACTGACCAATCTCCTTATAAATATAGACCATGGATTTACTAGAGAGAAAATAAATGAGGAATCTGGAAGAGTTGCTATGTGCCAATTACTGAACCCGGAATCTTCTAGCAGGATATACTTCTGCAAGGTTTTCAATTGTAAATAATCCTGCCATCTCTGGATCTCTGGGCGGCAGCTACACGAAGAATTATTAGTTATATGACCATTATACCAATACGAGATTAGAAGTGGGTAAAATTTGAGAGCCTCTAAAGCCTACTAAACTCATCCTTCTGGAGAGCAAAACATATAGTGGTAAAAGAGGATTTGAGAAGCTGTGTCTGATGAATGTGCAGTTCCTGGGTCTTTACAAGGCTTATGCTGCTTCTCCTGTTTTGTTTCCTTTGTGACTCATTTGTAAAAAGCTTGGATTTCATGGCATCCTACTTGGCAATCTGGGCCTCTGTGATCATGCAATTTGTATAATTTTTTTTTTTACATTTTTTAAATTAAATCTTTATGAAAGTTCTGCATTGTAAGTGCATATGCTAATGGTTATGTTTTAGAAAGGAACTTACGCTAGGGTGGTGATAGTAACTGTAGGAAATTTAGAGCAGTAGCAACAATCCGTTTAGCTGATGGTGTGCTAGGCCCTTAATTAATTCACTTATTTCACAGTTGCTCAGCATACAGAGGACTGTGCTTCTGGATCTTTCTCTTTCATGGACCCCATCTAAGCCCTTGAGAGATCAGCTAGAAATATGTTCTCATGGTCTTATAATTGGTATGATTTGCGCAAGTAGTATTCTTTAACTATGATCTCTTAGGAATATTGTCTTTCCACTCCAATTTCTCTTTGGCATTTTTTTCTTGTGTTGGGTGGTAAGGAAGAAGCCAGGAAGGAGGAAATTCAATTAGAGATTCATTTATTTAGAGTTTATTGAATAAGTTTACATGGTTGGGGTATAATTATACACCTTTCAGTTAATATTCATGTATAGTTAATGCCAGTAATCCTGGTATAGGAATGGCTTTCTGGAATAATCCTATCACCTACTGTGTTGTAAGAAAAAGTGTGAGGACAGAGTTTGTATCATGGCATGCATGTATCTTATGGTGCCCAGAGCCTGAAATCTATTGGTAGTGGAGAGAAAACAAGGTATAAAATGTGCAGAATCAGAAGCTAGCTTGTGGAAAATTCTCACAGATTTGTAGTGCACATATGAAATAAATGTATAGAGATTTTCTTAAATTAAAAAAAAAAAAAACCTAGGGGCACCCTAGGTGGCTCAGTCAGGTGAGCATCTAACTTTGGCTCGGGTCATGAGCTTGCAGTTTGTGTTTGAGCCCTGCATCGGGCTTTGTGCTGACAGCTGAGATCCTGGAGCCTGCTTCCGATTCTGTGTCTCTCACTCACTCTCTCTGCCCCTCCCCCACTCTCTCTCTGTCTCAAAAATAAACATTTAAAAAAATTTTAATAAAAAACCTAAAAATTTTTAAATACTTACCAGTAACAAGATGTGAAATGGAAAGAAATAGCTCTAAGCTATTGATAATAAAAGTCATTTTTTTAAGTGAGAGAAACATTCTATCGGAAATTAAATTATAAAATTCTCATATGAAGAGGCATTCAGAGATTGAAGCCAAAACATAAAGACATAGAATAAAAGTATTACAAAAGTAATTAATGAAAACATTGATTTTTTTTTCCATGTGGATTTTGTGATACTTTTGGTATGGGTCCATTTTTTAAGTTAATAAATTGTTGCAATACTTTTTTCATTCAAAATAGTAACTTCCGTAATGTTTTTTTGTATTTGTTATTTTGTATTTATTTTTAAAGAGTAATGCCAAATTTCATGTGCATCCACTCATGCCAGGTTCCATCCAAGATGAATATTATTCTCCATAGTTTATCCATACTTGGGCCAAGAGTAGAATGTCATATTATATGCTTTTTCCCTTCCACTGAATTTCTTTTTGTTCAGATTAAATCAACTATAAAGGAGAGAAAAAACTCCAACGCTATGTGGAAGGCCATATCTAGATGTCAAGGCATAGAAAAGGATAGGGGATTCAGTTATTTATTCATTAATTCTACCGAGTGCCAAATTTGAGCCTGTTTAATTTAAATGGACAAATAATGCAGCTTCCCCAATGCATGTCAATATGCAAAATATTCTCTCCTATTGCCATATATTCATTAAATTGCCTGATGTATGGAGTTTCTCTTGATAAACATCATTACATATTACATATTATATACTTTGTGTATAATTTAGAGGCTGTATTTCAAACAAAAGATCTGGAAATATTTGTAGTGCTGACATTATGAACATATGTTTGAGACTTTGCAAAGTGTTTAATTATGAAAAATATATTTCTGAAATTATAAGTATAACCTACCTTAATTTTGTAAACAGAGTATTACTATGGGGTGTTTTTATTTTTGACATGTGGAGAATTTTAAACATTTGATCTCTGAAGGTTAATATTTGTTTCCAGAAGTGTAAAACTATTCTAATCTGTATGGTCAAGAAACAGAATCAAAACCTTTTCTGCAAGAGAGAGTAATTTGGAACCTATTTAAGAAAGAGAGTGACTAATCCAGGTAGACAAGACTTGAGTTTATTTATACGATTCATATCTCCCTTCTTTAAAGGACATTTACAAACTTGATTTCAAAAATAAAAGAATTTCTGAATGACAAGTGTTCACGTTTTAATTTCAATATTACAGGTATGCTCTTTTGTGATAAATTATCAGTTGAAAATGTTCCAGTGAAATCTGGTATCAATTAATTTAACACTTCATATAAGAAATAAAACATTTATTTTCAAGTCTTACATATATTACTTAAAATAGATACAAAGTTCAATTTGTAATTTTTAAATTTTATTGCTATATCAAGCTAGCTACCTGGAAGAAAATACCTTAGTGGGGGAAAAAAAAAGGTTTTGATTGTTTTAATAAGTATGACTTTTAAAACAAGCACTGTTAGTAACAATCCACCCATATGTTATTTAGGAATTAGGCAGGTCAAATAATGTATATTATTTTGAAAGAAAAGGAATAGTAATTGTTGGATAGGTGCAGGAAAATAATATTTGAAGACTATAATATGCAGCTTGGAATCAAATTCAAGAAGTTGACTGATTAGAAATTATAACAATGAACAAATTCATAAATAATTGCTTAGTTCCCATCTTTTAATATTAATCTGCATGATTGAAGCACACTGAAACAACGAGATAAGGTCGTAAAAAAATTGTACATCTGATTGTTTAATGGAGGCATTGCTTTGTTAAAATAGCTTCTTATACATATTTTCCTGTCCAAAAATATAAACTTGCTTATTTTCCATATATACAAGTATCCTGTGAAATTCTGGACTCTGAAAAGGAAAAGGTTGAGGTGTAGCACTGAATAAAGCATTAAAATGCAATGGTATTTTTGGCTGAAATTCAGCAAAGTTACTGTCAGTAGAGAAGAGTTGATCCAAGTGTGCTTCCAAGAATCTTCTAGGTTTTTGCCCCTATGAGAAATTTGTTGGCGACATCAAATAATTGAACTCTTCAACATCAATATATACAAAGGCATTTTATTTTTAATCAACGAAAGGGACTTAGAGTCATCAGAAATTTCAACTTTATTTTTTCATAATACATATATTTATTGCCATGATAGTTCTGCAATTGTCATAAAATTAGAGTCAGATGGAATTCAGAGACACGTGCAAGTTTTGGAAATGGACACATAGATAACAGTATAGAACTGTACATAAAATAATTACAATTTATTAAACATACTTTTAGCACATCCTTGATGGATGGGAATGAGCACCATATCTTTTATGAATATATATTGTTCTGTTTTTTTTTTTCCTACAGCACCAAAGAAATCCAAATAGGAAAGGGAGAGATGAAAATTGGGAATCAAGAATAAGGCCTGTTTCCATCTCAGCCACACTATCTTATATTTTATGATTTTCGAAGCTTTTGTCGTGTGATTCTGCCCCCACAAGGACATCGGGATTTCTAATCGGTACGTATATACTCAGCAAGTTGTTTTCTATACCATCCTTATTCAAAACTTGCATGTGGCATAAAATGGCTTGGTGGCACCAAGATATTTTTTCTGTTGATTTCAGATGTTCTTTGTCCTAATCTTAGCCAAGAAAACAAACAGGACCAACTTCAAATCCAAATTTCTGATTCTGATCACCAAAGTCATTGATCATTACATCAACGATAGGTACTTGATCAATTTTCGGTGTATTGATTTCAATCACAGTTTTTTCATAGCCTTTTCTGGACTGTAAAATTAAGCAGAAAGAAAAATTTATACAATCATTTCATGCTTTTAACATATATGCTTTTTTTTTCCTAGCCTCTGAATGGAGGCAGAAGGGTAAGAAAGAAGAGAGTAAGAAGCAGATTTGCCATTATCTATGTTGTAATTAACTCTTGTTATCACTGATGTCATGTGTAGTTTTAAATTTTGAACGTTGACAGCTGCATTTAATATTTAGCTGTTACCACTCAACTATAATATTTGGATACACTGCATAGATGAAGAGAATCTTACTGAATTTATAAATACAGTTTAACATGAAAACTGATGTTAGTATTGGGTTAGACTCCTACATAAGAATATATTCTTACCATTATAATCATACAATATGTGCATATATATACATGTGTGTGTGTGTCCATAAATATATGTCAAGGTTTCTTAAGAAAAATTTAAATACATTATAGAAATTATAGTACATAAGGTCAAAAGTCAAAGCATTTCTGCTGCTATATATTAATTTTATGAATGATTATCAGTACACTACTATTGGGAAATCCAAACACTTGCTACTTTTAATATGCTTTCTTTTCTTTAATCTGTGGGTACCATACTCACTTTGTTGAAGGCATGGACCTATTTATTTATAAATGTGACCTCTCTTTAGTCATCAGCTAAACCGAGTTTTTTTAGTGTGCTTTCTGTATCATTTTCTTAAATGGAACTCCCATTGTGTGAAAAGGATGGTTTCAGAGGATAGAAATCACAAAAATGTTAGTAACTGCCTAACCTGGTATAACACAGTCCCAACAGACAAGCCCTTATGGACAAAATACAGGGGTAAGTATTAGCTATGGTGTAAATGGTATAATGCTGATTCCTTTGTCATTTTAGAATCATGGATGAAGGAAGCAAATGAAATAAAGTTTTTTATTATTTTTATTTCAAGAATGACTAGATATAATAGTATTCAAATATCAGGAATAATTCCATACAAATAGCATATGATCTAAGATTACCTTCTGTTATGGCTTTTAAATATGTGCCTATATATAAGTTTCAGAGTTTGTGTGTATGTATGTGAATATTAGTGGCTTCTAATATATCATATTTCAATATGCCAGTGTTAAGCATCAGATCTTAAAAACAACAGACATCCATTTCATGAGAGATTCCTGACTTAGGGCCAAGCTGAGATGGTTGCACACAGCCTCTCACCCTGTGAAAGAAGGCAAGTGATTATACTCACCGCACAGCCATCATATAGTGCTTTGATGAAAGGGTTGTTGTCATAGGACATCTCCTCATCATTGGATCCCAAGAACCGTAGTGCTTTGTCATAACTTCCTGATGACACATCATACCAGGCTGCTGACTGATGACAGGTGTAGGTGAAATTTTGCCGAGCAGAGGCAGTCAGCAGTTTCAGGAATGTCATTTGCACCATATTAATGGAATTTCCTTCAACATCTAAATAGGAAAGCTGGGAATAAAAGAATAAAAAGACAGACATAGGTTCTTTTACTTTTTTATGTTATAAAAGAATAAAATCACTGTTGACAGTGAACTGTGATCCCAGAAGCATGTGGATGAATCAACTGTCCCATTTTCACTTAGGGAATGAAAGTGGGCAAGGAGGGTCATAAGACTCAGGGACAGGATTTTATGAAATCACTATTGTACTCCCACCTGAGTTACTATGAGCACTACTCATCTTTGAAAAATATTCACTTTGTTTCAATGCTTCGTTTTCCTAACATTAAAAATTTCCAAAAGAAAAGCTTTTGTTTCCAAAAGATCTTTCATTATGTTTGTGTATCTTTTTATTTATTTGTTTTATTTTTTTAAAGTTTATTTATTTGAGAAAGATGGAGAGCACACATGCATGAGCGGGAGAGGGCCAGAGAGAGAGGGAGAGAGAGAATCCTAAGCGGGCTCTGCACTGTCAGTACAGAACCTGAAACAGGGCTCCGATCATGACCTGAGGTGAGATCAAGAGTCAGAGGCTTAACTGACACCCAGTCGCCCCTGTGTATATTTTTAAATTATAGAACTGCAAAATAGTGAAACAATTAGAACTGAGGTATCTCGGTGCAATGGAAAGTTACCTATTTTTGTGTTTTTATTTCACCTACTCCTTTAAAAATTTCATACTATAGCCACTAGACCCAAAGTTTTAAACATGTTTCTGCATTTTTTGACGCCATAGTTTTCTAAGATGTTTGGTCTTCTATTTCCAGCACAGATCTGCCTGTTTGATCATTCTTAGACAATGTACTTATTCATCACTGTGTCACCAGCACCAAGCATAATGCCCAAGACAACGCAAAAGAATATATGGTGAGTCAGTAAATACTTATTTTACATTTAGGGCAGGAAAGTAGTTTTAACTACAAATTATTACAATCCTTTATTAAATTCATAAATGGTTTTATTGGGTAAAATTGAAAGACTGGCGTCAGCTGAACATAGATATTTTTTAAAAATTGAGTAGGAAATTTACCTAGGCTATGGATTAGTGTAAAGGTAATTATCTATGGCTTGCTTCTTTTGTTGAATTTACTTAATCCTTACTGATTAACAGCTCAGATAATGAGAAGACTTGTTTAGTTGAAGGAAAAAAAAAAAAACTTGGGAAATGAACAGTAAGGTAAACAAACCAAAACAAAAAATAACACCACACACACAGTTCTGTGTTATGTATTTTTAAATTCTACACAGGTAAGAGTGTCACATGGATATTTAATATGTAACTTGAAGACTAAACTGAAGAATTATGTTAAGTGGAAAACTTCACTAAGGTTGTCAATTAACGTGTAGGTTTTGCATAAGATGAATAACCATAAAATAGTCATCAATAGAAAATAATAGCTTCTTAAAGAACATTAAACAGTTGAATAATTATTGGGATAAGTGAAAAAGTTTCACTTAAATACATTTATTACTATTTTGAATACACATGTATTTGTAAACAGCTTTTATAATATAAATTTAGTTTTGGCATCTAATCTTAAAATACCTGTAAAAATTATTAATAGTGAACTGGTAATGGTATGAAAATATCTAAGTAAACTTGTGCAATAATCCAAATAAAAGGTCAGGTCAGTCAGTGAACTTTATTTCTAAATGTAACGATCAGAAGAAAAAAAAAAAACATTTTGCCTTCCAAAAGTTTTTACTGAAATAGAGAATAAAAAATAAATTAGGTTTCAAACAGAAAAAAAGATATAGAGTCTGAGACACTAAACACATATTACATTCTCTATACCTGATATTTCTAACATAATTCTTTTTTATGATGTCTATCAGGTACTTAATGAAATGCATACTTTATCTGATCATATTTATTGAATTTAGCATATTTCCATGTATTTTGATAGAAAACATTTAGAAAAATTCTCTAAAATACAACTGTGGTCTAAGAAATATAGAAGGAGCAAACCAGAGAACACATGGAATCCTAAAATAGTATAACTCAGACTTTCACAGTCAGGGTCTAAGATATATAATTTGAGCTTCATTTGTGAAGTTTAAGATAAACCATTTCATGTTGAGGTAATAACATACCAGTTTTCCTCTTTTAAATTCACTAAACCAGCTTCCTGGTTTCTCCTTTGGCCATGATGATATTCTTACCTGTTGTAAAGGAACAGGAAAATTAGAAAGTAGGTAAAAATTATGAACAGTATTGTTTATATATGCATCAGTAATTTTCTGTAAGACTAAGATGCCAAAGAAGTTTAAAATGGTCTATCCTGAATTACAGAAAATGAGATAAACAGCAAAATTTGAGATATATCCTGTGACTTCCCACTTAGTGAAGATTGAGTCATTTTCTTCCTGTTTTCTTTAATTGCTCAAAAAGAAGAAGGGGGGGGATGGGAGAACAACCTGCTGATGGCATACTAAGGGCTGTAGGGGACAAAGGTGGAACTCAGAAGCAACCCCCTGTAAAGGAACCCCTCACAATACCAGTCGAAATCAGTCATCAAGACAGATCCCATCAGTATTTCATAGCCAAGGGAAGCATCCTGAAAGTATTCAGCCAGTAACTAAGGGTGGCATGGAAAAGTCATTGCAGGAAGCAAGCGTAATCATCTCCTGCTGGGAAGAATGTTTAGAACCCTTTATAGATCTGCATTTATTGTTTTGCTTTGCAAGATCAGCAAAATGTAACAGTATATAAGGCTTCACTACAGGGAATTTGAGTTATCAGTGTAAAGAGAGGCATTTCCACGTTCCCTTATTTCTTTGGCAGCTACAGGAACTTTTATTATGCTTTGCTGCCAAGTTTGGATGGGAAACAGAAGTTGCTTTGTCTCCTGCTCCTACTATCCAACCTTTACTGGAGAACTTAACTTCCCTCCTAAAGAGATTAGCCACACTTAAAGCTACTTGTCTTGCCCTAAGGAGGTTCTGTGCCTCTGTATGCCCACACCATTTACTAAGAATGTGATTTATTAAAAGAATACAAATAAAGGCAACATTTACCACCAGAAACTGTTTGAAGAATACAATTATGCTAGTGAAAAACCTTTCCCTATATTAGTAATTTGCCTTTAGCTCAAATATATTGATACTGCTAGGTGAAAATCAAGAAATCTGTTTGAAGAGACAAAACATTTAAAAAGTACACAAATGTAGACAATATTCTTATGTAAACGATTATAAATTGTGTATTCTGAACATCATATACAGCTGTGAGTTCTGTCGTGTCATTGGAATGAAGAGTACTATACATGCACTAAAATTTAAGCATCAGCTGTGCTGTGTCATGGAAAACCATAGAATTTTAGAGCACAAGCAGGTGCATAAAGAATACATCTGGGTAAAAAAATAAAGGAGAGAAGTATTTGTTAACTCTGTGCATCACTTTGGTGTCTTATTCATGTTTATGCAAATGAAATGCTCTAATTACCCTGAAGAAAAGCAGATAAATGAAAATATGACAGTATAATTTTCCTGTTTAGTTCAATATTGCAAAAACATGGCAGGAACTGTCAACAATCACCACCAAAACAGACTGGTACTTACTCCCTCAGATTTTTTGTCTGGATAAATGCAAGTCTCGCCACCAGATGTGAAATTACAGTAAACTTTGAAGGAATCGCCTGAGCAACCTTGGTTGGGATCAATCCAGTATTCACCTAGAAGTAGGAAAAAATATGTCATGTTAAAATACATTTAAATAAAAAATTGATTGCATGGTATACACATTTTATTAGAAGAATAAAGAAAAATTAATATTGATGGATCTTTTCCTACAAGAATCCCTTTTATGTTTTTGGTCAAATTGGGATAGGAGTTCAGATAGTTAAAGAGTGACCCTTTGTCTTGTCTGCATCAAAGCTTTGCCCATGTACTTCGCCTGGAACAGTCTGTTATTTCTAGCCTGACTGTTACTTTTAGGTTTCAGCTTAAATGTCACCTCCTCAAATATTAACATTTAATTATCCACTATCATAAATTACATGCATTTGGAATCAGAGAAACTTAACCCTAAATCCTATATGTATTATTTACTACTTTAGTAATCTGAGTATAATAATTATATTTTTCCTTGGTTTATTCATGTAACAATGGAGATGGTGGAATCTACTTAGCCTTAAGAATCATTTCTTGCATTACTTTAAAAAATTTTTTTGGGGGTGCCTAGGTGGTTCAGTCAGTTGAGCGTCTGACTTCGGCTTAGGTCATGATCTCATGGTTCTTGGATTTGAGCCCCTCATTGGGCTCTGTGCTGACAGCTCAGAGCCTGCTTCAGATTCTGTCTGCCTCTTTATGCTTCTCCCCTGCTTGCACTCTGTCTCTCTGTTTCTATCTCAAAAATAATAAACACAGAATCCAAAGCAGGTTCCAGGATCTGAGCTGTCAGCACAGAGCCTGACATAGGGCTCAAACTCATGAACTGCGAGATCATGACCTAAGCTGAAGTCAGACGCTTAACTGACTGAGTCACCCAGGTGCCCCTATAATTTTGAATTCTGTGGTAAGCATTTTTTCTCTTGATTTATTCGGTTAATATTGTCACTAAATTTCCTTCAGATAACATAATAATAGCTTAATTACTAAGATACGTCTGTTCAGTAAATTCAGTACACTATGGAAACCATGTCCAGTTTACCTCTAAATTTATTCATCTATTTTTACTGTCAAATCCCTAAATCAAGTCACCATTAATTTCTTTCCTAGATTAAACCAACAGCTCTTTAACTAGCTTCCTTTGATTTCACCTTGCTTCCTTCCAAATTACTTCAAGTCATTTTTCACTTTCCTCACTATTTTTTAGCCATAGAGACCTTTCAGTTCCTTGAAGGCACCAAGATCTTGTCCTCTTTAAACCTATCAAATGACCCATATCCTCTGCCTGAAATACCCTTTTGATTCTTTGCATGACTGGCTACCTCTTTAAGGTTTCAGCTGAAATGTCACCTCCTCAAATATTAACATCCTTTACACAAAATGGATCATCCTTACCTTATCTAAATACTCATTTTTTCCCACAGTATCTGTCATAATATGCTATTGTTAATACTTCCACTTTTCCTGTCTCCTTCATTTGATAATAGTAGCTCAAGGGCATTATTTCTTCTGTGTGTCTACAAATCTCTGCCTGAAGAACAGTGCCTGGCACTGCTAAGTCAGTTAATTAATATTTAATGGCAATTAATTAACCCATTAAGGAATTAATAACGCTGGTCATTATATGGAAACCATGGGGAGCTGTGGTCCACAATGAGCTTTCCATTCCCAAATTCACAAAAATTTTTCTTGACTGCTCAGGTTCTAATTAATCATATTTGTTTTATTTGTGTTGTAATCTTTTACATTTGAACTTCAATTATGTATGATTGTCTCAGCAAGAGCAGAAGTCTGAGTCATTCTCTTTAAAATTACTGAATTACTATTGAACTAAACATATCTTTTCCAAATAAACATATTATAAATTTGAAAACCTTGGACATTAGTTTGAATGGAGTCCTTAATAGCTACCTGTGTTTTAGTTTTAACAGGCTATGCTTGATTAAGATAGGAAGATTTTATGACATTTTCCTTTATGGTGGTGGCTGTTTCTGAATCACATTAAACTTTTCTCTCTGTACTGACTTATTTATATCTCAGTTATAACATTCTTATATGATTGATAGTGCAAAATAATATTGCCCCAAGAGTAAAAAGAGTGAAAAAATATTTCCATATAAAGTGGGAGATTTAAGATCACATAAATATCTGCCCCTTGTTAGTTTAGTAATTGTGTGAGTTTATTAACTAATTCATGATACTTGAAACTGTTTCCTTCTCAGGAAGGGTATGATAAGGTTTATGTTAAACAATAGGTATAATAAATTATCCTGATTATTATTACAAATGAATTGCTCACAGTTCTGATTATTTGTGGATCAATGACATAAGTTTTTGCCCCAAACTACTATGCTAAGTCTTAAATATTCTGTTCACCAAATTATTATTAAACTGATAGGTAAAATATGATTCAGTTATGCTATAAATCATGTTAACTTCATATCAAGGTAAAATAAGTTCGGTTACAGGATATAAATATATACTAATGTGTACACATGTGTACACACATAAAACCCATTCTATGATACTTATTACGGGGAAAAAATGCATTTGTGTTCTATAATTGTCCCAAAATGATTTTGTCATAATTTAATGAAACCTTATGTAAGCAGGTAAGGATTTTCTGAAGCAGTTCTTGAATTACACAGTATAAAGGACTTTTTCTGTTTACAAGACTGGAATTAATAATCATTTACTTTAGTTTATTTAGAGTCTATATCAAACATTTAACTAGAAGTAATGGGCTGACCATGCACCTTCATAACTTAGAGGCTCAGTCCCTTTGCTGTGACATGTATTATTAACATACCATCTGGGAAGTCAGGATGGCTGAGTTGCAGGTCTTTGCATGTTCGAGCTGGGTTAGTCTGCGTACCCATGGGAAACTTCATATGTTCGATGTCTTGTTTCAGGGAGTTGAGGGAACCAAATATTTCCTCCATTCCATCTGAGTAGTCAAGAATATTATCACCTGCATCTGCTTGCATGTTTTCGGCATGTCTTCTTGTTTTTTTGGGTGACAAGATTGGTAAAGGCTGAATGACTTCTCCAGGTGGACCCTGTGAAAGAGATAATGTGCATGTAACTGCTTCCTAAGGTAAAATATTCTGCATAATTATTACTGATGAGGTCATTATTAGAAATTATAGTTGGTTTAGCTTTTCAATGTTTTCCCTACTTTCAATATTTTCTCTAATTGTTACTACATATACATACACATGTTATAAATATTTATATAGAAACTGTGTTAAGTTCTTTTAAAAGAATCTAGTGGAGATACTGAGGTAGACACACAAATCAGATGATTTCTGGAACTTCTTTTCTTTTTCCTTCCCTTCCCTTTCCCTTTCCTTTCTTCCTAGAGAGACAGAGACAGCAGAAACAGGGGAGAAGCAGAAGGAGAGGGAGAGACAGGATCTCAAGCAGTCTCTGCACTGTGCAGATCCTGACACAGAGCTCGAAGTCATGAACCGTTAAATCATGACCTAAGTCAGATGCTTAGGTGACTGAGCTGCCTAAGCACCCCTGGACCTTTCTCTATATAAGTAGTGTAACCCAGTTTTGTGTGGATATATTGTATGTAACTTTCTTATTTATTAATTAGTCCTTATTTACATGTCCTGTCTCCACAACTAGATTTTAGTCTTTGAAGATTAAAATACCATTTTAAGGTCTTAACCTACCTAATGAGTTGTCTATTGTGCTTGATAATAATTTATATTATGAAACATTAAACTTCTAAAAATACACATTAATTTGCTTCAAATATAACTTAAAACTGTATAAATTAAAAAAAAAATAAATGCAGACAGATTTGAATTTGCATATGTGTAAAAGTAGAACTATACCAAATAGTTAAATCCATGTTGTTATGATTGTGTCCCACAAAATTCATAGGTAGAAGCTATCAGCCTCAGTACTTAGAATAAGATCTTATTTTGAAATGGGGTCACTGTAGATATAATTAGTTAAGTAAATGTAAGGGCATTGGGGGGGGTATCCACCAATGGGAAACCATCCAATATGACTGGTGTCCCTGTAAAAGGAGGAAATTTGGGTGCAGAGACACACATAGATAGAATTTGAAGGGAAAAGATAGGAGAAGACAGCTATCTATGAGCCAAGGACAGGGCCATGGAACAGACCTTCCTCCACAGCCCTCAGAAGGACCTAATTCTGCCCACACTCTGATCTAGGATTTGTGGCCTCTAGAATTTGTTAGAGAATACATTTCTATTATTTAAGCCCCCTATTTGTGGTGCCTCTCATGGCAGCCCTAGCAAACTAATACACATGTAGTTTGGAAACAAACTCAAGAGAGGAGACTAATGTTTTTTCACATGGATCTATCACTTAGTAGTTATATGGAGCCTGGAAAATGTCAGCATTAATAAATGTCAGAAATTATTATTGCTTTTATGATCATTATATACTGTAGGGAAAAAAAATGCAAAATATCTGAACTTTTGTCTTTGTTCCTAGTGTGGTCAGATACACACACACACACACACACGTATGTATGTATATGTATGTATGTATTTTTATGGCCTAGGATCAGTTGCTTTCATAAAAACATGACATTAAAAAGTACATAATTTTTGTGAAAAATAAATACAAACAAGATTATCATAATATACAGTTAATGCATCAATTAAAAGACACGCCTTGGCATGTGGATCTGATTATGTAATTAATGGAGTTGCTGTTTCCTAGAAAAAGCACCACTTTGACAGAATGTCTTTTTTTGTCCTTCTTACAAATTTGGAGAAATCACCGGCGGTCTTAGGATGTGAACAGCCCTAAACATCACTTTTGTTCCCATGCACTTACCGGGGGCCCAGGAGGCCCTGGAAGACCACTGTCGCCCTTCTGGCCAGCAGGTCCCTGTTCGGAACAAAAGGAACAAGATAAACAGAGAACAAGGCATTTGACTAGGCTTCACTGAACAATCAAAGTCCAAAGGGAGAAGTACTTACGGTAGAGCCTTTGGTACCCTTTGGACCTTGAGGACCCTAGACAAAATGCAAAGGCAAAAGTACAGATAAAAATCTTGGAGAAATCATGACTCTTTTGGTGTAAGTTTCCTTTACAAAATTCTTGTGTCTCGCACTTACCGGTAAGCCTGGAGGACCAGGGGGACCTATGGGCCCAGCAGGACCTGGAATCCCCTGTAAAGAGAATCATCCAAATTAGAGTTTTCCTCAGCTATGCTACTCTCTATATTGCAGGACAACATACACTGAAAACTTAGATTATGCAAAAGTATATAAGAATAACCTGAAATTTTCCATTGTGAACCTAAGAAATAACTTTTGTAAGATAATCTGTATTTTTTTCCCGTTTGCTTCAATGTCTCTATATTTAGACTTATGTAGCCTTCAGAATAATGATTTGTATGTTTTGGGGATTCAATAAATTGCTGTGTAATTAACTATTGAACTGTAATCTTTATGATTTCCAACTTGACATATTTTTAAATTATTACTTTAAGGTTAAATAAATTTCTTTTTGAAAACACCATTGACTTAAAGAGGTTAAAGATGCTCTAAATCACCCTGCTGGTCACGTTTAATGGAATGTGCACAGGTGTGTGTGCGTGTGTGTGTTTGGAAAGGAGTAGGAGAATAATTTATATCTTTACTCACTCCATCCCCCTTTGCTCCTGGAGATCCTTGAGTTCCAGGGAGTCCTCTGTCACCCTTTTCACCTTGTTCTCCTGGAGGACCAATCAGGCCAATTAAACCAGGATGTCCCTTTAGAAGGCAGAGAAAAGAAATTTGACCATATGTAAATTACAACCATATATTAAATTATAGTCATAAAGTAATTGCACACTAATTTTATGGAACATAAAAGTAAAAAAAAAAAAGATAAAAACTTTAACCCTTTCTGAATGATATATAGGATTAAGAACCTCTTTCCTCTTACCTAACAGGATCGTTTACGCTTACATTAAGTGAATCTTTTGTTTATAGAGAGAAGTATTAGGGAACAAAATGCTTTCTAAAAGAATCATCTTCAGTGTTTCATTTACTGAAAAGTAATTCCCTAAAAGACCAATAATGACCATATTGATCAAATAAACTGAAAATTCATTATTTTAATAAGCATGATATTTTATATGATATGATTTCTATCCTTCAGAGACTCTGTGGTCTTTAAGAGACATTTGGAGATTTAAAAATGACCCAAAAAAAATTAACGCCATTATAAAAAGGCTTATTTTCCATAATTATTTGGTGCAACTCCGTGTACTTTCTGGAAGATCAAATTACTATTTCAAAAGTATACTAGTTTAAATTTGTTATTTTCATGTTTAAAAACATAAAATGGGCATTTTGTTATTCCATCTGTTTATTTTCTGAAGAGTTATTTTGGTATAACCATATGCTTTCTCCATATGGCTCCTACAAGGGGACATTGAGAAAATATAACAATGGATTTGAATACATTTTTCACTATGACTTTGTATCTTTTCTCTTCTCTAAATTCATCTGGGAAGCAGAGGATTGGAAGCTTTTGCCTTGGTTAAAAGGACAAAGATATTCTTTGAAATTTCCTTTTGAATGATTCTAATCTGCAAAATTATTGTCTCTGCTATTAGCATATCAAAACTGTAATAACACGTGCTTTTATTCTCACCTTCTCACCCTTGGAACCGGGGTCACCTTTGAGACCAGGTAAGCCAGGAGGTCCCTAAATAATGAGAAATAATAAACATACATAAAGTAGGCATGAATTAGAGAATCATATTACTATGCAAAGGGCAAGTTTGGTTTTGGTAATATGACAGAGTTCAAAAATAATTAGTAATGCTTAAGGTTTATTTATCAGAATTCTAAATAATTTTGTTTAAAATTCCATGGCTTGATATTTAACTTAACACTGGTTACATAAATATGCAGTTAGAAATAAGACTTGGTTTACACGGACTTACAACAGAAAAAGAATAAATTTTTAAACACACTAATTTTAGAAGAAGGGATTTCCAAAGTACACATCGATTCAATAAAATATTTTGGTGCTAAGCTCAAATAAATTACAATATTTCCTAGAAACTTAAAAAAAAAAACTCAATAAATTTTTGACAGTCAAATGACATTTGATAACCACTTTTCCTAAGCAAACTCCTAAGATAGTATTTTTAACTATAATTCCTGAAAAATATTTTCAAAAATATTTTTAATGTTGATTTATTTTGTGAGAGAGAGAGAGAGAGAGAAAGAGCAGGCACGTGCGCACAAATAGGGGAGGGGCAGAGAGCGAGGGAGACACAGAATCCAAAGTAGGCACAGCCCAAGGCGGGGCTTGACTCATGAACCAGAAGATCATGACCTGAGCTGAAGCCGGATGCTTAACCGACTGAGCCACCCAGGCATCCCAATTAAATCTACAAATCATTTAAATAAAAGACTCTGGGATGCCTAAGTGGCTCAGTTGGTTAAGTATTCAACTTCGGCTCAGGTCATGATCTCTTGGTTCACGGGTTTGAGCCCTGCAGCAGGCTCTGTGCTGAGAGCTCAGAGCCTGGATCCTGCTTCAGATTCTTTGTCTCCCTCTTTCTCTGCTCCTCCCCTGCTCCTGCTCTGTCTCTCTGTCTCTGAAAAATAAATAAACATTTTTTAAAAAGTGATTTGTAAATTTAATAATAAGGTAAATAATTTTTCTCATATAATTATCTCTATCCTAATAATGTTTATGGTCCAAGGATAAGGTACTTATCTATTTTGCTAAATTGTATTTTTATGAAAATTATGGCATGACCTCAACAACTAACCCTGACCCTACCCATGGAAATATTCATATTGATTACTTAACAAACTTAATTTTTTTTTTTAATGTTTGTTTACTTTTGAGAGAGAAACACAGTGTGAGCAGGGAAGGGGCAGAGAGAGAGAGAGAGGGAAACAGAATCCAAAGCAGGCTCCAGACTCTGAGCTCTCAGCATAGAGCCCCATGTGGGGCTCGAACTCAGGAACCACGAGATCATGACCTGAGCTGAAGTTAGACACTTAAGAGCCACCCAGGTGCCCCACAAACGTTTTAATACAAAAGTCAGGGTACTCTATATTGAGGACAACACAAAATATCCTTGTCCTGAAATTAATGACAAATGAAATGATGCAGGCAAGAGATTCTATCAGAAGAAGTGTAATTGACACTAAAAGATGGTTAGTATGTGATTGATGAAATCAGAGCCAAGATAATGTTACAAAATGTAGGTCACAACTTCCTGCAACAGAAAGGCATTGGTGGGGGAGAGGGGGGAAGCAAAATATTCATACGATTTCTCTATAAATAGAATTATTCATATTGGACTGAATTTTAGAATTATAATTTTAATAATGATTTAACATAGTACTTAGAAAGCAAACTGTTTTAACTTGTAACAAGCTATACCAGGAGTGTTCACAATTGTATCTTCTTCAAGCCTACCATGAGTGATTTTTTCCTTTCTCTACAGACACTGCTTTGGTGTGAAAAAAAAAAATGTAAGTGCCAGTCTATAAGTTTTGTGAATTTAAAGTATTAAGAGCGATGGATCTGATCCAAGTAGTATGATGTAATATAAAAAGTATGGGCTTAGAATAGGATAGACTTGGGATAGAAGCCAGCCTCTCTTATTAGCAATTTAAATTAGCTAACGAAAGAGAGCTTCAGTTTTCTCATCTATAGATTGAGGATTATAATTCCTGTCTCACGAGATCAAGTAGATGAGCCTTTTCCATTCCTTAGTTTCTCACATCTATATCTTAAACTGAAATCCTCATCATCAGGAGAAAGTAAGAATAGCTTTGGTATCAATTAGTACTATGTAACAATAGTATTTGGGGCTACTTAAATATATTTAATTTGCTTTAATTCATGAACGAATCTGAAATTCTGTAAGTATTGATATAAAAGTGGGAAATTTCTCTACATCATTCCATTAACAATAGATAAAAATCATTTTCATATAAGATATGTGCTATTTTAAATGTGAATGTGTCTAATAATATTCTTCAAAGAGAAAATTATTAATCCTCAGACATAAATTTAAATCAGTTCAGTTTAGAATCTATTTTGTATAAAAATAACCATGCCACTTTGTTAAATCTCTGACAGACAAATGTAGATCACAAAGAAATTATATTCAAGTATATTCTAAGGCTGGGTTTGAAAACCTAACTTCCACCTCAGTCACTAACACCCTATCATAGTGGATATCAAAGTGTGACCTCAGACCAGCATCATTAGCATCATCTGTGAACTTATGAGTAAAGCCAATTCTTAGGCCTCATCCAGACCAGCTAAATCTGAAATGCTGGAGTGAAGAGACCAGCAGTCTGTTTCATAGGTTTGATACTCATTAAGGTTTGAGAGACTTGGCTCCATGGCATTAGGTCCCAAATTGAGTTAAATCAATATGCAAATCAGAACAGCATAAAAAAATCTCATTTATGTTAAAATAAAAGCAATACCTATTTAGTTCTACTAGTTTAATATTTTTTAAAGTAAGGTAATATATTTCATATCTACTATTTTCTGATCTTATCAGAAATGCATGATGAATCATCAGTAGGGAAAATAATGTTGCCCAATAGCACATTTTAAAAGGAATAATATAAATGAGTAATGGAAACTCTCAGAATTTCTTGAGACCATGTTATCATCAGGATAAATGCCGAAGACTCTATATGTTAGAAAAAAGTGGCATAAAAAGTATGAAAAAAAATAGTTCTGATAAAAATGTAACTGCATGAAAGAACCATATACTCGTACCAGTAGCAGAAACCCTTTAAGAATACTGGTTAAAACTGACGTATGTCAATTAAAGTAAAAACATTCTCTAGATTGAAAATATAAAACTCTGCAGTGGCCAGATTTTTTTCTTTCTTCACTTCTCATTTTACATTCAAACTGTTTTAGGCATGTGATACACTTTACAGAAATTTTGCTTTAAGTGGGAGAACTGACAGATGTTGCATGCTGAATATCAATATTCTTATTTTTCTTCTTTCCAAGATTCTGTTTTAGTTAACATATAGTGTAGTATTGGTCTCAGGAGTAAAATTTAGTGATTCATCACTTAAATACAACACCCAGTACTAATCATAACAAGTGACTTCCTTAAAATGCTTCCCACCCGTTTAGCCCATCCCACCACCCTCCTCCCCTCTAGCAACCCTCAGTTTGATCTCTATAGTTTAGAGTCTCTTACAGTTTGCTTTCCTCTCTGTTTTTATCTTATTTTTCCTTCCCTTCCCCTAGGTTCATCTGTTTTGCTTCTTAAGTTTCACATATGAATGAAATCATGACATTCGTCTTTCTCTGACTGATATCACTTAGCACAATACACTCTAGTTCCATCCACATCATTACAAATGGCAAGATTTCATTCTTTTTGATGGCTGAGTAATATTCCATTGTATGTATGTATGTATGTATGTGTGCATGCACACATACATACATACATACATACTAGTTCTTCTTTGTCCATTTATCAGTCAATGGACATTCAGGCTCTTTCCATAATTTGGCTATCGTTAATAGTGCTGCTCTAAACATTGGGGCACATGTGCCCCTTCAAATTACCATTTTTGTATCCTTTGGATAAATACCTAGTAATGCAATTTCTGGATCATAGGGTGGTTCTATCTTCAACTTTCTGAGGGCCTCCACACTGTTTTCGAGAGTGGCTATACCAGTTTGAATTCCCACCAGCAGTGCAAGAGGTTTCCCCTTTCTCTACAATGGACATCAATATTCTGATCACTGCTTCATTCAGAGTCTCAAGTCTAACCACCCTTTAGTTGAGTAATCTTGGATCTATTACTTATTATCTCTGAGCTTCATTTATGAAAGTACTCTAATAATCATAACTGTGTCATAATATAATAAAAAGCAGACCTGCAAAATTACTGTATAAATAGTGAATTATAACATAAATATTAATTACTGATATTTGTTTTTTTTATATTACAAACAGTTATCAATCAGCCCTCTCACCACATTCTAGTAGTATAAGCTAAAATGACAAAAAAGAAAAAGAGGAGGAGGAGGAGGAGGAAGAGGAGGAGTATTGGAATTCTAATTATTCAGGCTTAATGAGAAATATGCTAGACATTATTTGTGTTTACAATGCATCTTTCTTTCTTTTCAAATTTTAGAGACAGAGTGCAAGCATGGAAGTGAGGCAGAAGGAGGGAGGGAGGGAGGGAGAGAGAGAGGGAGAGGGAGAGGGAGAGGGAGAGGGAGAGAGAGAGAGAGAGAGAGAGAGAGAGAGAGAATCCTAAGCAGGTTCCATGCTCGGTGCAGAGCCTGACATGGGGCTTGATATCATGACACTGGGATCATGACCTGAGCCGAAATCAAGAGTCAGATGCCCAAATGACTGAGCCACCCTGGGGCCCTATAATGCATTTTAAATCATTTCTATAAATGTACATAAAGGAGTTAGAGGAAATGAGTATTAATTCCTAGAAGCTAATAATTTCATATGAACTTGCAAACTTTATGAGGACACATTTACCAAGAAAAATCAGTTTCTTAACATTTGCATCAGTTGGAAATAGAAATTGGTAATGTTATGCTATTGATAGCAGTTATACATAACCCTCCAAACTTGGGACATATCAAAAATATCAATTCTTCACATAAAAAGATTATTCCAAGTACATATTTTCTATTTCTTATTTAGGATATTGTAAATTGAGAAACCCTAGGGAAATACATAATTCATAAGTTATAAAGTGAAAAGGAAAACAGGGATGATACATTATTAAGTGCCTAGAATATACAATCAAACATTTTCCCCTGCAGTATTATATGCTTTACAGGATATTTGCTTTGATATGCATCTCAAAACTCTAGTGCATTGATGTTGAAAGAAACTGCAGATCTTGCACTTTATTTAGAATGTCATATTGTGAAAGAATGTTTAATTTGGTAAAAAGCAAATGCTTTGCTGTTTAAACCTGTTTAATCATTATGGGATACTACACATCTCAAACCTATTTACAGATAGTTTAGATGTAGCATTAAAAAACAAACTGCAATTCAGTAAGCCATCTACCATTTTTTCAGGCATTTATGGTTTGAAATAATGCTGTCAGATATTTTATATTTATCAGTATGTGAAAAGAAGGAACGTATGATTATACTGTGGTAATTTTTCATCTCTTTTTTAGCTATTTTGGAACAAATAGGTTCATCTAATAAAAGAACATGAAATAAAGTGAAAGCTCAAAACTCAAACAGATGCTAATCCTACCTTCAAAACATAAAAATAAGTTTAAAATGATGAAATCCTGTTAATTTTGACTGTACACACAGAGAAGAGAACGTAGCCACAATTTCTGTTCTCTTTAAAACACTGTTTTATTCCATTTAGTTTTTGTTGACTACATACTCAAAAATCATTGATTCAACTTAAAAAAACCCTCAAATAAAATTCTTATATAATCTCATCATTGTCCTTAGCTTTCTGTTAGCGCTCATATGTACTAGTCTATCCTCTCAGTTCCATATGGTGATTCTAATTATATATGCACCTAAAATTCATGCATATATAGAAGTTTAATTTTTACCCTGAGAAATGTCTAACTTTGAAAGTGAAAAATATATACTGTACCTTATCTAAACTCTAGTATATCTAATTACACAGAGGGGGCAAACACCAAACATATTATCATCTTAAAACTTTTAGAAGATGTTTCATTCCTGCCCCAAAGAATTTCCACTCCAAAGGTTGACATAAAATTGTATATAAAAGACCTATAAAATATCTTGGTAAGTAACAGTAAGTGTATAAGTAAGTGTATAAATACTCTGATAAAACAAAAGCCAGAGAAAACAAAACAGCACCCACACTGCTCCGTTAGATACAGTGCAACTGTCTAACTGGGTAGCTGCCTGTCCTGAATGATAAAAGCAGAGCAAGTTGTACTTACTGAATAGAATAGCGAAGTAGCATTTAAAAATTGGGGAAAGGGGATTGTCGTGGTTTTGTTTGACTAGTGGACCCTACAGCAGGAAGTTTCAGGCAGCTTCTAGAAGAGGAAAAGAGACCCAAAGGGTAGCTGCAGAAATGCAATGATAACAGACTTCTGAAATTTGTGTAGACGTGGATGTGGGTGTGAATATATTTATAATTATAATGAGGAGAAAACACATTATGGAGGAAATATTCACATGAATTTCACATGGATTAAATTCAGAGACTAATGCCAATTTGTATGGGTTTTAAGACGTCTCTTGTTTTTACCTCCCACATTTTTAAGCCTCCCAGACACATTTAAACCCCTCTCGTCCTTATTTAATAATCTTACCATATTTCCTATGAGGGAAAGGTCCCCAGAGAAGATGGCATTTTAACAGTTCTACTCTGAATATATTTAGCAGCATTCTCTGCTTGATTCTATTATAGTACTTACCACTTTATACTCTAACTGCTGTAAGTCAGCATAATTTATTTGTTGGTCTTTTCATTTGCTTCAACAGTGTCTTTCAAAAAAATTTATTAATGGTATATATGGATGAATGAGGTCAAATTTAGTTTTTTTTAAGTAATCTCTACCCCCAGGGTGTGGCTCGAACTCAGGACCCCAAGATCAACAGTTGCATGCTCTAGTGACGGAGCCAATCAGGTGCCAAAAATTTAGTCACTTTTCACTAAGAATGTGAAATTGTTTTCTTTTTCAAAACACTATTTCATTCAATTAATAATTCTTTGGTGCTCCTAATGCCAATTATGGCCTAAGTGTTTTACATATAACTCATTTAATTAACATAAGACCCCCATGGGGTAAAAATATATTAATAATCCCATTTAATTCAATTAAACTTCATAACATCCCATGAGATAGATGCTATTGATATTCTAATTTTTCAGATGAGGAACCTAACACTTAAAAAAATAAATAACTTTCCTGGGGCACCTGGGTGGCTCAGTAGGTTAAGCATCTGACTTCAGCTCAAGTCATGATCTCACTGCTCATGAGTTCAAGCCCTGTGTTGGGCTCTGTGCTGACAGCTCAGAGCCTAGAGCCTGCTTCAGATTCTGTGTCTCCTTCTCTCTCTGCCCATCTCCCACTCACACTCAGTCTCTTTCTCTCAAAAATAAATAAACTTTACAAAATTTTTTTGAAAAAAAAATTACCTTCCTAAAGCAAGTCAGTGGTAGTATTTGTTTGTGAAACCAGGGAGTTTGGGTTCAGGGTCAAGGACCTTAACGAATAACCATGATCAAAAATTGCCTACTAAAGTTTTTCATAGCTGAGTTGAAAAGCTCATTAAATTGCCATAAAATGCATCTTGAAGATGGTTTCTCTGACAGTCCTCACTTCACAAGGACTGACTAGCATTTTCATTAAAATTAGATGTCATTGTCAAAGTGGTTGATGCTATGAGAAAGCTGCAATATATTCACATAAGTACTCTCTGAGAAAACAAGCATCCAGAGAAAAGCAAGTCACCTAAACTGCCAAATTCCGATGCCTTTCATTTCACTCTGCTTAAAAGGGTTTGAGTTGTTCAGTCCCTTGCTCTGTAAACTCACATCTATCGGAGAGTCAGAAATATAAACTTTTATAAGCTGGAATCAGGTGGAATGTCTGATGGTTTTAATTTTAATATTATCTGAAGGAAATCTCCAGCATGATGTTTTTTATTTCATCTGGATAAAGGTCAGAATACTTACTGGAAAATCTGAAATAACAAGAAAAAAATCTCTGGCAAATTTTAAGTCTACATTAAGGCGCATTTTTTTTTTCCAGGCACTGACTCTGCAGTTAGGAATTTACCATATCTAAGGAGAATTCCCTAAATAGTGGTGTAGACGGGGAACTCACCCAGCTTCCGCCAGGCTCCTGTTATGCTGAGGGGGTCACCTGCAGATGTGATAATCTCTGGCTTGAGGTCACTCAAAATTTGATAATGTTTATCCCTTTACTAAAATAAATGATCTTTAACTTTCAATGACAGTTAAAAAAATAACCTCTGTAACACTTATGAAGTATTTGGTATATATTGTGGCATTTTTACTAAAAGGAATGACCCACATTCCTCCTCATAATTAAGATTATGAATATCAGTTTTGATGGCTCTCTGAGCATCTATCTGTCAGGTAATTAATATATTCATGATAAGAGGTATTTTTTTTAAATTTAAATTGGCATAAGGAGGTGTTTGACTATTTGAACCAACATGCATCACACCTACATAATGCTGTATGTGTTATTTGCTGTTTTGATTAATCCCTTCACGCATAACTATTTTTGGACAATGAATTTCAAACACCTCTACCATAAGACAGAATCTGTCACCCAGAAGACAATGATTTAAGGCGAGACTTGGATTCTCACTTCTGTCCCAATTTTGTAGGGAGGATAGCCTTGGCACCTATAATAAACTCCCATCTATGAACAGTATGCCGGTCAACAAAGTGCTCTGTTGGATTTATAAAGCCATGTTTGAACACAGGGTTGATGATTGTAACCCAGCTTCAGTTGTAATAATTATACCTTTCTCCACTAATGGAGGTTAATGTTTTATCTTTCAGCCTGTGTGACTCACGAAGAGAACAATTTATTTGGTGAAGGAATCACTATGTGCCTGTGCCAATGTCACTCTTTTAAATGAAGTGCCAGGAAACTAAGTGTAATTGCATGCATTTGGGGGAACTGTCCACATTTGGAAAAGAACTGGCTGGGCCATTAGTGGCATTTTATTCAGAGTGGAAATATTTTTTTTTCTTCTCCAAAGGACAAAAAGGAAAGATCTGATCAAGGGGAAAAATTTCCAAATAACCCATCCCTTAGGATTACTTTCCTCTTTTTAGGTCTAAGTAATATGCTTTCTGAAATACTGTACAAAATATAAACTATTTTGTAAGACACAATTTTGGAAATTCTAGCCTGTAAACAATTTTGCTTCTGGAGCTTTCCCTTTCGAAGTAACAGAAAAGACCATACTCACCATAGGACCAGGAGGCCCATCTTGACCTGCAGCTCCAGGGAGACCTTGCTCTCCCTATGGAAAATAAACACAATAGATTTTTTGATTAACAAAAGCATACATATTTCTTCATTTCAATTTTGGAAACACAAAAAGAAAGCAAGAAAACATCATCTATGAATTCCATCCCATGGAGAACATCTACAAATGTTATAAGCAATTTTGAGTGTTTTTACCTTGTGTGTGCATGTCTAGATGGATACATGTATAAAAACTTCATATTGTTGAGTTCTTAGGGTTGGGTTTTCTCTTCTGCCTTTCTATGTTGGAATTCACCATGAACTTACTAAATAAATGATATCTTTAAATATTTTAAGAATATCTGACTTTAATGATTACATGACATTTACTGAATTCCTATGAGACATCCACACGATTACCTATGAAATAATGCTGTCATAAATATTTTCATTCACAATTTTTTGGAAATGAAACATTATTTTCAAAATGGCGTCCTTTAGCACAGGTGCTTACCACAGGGCCAGGGATGCCCCGAAGACCCTCTGGACCAGGCTTTCCAGCAGGTCCCTGAGGACCAACTGGGCCAGTTTTTCCAGGTGGGCCTTCAGCACCTGCTTCTCCCTGTTAGAAATAAAATGTTTGAACACATTAATAATGAGAAAAGACATCCTGTATGCTATTAAAAGTACTGAAATGGGTATTGTTCAATGTATAAGCCTTTCAAACATAATACTTGTATATCTTACCTTGGCGCCTTTTTCTCCTTGTCTTCCCTCTGCACCTGCTGCTCCAGGAGGGCCCTATAAACATAAAAGTACACGTAAAATATATATCGCATATAAGAGTAATGTAACTGAGGACTTATTCACAAATACTCCAGTTTAATTTGTAACAGATTCTAATAGGGACTGTGTATAGCTATTTAGTTTAAAATGCAATGAGAAAAATCAAAACCCTTTTATATAAAAACTTTCAGTTAGAATAGTAAACATAAATGAAACACACATTGACAGATAATCACACATCAATGTAAGGAAACAGTAAAGATAATTTCTTTAAGAAAAGCTGATGACTTAGTTACCCTTAGTGTGTTAAATACTCAGGTATCATTTATTATGTTGTATAATTAGGAATGCATGTATCAGATTTCACTTTCATCCTTAAAGGTATTTTAAGATTGACTCCTTTTTTTTTATTTGTAGGCTCCTTTCTTAATCATAGAACATCCATATGTTATGTATACATTCTTATAGGATCATGTCCGACTGAGAGCATCACATTTAAAATCTTGACTGTCAGCAGAAATTTTATTTTCATTTTCTGGGACTATGCAATTCACATAAATAAGTGGCATAAAAATAGTTATCACTTTTTAAAACCTAATATTAGAGCAAGAGCAGAAAAAAAAATCTTCACTCTCCATATGTCATCCAAAAGTTTATGAGGATATTCTGGTGTTTGCCTGACTTTTGTATAGCTGCACAGATTGCTGTGGAGAGATGCTAGTTACTTATCTGTTTAAAGCTATTCATAATACTCCTCCTTGACTATATAGGTATCTTTGTAAGATATCTGTCTACCCAATTCTCTTTAGTTCTTTTTTCATTAGCTTTGTGACTTTTAACAATTTATTAGCATTCCTGAACTTCATCCATAAAATATTACCAATAAAAATTCTCTTGCAATAGAATTGTTGTTAAATTTAAATGAGATAACACACGTAAAAGTACTTTTCAAGCTTTCTTGGGTAGTGGTATCAAACACAGATGCGGAATCTGGGGCTTAAGGGCATAAAGCCTGGACTCAGATTTCCTGACTTCAAATCCTCGTCCCGGGCACCAATTAGCCTTGTGATCGCTAGAAAATTATTCGCCAGGTCAGTGCCTCAGTTTATTTCTCTGCAAAATGTGGATAAGAATAGGAGCTATTTCCTAGAGTCATCATAACAACTTAATGAATTGATAAAGGTAAATGGCATATAACAGGTTTGGGACATAGAAAACACTGAACAAACATTGGCTTTGGTTCTATCATTGGTAACATTAGCAAATATTATAATTATTATATACATTAATGTATTTTACCTATACTTTTCACCATGTTGGCAACCTAAGAGTCAGGTCTAACAAAATAAGCTCTCAAAATACACTTGTTGACACCATGTCAACAAATTATTTTTTCCATGCATGCTGTTTCTAATACCTGAAAAATATAAATTCTATGTTTGCAATAACTTGTTTTAATTGGAAATTTTTGAGTTGGCTAAAAAATAATATATAAGATGATCCTGTAGTATATAATCAGATTTTGATACCTGATATTCATATTTCCTTCTTACATTTATATAGTCATCTGTGAAATATAAGACATTTCTAAACCTTGTAACAAAATGATGAGAAAAAAATCATCTATAATCATTTTTATTACATAACATTCAAAGAAAGTATCAAAGAAATCATCATTTTTTCAATTATAACATAATTGACACATCTAAATTTTGTTTCTATTATATTGGATCCTCATGTCATTTTTAGTAACATTTCAAATCAACAGAAGCTGGGCACTTGGTTTGATAGCTTAATAGAAGCACAATACAAATGCTTTTGGCCTATAGAATGACCCCCCAATATACATTTTCAATTCATTCAAAGACATAGATTTACAATTTTGTTATAAAACATTAATTTACACTCATTAACTGAGTTTTTATCACTTAACAAGCATTAAGATTCAATTTAATGTTGAAATTTTCTGCTCAAGTTCAAATATAACCACAGAAGGTTTAAAAAAGAAACTTCATGATCTCTAAGTAACTGCATTTCCTTTTTCCCCAGACTCTCTCTCTCTCGTATTCCATCAGTTACTTCAATTTTGTAATGAATTGTACTCAAAATCATCAACTGAGATTGAGGTTGGAGGTTGGGGAGACTAGGGGAGATGGTGTTAACTGGTGAAAATAAGGTGCTGCAGGAGGAAGACTCCTCTCTTTCAGGTGCCATATTAATATGCTAATGGTGAGCACAAGCTAGTCTTTAATTCGGTCTTTTAAATTCACATTTAAAAGGAGTATCAAGCACTTCATCAAACTCGGAGCATTCTGTGAACTCATTTATCTCTGAGAGAATCAATGAATATAGCATAATTTTCTCAATATCATCATGGTAACTCTATTGTGCCTCAACCAAAAGGTAGGAAATGTATATATTTTGAAGCAATCTCTTGAGGCAACAGCATTATGCTAACATTAATATATGCTTAAAACTTAAGTGCTTCTTTTTAATTTCATGCTATTTATGCAAGAGGATTTCTGTATAGAAGCATAAACTTCAAATAATTTAATGTTAAAATGTCATAAGTTATTTCGGTGTGATGTTTAAGATATTAACATATGCAAACCAAAACAACCATAATGACTGTGATTTTGGAAATAGAAATTATGAGATTCAACTGAACAATGGGCTTTTCCTTATTCTGTCCTTTTCCTTATTCCTTATTCTATGAAACTTCATAGAAGTTTCCCTTAAACTCGTGACATAAGGGTATGGAATTTTTCGAAGGACTGCACTAACACACATGAACATAAAGAACAGAAGATTTATAAATATCTAGCTTTGGAGAAAAGCTAGTCATCAGCTGTCTAAAAATGTAACAAAAATACTGCTTTTACCACAAAGGAGAAAAGACAATCTGAGTTTGAAGAGCCTAGAGAATTTAAACACGAGTAAACTACAACACAGCCACAAAATTTTGATTCAAATAGAGTTTCTCCATCCCAAAAGGACTTCTTCCTTCTCTGAATGAACTTCTGATATCTGTCACGGTGGAAATCCATATTAAATGGATTTTCTCTGTTCTTTATCTCATTTTTCCCATTTTCATTTATTTCTTATATAATTTTTCCAGATGGCACAGAGTGTTTTTTTTCTGTTTTGTTTTGTTTTTTTAAAGAAAAACTGGGATGAAAACACACTTTTTCTAGGGGAATATGAAGTTTCCTTTGTAAAAAATTAATAGTGCATATGGACAAATTCTTGTCTTACTTCTCATATATCTGCATAAACAGATGGGCAAGGACTTAATCTAGTGAACTACTTGCTGTACTTTCATGAGTGTTCTGATTAGAAAATGCCTCCTAAAACATAATACAGTAAAACAGGCCCCAGTTAATTCTCCACCAGTAGTCATGGTTACACAGGATCTTCTTCACCATGAGAAATATACCTCCTATAAAATACACAACATAACCTCTCCCCACTATTCACATTTTACAATATTATTCTATAATTTATCTCTTCTTCCATTCATGTAAAAAATATTTAAATTGTCCTTGTGTTCCAGAAATGTACACGGAGAATACAAAAAGATAAAACAAAACACCAAATGAATAAAAAAAAGGACAAAAAACAAAAAACCATGAAATCCTAAGGAGTTCATGAAGTTTCATTATGAAGTTTCATTTCTGAAGAGAGACACCAAAATTAACAAAGATAGTACATTATAAAATGTGCAGAGATGAGGTAGGTATATAAAAATAGGCACAATGTTGTAGTTTGACAGTAGGGAAGGCTTTCCCAAGAATCTAATCTCTGCTCTGAATCTTAGTGTGGGTTAAATGTGGAAGGGATGTTTCCTTTTAACACTTTATCTTTTGACCATTCACATTCATGCATAAACACATAAGGATGGAAAGAATATATAATGAGAATATATGCACATATATAACAACATGTATGTATGTAATAAGAATATATATACTATATGGTGTATATATACAGGTTAAAGTTTTGTCTGCATTTCTGTTAATACTGGAGTCTTTAGAATTCCATTTAATGGTGCATTTTGAGCAGTTTCAAGTTATCATGTTTAAATTATTTTAGTGACCTCTAGGAGGTTTTTCAATAAAAGAGTGTGGACCTAGCTCTTGGTTTCAAACAGGTATAATGATAACTTGAGTATCAAAATTCCATGTTTTATCAACACAAACCATACAATCTTCTAGTGCCTTAAGGAAATGTACATTTATTCTCTAGTATTACAAATACATGACAGAATGTACATGTACTACAAATGACAACTTAATTTTCCTACTTGTTCAATAACTGTTAGAATGTTGTTTCTCAGTATCACTGCCACTCGTAACATTCTGGTCAATATTCTATTAGGAAGGTTTAGTATCACTTACTCATCCATCTAGAAAGTTTTAATGGCATTCAGACTGCAGGCAAAAATAGGAAGGAGATCTCAAAAATCATGTTACACTTTGTAATTACTTTCTAAGAATAACAGCCCAGTGGTTGCTGTGTGAGACATTTTTTTTTTTCTACCAAGACCATGCTTCAGGGCTGTCAACAAAACAAAACAAAAGCAATAAGAATATTATTTAGAATATAGTTAGAATATAAGAAGAACAGGGAAGGTGGAAGGTTAAAAAGCACTTGGTCAATGAAGAAACAAGTGTATTCAGGAAGATGTTTAGTATAAAATAAATTTATTTCTGGCAAAGGAAAATGTTTATAAATATTGACTCAAATTTATATTGCTGAAGGAGAAAATTAAATTCTATTCCTACTCTGTGAGAATGTGGCGTGTGAAAATCCCACTAAAGCAAAACTACCATTAGAAAACCACAGTAGTTCCAATGGCTCTGTGCCTTTGGATTACTGAAAGGGGAATGAACCTAAGAAATACATTTTGATGTTTACCACATATTTTGTTTGCAGGTAGGTCAGAAAATAGACTAAAGGAGGGATAGGAGAACACTGGATAATGACGTAAGTATTGTAAGAGGCAGGTCAACAGAAATGGTTTCATTATGAAAACAGTACAGTAGTAAGAAAAAGTTAATCTCCTATCATCCACTGGAGCCAATATTTTTTTTTCAATATATGAAATTTATTGTCAAATTGGTTTCCATACAACACCCAGTGCTCATCCCAACAGGTGCCCTCCTCAATACCCATCACCCACCCTCCCCTCCCTCCCACCCCCCATCAACCCTCAATTTGTTCTCAGTTTTTAAGAGTCTCTTATGCTTTTGGAGCCAATATTTTGAACAAGATCTATTTATTTACATTTTGCTGTAGTGTTTTGTTAAAATCCTGCCATGGTTCCAAATCAGAGAAGTTTGACGGTGTCAAGCAAGCTAACATTACATGCTGATTCCTGGGCTATTTCTATTGATAGTTGCATTCAGATTTTTGCAATGTTTTTAGCTAGCAATGGACTTTGGCGTCTCATCTCCCTGTAGTTGAAGTTCAGGGTTCCATCAGTCTTTTACAACAGACTGCATTTGTACAGAGGGGAGACCTAAGCACAGAGAAGTGGGAAACTACTGTCTATTGTGACTGATTAAATCTGTCACTAAAGTGTGTTCCATTTAAATATTTTGACAAATGTAAGAAATTACCCTCTTCTCTAAGACTTATATTTTTTCAGCATCATTATAATATGCTGTCTACAGCTTAAGAATATTATGTTTATACACATAGTAGATGAGTGGATGTTTCAAATAAAGAATTTTATTTTTTAAAAATGTTTATTTATCTATTGAGAGAGAGAGAAAGAGTACATGCATGTGCATGTGTGAGCGAGTGGGCAAGGGCAGAAAGAGAGAGGGAGAGAGACAACACCAAGCAGGCTCTGCACTGTCAGACGCCAGGCTCAATCTCATGAAATGTGAGATCATGACCTAATCCGAAATCAAGAGTAGGATACTTAACCAATGGAGCCACCCAGGTGCCCCTCAAATAACAAATTTTAAAAACTTACTCTTTTTCCAGGAGGACCTGGTGGGCCAGCCTCACCAGATGGGCCAGGTGGACCCTATAAAATGTGAAAAATAGCTTTTAATTGGGCATTGTTTTATGGTCCACAGCATTGTTTTCTAAATCTGGACCGAATCCAAACTTCTTTCTTCATCTCCCCACATCTATCTTTCCCGGATAATCTCAGCCGTATTTCAGATTCCTAAACTTCCTCTAGATATCTATAATTAGAGCTAGTAAATTCAGATGGAAAACTTTTTCATAGCTGGAAGAAAGTGACTCAAATTCCTTCTTCTTAAAACTGTGCTCTTTTTAAAAACTGCTAACTTATATCTGATAAGCAGCCAGGAGCCATACTAATTAATTGAATCATATGATTAATAACTCTTCTCATATCACATGCATTTGTGAAACCATAAAACTGTTACTTCTTAATTTCTTCTTGTACAAAACCAGCATTCTTATGCCAAGGAGTACTCAGCATGTTGGGCTATGATCTGCAAGTCTTATCTACACAGAATAAGCCTACAAATATCCAGTGGGGATGGCTCTGGAGACAAAACTATGTTAGGGGTGTGATTTGTCTTTGGCTCCTATTTAATTTAGTGCCTTCCTTTACCTCTTCCCTAAATACCCATATGTGGCCAAAGCCCCTGTTGAGTCATTCTCAAAGTAAAACAAAATAATAGTGATAGTCCAATACAATGCGGAGTTCATTTAGGTTAGAAATTGAAGTGCAATCATGCTAATGATAGGCTGATAACATGGCTGTCTTCATTTAAGCCTTATTTGTGTTTTTAAAATAACTTTTTATTTAACACAAATGGATAGATACTGAATTTGACATAATACAACAAAATCATTAGTATGGCACCACTACATTTTTTATTATGAAGGTTGCTTATATTTCTTAAATCACATCGAGTAAGAAACTCCACGTAAGTTTGAACTGAAATTCAATGATAACTGACACTTCTTTCAGAAAAATGTGTACCCACCTATCTATGCTTTTGAAAGTTTGATTACTTCTTTAAAATGTCTTGAGACTGTGTAAAGAGTAAATAAAAACAGTGTGCTTAATTACCGGTTGACCAGGATCTCCGTCTTCACCCTTGTCACCACCAACACCATCTTGACCCTATAATGGGCAATAGAAAGTGAACACAGATACTTCTCACTATGAATTTGCTTTTATTAGAAAAAAGGTATGATATCCTATCTGAGTCCCTGAGATAAATGATTACTAAAGGGACAAATAGAAGTATTACTAAAATCTTTCGATTGTATTTTAAGGATTGTGGTATCTCTCACTCTTTCGACAAAGATTTGTGAAACTGCGACCACATCAAGTTTAAAATACAGTGTGTTGTTAATACAAGAAAAGAAGAGGATGGAATTAGTGTAGAAGGCCAGTGGATCTGTTCACCATGAACAAATACGGCGGTTTGAGACAGTATTTGCACCAGAGGAGACACAGAAATAAAAGCAAAGATGCTGCAACTTTGAAATAAGAGTAATGTTGCTACTCAGATAATCAGTTCATACAATGCAGCAAAGTCTGGAAAACTAACCTAAATGAAGAAAATAATCATGCAACAGAGGTCTAAATGTCTTCAACTATATGGATTTTATAGCTGCAGTTTACATTTTCTTTTCCTTTCTATTTTTGGGGGTCCAATTAAGTAATCAAGAATTTAATTATTAACAACCAAGACACGGGTAACCTCCCCATCAAAATAATTCCTTTATTTTCCCATGATACTTACTGCAGGGCCAGGTTCTCCAGGAGGACCAGGATCTCCGGGAAAACCAACAGGACCCTAGAGGGATGTTTTTAAGAGAAAGAAGATAAATAAAAATATTTTTCATAAAGTCACAATATTCTGATGTTTAAGAGCTAAGTCATGGTAAAACCGTATGAGAGGATTTCCCTTCTTCCACTAGAAAATGTTCAAAAAGTGAAATTAATCGAGAATGCTTATGCATATATGAAATAAGGAAAAGTCAGCTTCACCAGCTATGGGCCAGAGTTTCATGATTTCTAATCTTTCTATGAAAAACTCCTAAGTGGCTTTGACATAGGCTCTACCTGAAAGGGACCAAGCTCACTTACCGGGTTACCCTTAGGGCCATCGTCACCTGGTGGTCCCTTAGCACCAGGAGGTCCAGCAGCACCAGGTGCACCAGCTTCTCCTTTCTCTCCTCTTTCTCCTTTGGGGCCCTACAACAACGTAAGAAAAAGAATGATTACCTTATAAGCTGTAAATCAGGATTTCTTAGTCTCAGCCTATTGGGTCAGATAATTCTGCTGCTGGGGGGCTGTCCTGTGCACTGCAAAATGTTTAACAGCATCCCTGGTCTCTACTAATTTGATGCCGGTGTGTGACATCAAGTGTGACATTCCTCCTAGTGTGAACCAAAAATGTCTCCAGACATTGCCAAAATGTTTCCTAGGGGTCAAATTCACTCCAGGTTTAAACCAATCTAAATGAGAATTAATACAATCCTACTACACTTCATAAATGTGGGTTTGATGTAGCAGGGTTTGTGTCCTTCGTGGACAGCCCCCTCCCCCAAATCGTATAAACAGCTTATAGTTTTAATGTTCTAACTTATGCAAATGTCATTTTCTTTCAATTTCTATGTAAATCAAAATATGCGCCGGGTATGCAAGATTATTAAACAAAAACGCTCTGCATTTGTGATTGTTTGTAATGGGTTGGAAAAGAAAAGTAAATAACTGAGTTACAGGTAGGAGTTAAGTCACATGTTTAAAATACTCTAAAAGGGGGATGCCTGGGTGACTCAGTCAGTTAAGTGTCTGACTTCGGCTCAGGTCATGATCTTTCGGTTTGTGGGTTCAAGATCTGCATTGGGCTCTCAGAGAGCCTGCTTCAGAAATTCTGTCCCCCTCTCTCTGCCCCTCCCCACTCTCTCTCCCTCAAAAATAAATAAGCATTTACAAAATAAAATAAAATAAAATACTCGAAAAGGAATTCCCAAACTGTTACCATCCCATGTTGACAATAGGCCAGCACTTACGCCTGTGCCTGCTTCCCCAGGGGGCCCTGGGTTCCCTGCTTCTCCAGGCTCACCCTATAAAGAAGAGAGGAAATGAGCTTCAAAACACAGAAATGATATTTTTATGCTTGTAAAACTGCTTTCAATGATGGCCACGACATTTTAGACTAGACCTTAATTCAGTATATTGTTTAAAAGTCAGTAGAAGACTTTAAGAAGGAACTTTTCTTATTACTGACCTCAGTATTTTTATTTCTCAAGTGAGGAGACAGAAGTGGGTGTCTCAGCAAGTAGTTAATAGAGCATTAACCCAAGTTACCACCAAACCACACAAAACAGACATCTGCATGTTTCCTAACCAATTTTATATTGTGCTTTTGTGCTGCATCAATATTCATATTATAATTTAGTTTATTGATTAAATAACTTTCCTTTTTACTATGTTAATTTGCTTTATCTTTACAATAACAAAAAAGCAAATCAGTTGGTAGTATACTGATTCTATATTCTATAAAATATATTTAATAGAGATCTGAGATCATAGAAAAGTACTGTACTTATACACAAAGATACTTAGATACTAATTAAAACTCCTCTTGAGGATATAAATATTATAAATTTGTTCACTTTTATGATCTCCTTGTATAAATATAGATGGCTAGAGGTGCCTGGGTGGCTCAGTCTGTTGAGCATCTGCCTCTTGATTTTGGCCCAGGTTATGATCTCACAGTCATTGGACTGAGTACCACATCAGGCTCTGTGCTGGTGACACAGAGCTTGCTTGGGATTCTCTCTCTCCCTCTCTCTGCTCCTCCCCTGCTTGCTCTCTTTTTCTCAAAAATAAGTAAACAAACATTTAAAAAAGTATGGATGGCTATTTCCTAGCTTAGCAGGCTAATAAATAAACCTCCTAGACTAGCATGTTTTAGTTATAAAAGTCTATTACTAATTTTCTACACCTAGAAAATTATTGTATCCAATTAATCTTCCAAGTGAAATAATGTTTCTACATTATTTTTACATGATGTTTTATAATAATGCTGTATTCCTACACAAAATCAGTGGAACTAGAAATTTTGAAGTGGAAATAGTTTTAAATTTAAAAAAATGTGAGGTCTGAATTTCCTTTAACTTTCAACTCTGCTCTTTCCAGTAATACTGGTATAAACCCATTGCTCCTAATTTTGGTTTGAAATGCATTATATTAAATATAAACATAACTCCAGGGGAAAGACTGTTTGGTGTACATAATTCCTTACTCTTTGAGAATATGCACATATTTTAATTTCTTGAGTTATTTGCATCATGATGGAAATATCAAGTATTTTCTAGGAATTTATTAGTAATACTAGTGTGTGTAAATTATTTTCTCTCTCAAGAGGAGTAGCAAATACCTATTATTTTAGATAAACCTTACAAGAAAAATATTACACTTACATTATTTAAAAAGCAACGAATATAAGCAAAATATAAAAAGTGTGACTAAAAATATGTAGTTATTTCCCCTCTAGTTCCAACTTTGGTGATATCACCATGCATAAGAAGATGTTTGTATTTGGTCAATAGATGACCTGTATTTTCCCCCAGCTTTACTTAGATATAAATGACAAAGAATTGTATATATTCATAGTGTACAATTTGGTGTTTTGATATACGTGTACATTGTGAAATAATCTATCTCAGGTGGATGGAATGATATATAAGTAATAGTTTTATGACCCATGATTCATAGCTCTGAAATAAAACTTAAGCAGTTTGTCATTCAAATCAACTACAAAATGTCCATATTAAATGCTTTAAATTTTAAATATACACAATATACTGCATGATCTCACTTATACCTGGAATTTAAAATAGCCAAACTCATACAAGCAGAGAGTAGAATGCTTATCACCAGAGGTTGTGGTGTGGGGGGGATGGGGAAACATTGGTCATAGGTTACAGACTTTCAGATACACAAGATGAATGGGTTCTGGAGATCTAATACACAGCATTGTGAATATAATTAACAACACTGTATTGTATGCTTAACATTTGTTAAGAGAATACACTTAAGTGTTCTCATGCCACATTCAAAAAAGGTAATTATGTGAGGTAATGAATATATTAATTAGCTTGGCGTGTGGGGATTATTTCACAATGTACACATATATCGAAACACCAAATTTTACACTATGAATATGTATAATTCTTATTTACTATTTATACCTCAGTAAAGCTGGGGGAAAATGCAGGTCATCTATTGACAGGGTACAAAACATCTTCTTATGCATGGTGATATCACAAAAGTTGGAACAAGAGGCGAAATAACTACATTTTTTATGTCACACTCCGTATATTTTGTTGTTCCGCTTTAGTCTTTGTCCAGTGTAAAGTTAAACAAAAGTAGATTCTTTAAGGATTGTTTCCATTTTACTGAGGGAAATGATAGGTGGTAAACAGATGGATTTAAAATAATGATCGAAATTTAAAGACAAGTTTTTACTACAAAGTCTCTTCACTTTGAGAATAATGCATTAATATTCATTTGCCCAAAATACATTTGAAAACCACCTTTGTGTATATTAGAGCCAGCATGCATAATATAAATAGCCAGTACTTAAGATAAAATTAATATTATTTAAAATGTACCATATTAAATCTTTTGAAAGGGGATGGGGCAAAATTACAGGTAGCAAAATAAAATATTGCAACAAACCATATTATATAAATTGAATCTGCATTTCTGGCATCAACAAAGCTACACCATATTTATTCTGAAAAATAATAATTGATATACAATGATATATATCCTGTGAAGAACAATGCATATGAAGGAGGTTCTAGATTATAAATTTATTATTACTTATGTAACATTTTACCCCTTTGTAACACTTATTCAGGTTAAAATTCCCTTCAGAAGGAGCAACAAATTGTAATCTAGTCACAAAGTACACATTAAATATTAAGGTAATATCTTTGTTAGGTAATATTTCCTTGTTTTGAGGAGATCATTGAAGTGCAAATCCATTTATAGCAAATATTACATTACATGGAAAACACATTAAACATATTTAAGCAAATTGGAGCATGACTCAGGATATTAGTTTTCTTTTCTCTCTTTTTTTATTGAATTAGTGATTGGGAATAAATTTTCCAAAATAGAAATGGGGAGGCATACAGCCAGAATCAAAGCTGATATCGGAAATCTGTAATCTATAGCAAACTATATTACCCTAGATTCTGAAGAAAATTATAATTAGAATTTTATTTCTATCATGCCACAGAAAAACAATTTTACTAGAAAAAAAATTAAAACTCTTTTTTAGTGTAACAACGTTAGATCAGGTACATTTTAATTATAAGAGGTTAAAGCACTATCTTGGTTCACTGTATCATTCTCTTAAGACTCCAAGATAGACAAGTGTTACCAGATAGTTTTTAAACAAACAGCTTGGCCAAACTCCAAACTTTTGGCATCCATGTTTGTCACCAAAAGTAACATGAGATAAAATCATAGAAGTAACTGAAGTATTTAAACCTGTTCCTACTGTACCCACAAGTTTGAGGAAACCAGTAAAATAAACTGAAAAGGCTATTAAATTTAGAATTAATTTATTTAGAATTATTTTGGAATTTTCTATGTGGACAAAACTAAAACGAGAAAGTACTTGTTACAACTATCTAGTCAACATTAAAGCCAAGGGAAGAGGGGCGCCTGGGTGGCTCAGTCGGTTGAGAGCCAGACTTCAGCTCACGTCATGATCTACCAGTTCGTGGGTTTGAGCCCCGCATGGGGCTCTGTGCTGACAGCTCAGAGCCTGGACTCTGCTTCAGATTCTGTGTCTCCCTCTCTCTCTGCCCCTCCCCTGCTCATGCTCTGTCTCTCTCTCTCTCTCTCAAAAAATAAGTAAACATTAAAGCCAAGGGAAGAAAGGGGAAAGGTGTGAGTCTGTCTTCATCTGTCTCAGACAGTTTTACCCTCAGAGGCCTCTTGCCTTTGCTGCTAATTCTTCCCATGACAACTGCACTCAATGAAAAATGTGCTTTAAATTTTACCTCAACTCACACTTTTTCAGCACAAAACATTAAATTTAAAAATATAAATGGTCAGTAAAAAAACTACACTGTTTATGCAGTAAGAATTAGATAATTTTCAAATGCTTCTAATTTCGTAATGAAGAAAGTATTTGAATAGTTGATAATACAGGATTAATTATAATCAAAATGGTAGAATGTGAGTGTTCAGTAAATATAAACATCAAAATACCACGTTCTGATCTTATTGCATTTTTTCTGAGGGGTAAATCTTTTAATTAAAATAAAGTAATTTAAGTCAAAACTCTTTAAGACCAAACAACAGAATCATTTTTAGGATATGTCTATACTTCTGATATCACTTAATAACTATAAAATTCAGGAAATACATTTTTTCACCGTGTAATATTTTATGGTATGAAATGCAATTTTCATCCCTCAAAACTGGCAAATAATTTATATTTTTAAATAAAGCAAATACCAATGTCAATTTTCTTAAAAATTGTATTAAGAAATGAGCATGGGTGCATAAATAAGAAATCAGAGAATCATTTGACATTTTCATAAAAAGAAAGTTGTTTTAAGTGAAATCATTTTCAGGAGAAAACGAAGTTATTCTGAGCCCAGATGTTATGGCACATGCCAAGTATTTTGAAAAGTGCCAAAGACAGGTCATATTATTAGTAATGAAAATATAACTCCAAACATGACAAAATGAATGATTAATTCTTTTGTGATTCAAAGGATTCTTTTTTCCTGTTTAAGTCAGTCACATCAACCAATCTCTTCTTTTTGAAGAATGAGTGCTACTTAGAGACATTTAGTCTAGTCAGACATACATGGGAGTAAATCCTGACTTAGTTTCTAAGGACAAAACCTTGATGCAATTATTGAAATTCTCTAAACTTCAACTGTCTCAGCTTAAAAATGTGGATAATAATAATACCATCATCAGAGGTGATTGTGTAGATTAAAGGAAATAATCTATGTATATTGCTCAACACAATATCTGGAAATAAAAATCATGATATCTCAAAATCATATTTAACTAATATTTATATGAATAATTTAACTAATAATATGAATAATTTAACTACTAGAGTGGATGGGCTGTGATTCATATAACTATGTATAAAATACTTAAAAAGAGTACTATTAGATGTGCTTAAAATATTAGCCAATTTCATCAAAGTTCTTAATTCTTGCTGTTTCAAAGTGTCTATCACTACATTTCTTACCTTTTCTCCAACACCACCAACTGAACCAATGGATCCTGGGGGTCCTTGTGGTCCCTGCAGTGGAGGAAAAGGAATACAGTTATCCTTATTCTTGTAATAAAATAACATATTCATAGATACATATCTAGTAGTTCTCAAAGAGGGAGAAAGATATGCAAGATTATTCTAAGACATTTAAACAATGGGACAAAATGATGCTCTTTATTGAGTTGCCAAATTTACCAGATAGCAAATAACTGAATTATATTATATGGGTTTTTAATTTCACCAGAATTTTGAATATATGACAGAAGACTTTCCAACTCTAGTCATACTGGCTGATACTCAGATCATAATTTCAATCTTTTTCCCATTGCATAGGTCAGATTTAGAGGATAGCTTGTAGATTTGGGGAGTGCATCTAAGTATGACTCTGGTTAAAAAGTATGTAATCCAGGGGTGCTTGTGTGGCTCATTCAGTTAAGCATCTGACTCTTGATTTCAGCTCAGATCATGATCTCATGGTTTGTGAGATTGAGCCCCACATCAGGCTCTGTGTGAAAGCATAGAGCCTGCTTGGGATCCTCTTCTCCCTCTCTCTGCCCCTCCTCTGCTCGTGCTCTCTCTCTCTCTCTCTCTCTCTCTCTCTCTCTCTCTCAAAATAAATAAACTTAAAAAAAAAGAATTATGCAATCCATGCAAAAACCAATCTGAACCATCTCTTAGCCTTTATATCATCTCTTAGTCTTTATATTACTTAAAGGGAATTAAAACCCAAAAGCTCTTTTAGTACATCTGCTCTTTGTCTATTTTATCCAGTTCTGGCCTGCCCGAATTGCAACCAGGCATGACAGAAGAGCAACTAAAAACAAGAATAAATGATTTTTTCATTGTGAAAAGGTGAAATCAGAAGAGAGTTTTCAAAATCTAGAAATTTTTTAATGGTAACAATAAGATAAGTATAGCATTGCATTTCAAATCCTGTAATATTGGAAGAGTGGTTCAATTATGAAGCAAGCAAGAGAGCAGGGGGGAGACTGTCTTTATACAATTGAGAGAAAACATTTTACATGGTAAGAGGTGCACATATTATGCACATAATTCTCTAACATATTTTATAATGAATGTGAACTTGGAAATTCTTTTATACTTGTTTTGACTAATTCCCTACAAAGCCTGTTTATTTTTCTGTAAAATGAAATGTAGTGAGTAGATTATTTTTGAGCTCTTGTTCACTTAAATATTTATCAATAGTGCAATCATCTCCATTATGTCTTAGGTACCATCCGCCATTAAATAATACTGACAATTATGCAAGTTCAAAATAATGAACATATATTTCACAGTTCTTACATCAGCTCCATTGGGACCTTGAGGGCCTCTTGGGCCTGGAGGACCAGGTGGACCCTGTAAGAGATGAATATTAAGGTTTATTAGTGTCAAACCCAAATGCATTTCTGATATTTTCATTTTGTGACCAAGAAGTTTCACGCTCCAAAATCATAATCAGTGGACCATAGCAGGGTTATAAGTCATTCTTGATGGATACAACATCATGTTAGCAAATGATTCTCTACACATAGCTATGGGGAAATTCAGACTGCAGGCAAGCGATATGGTTAAAAATTTGAAAATTAGGCTATTGCTACTATCTGGTACAATTAATTCATAATGGAACAGAAATATGTTATACTAGAATATGCTAGATTTAAAAAGGAGCATAAATTTGGAATAGAAATGGTGTTTGAGTAGATTTAAAATTTATTAATTCTACAAAAGTATTTTTTATTTGTATATTTTGTTTTTTTTTTTTATGTCAGCTCTCATGGTCTATATGTTAGAAGTGAAATAAGATTAACTACTTAGTTGTCTTCCTAAGATAAATGTTCTTTCCCCTGGCTGTGCATTAAAATTACCTCAGGACTACTTTTTACAAAATACTGATGGCCAGAACCCCTTACCCTCAAGGTTGTGATTAAATTAGTCTGTAGTGAATACCAGGGCATTAGTGTTATTTCTAAAGGTCACAGTTTATTTTAATGTCATTGTTGGAAACTTTCTTACTATTAGCTTGTACTAATATGTCAGAGAGAAATGTATTAATGATTCAGGGAACCACCATAGAAACCACTCCATAGAAAGGAGTTTTCTATGTATCTGATGCTGCTTAAAGAGTATTAGTCAGTTATGTGAGTCAGCAATGTTTATTATGTTCACTGTTTTTAAGTTCATTGTGATGAAAAGAGTTATTTCTTTTTTGAAGAAAATAACATCTAAAATGCAAGTATAAAAATATCAAAATACGTATTCTGATGGAACTAAGAACTGGGGGCAATGTTTATTGAAAGGAAGGAACAATTAAAAATACATTCATTACATTTCATTATAGATTTCAATGACCTTGGGTTAATTGTTTCCTTATCCAAGGTAATGCTTAATAAACAAATATATGTATTTCAAAATTTCAGTTAACTCTTAGATTTATACTTAGAGCAGAAAGCCAGAATCGATAAATGCAAATTATTTTGTCGTAGCATTCTAATTCAAATAGGATTCCTTATTAAATTAAGAATTTGATTAAAAGTACAAATATTTAATACTATGTTAACATTTGCTACTTATCCAAATGAAGGGTGACTATTATCTATTCTTTACCTGGTCCACTTCAAAGTCGGGAGCTAAAGACTAATAAATAACTGAAGTTTGGCAGTTTATATACACCTCAATAATCCATACACTTAGAAAAAATATATATGCAACAATATATCAACCACTGAATGCTGTATGTTTATAAAGCATTAGTCCAAAGTGAGAAAGAGAAAAGAAAGTGATATATGATGAAAGAAACTTCAATGGTCACAGATACAGATTGGGCAGGGAAAGGAGAAGGCATCAATCTGAAAAGTCATGGCTTTTAGGACTATTTTGTTCAGATTACTAACCCTTAAAGATATTAGTAATGTGAAAATTCACAATATCCATAACATCCTATAAGATATAAACTTACCATGGGACCAACATCCCCATTTTCACCTTTTTCACCAGGTGGGCCCGGCAGACCCTAAGAAAATATAATAAAAAAACAATAAACATCACTCATGTATTTAAAAAGAAACTTTTGGCCAATTTCTAATATAAAACCAAAATTAGATATAAAGTCAAATTAGAACAATGAAATTAAGATTTAGAAGTTATCATGTGTCAAAATACTTGAAACGCAAGTATTAACTACATATAATAAAATCTTATATGTACATTTACAAATAAAATTCATGCTTTCTATAATATTATACTGTTTGATTTTAGTTACAAGGATGAATATATCATTTAACCTGGGAATTTATGGATGCTTAATCATTTGCTCCATCTTTTATGAACATATACACATGTATACAAGGCTGCCATTACAAAGATTTTCTGAAAAAATCTTGTCCCAAATTATTTTAGAACATCCTATCCAGGTGAGGTTTTATAGTTGGGTACCAATGTGACAAAACTCTTTTGAAAATAAAACTTCCGATACATTTCCAGGATTATAAATATCTTCTGAATTTTTAACCTTGTTACTTTCACTTCTAGTCATAAAAAACTACCAGGTTATAAAACCTGCTGTATTGCATTTCCTTTATTCTCTCAAATTCATTTCCTTGATATCCAATAGCAGTGTCACTGCCTTAGGAAGGGTTCTGTGTTACTGAATAAACTCACAGGGCAGGTTACACTCAAATTTCACCTATGTCTTTATGGGAAAATTATTTTATTTCCTCTTGGTCTTCCTAACTAGTTCTTCCATGCAGAACTGTTCATATTTCCTGTTTCATACCTCAACCATATATTGCACATACTTGAATTGTATACTTAAAAACACAATGATGTCACTTGTTTATATACTTACAATTATAAGCTACTTTGCAGTAATTATCAATATTTTATCTCTAGCAATTAGCAGAGGACCAGGCAAAAGTAGGAGTTCATGAAAATGTTGAATGAATGATGAATGAGTGAATTCTAAGAAAATAAATCAACAGGAAAAGCTACATGTAATAAAGTGTTGATTGTAACAGTAGCTAAGACTATTAAGATTCTCTATTATTCTAAATGTTTAATCATAGAAAACATAGCTAAATAAGTTTTGTTATATAAGATATTGGGATATTATAGGGCTATTAATGTGTTACTAATACTCTAAATATGAATGATATATAATAAGTAATAAAACACAAATATAAATAAATATGCATAGTGTAAATTTATCTGTGAAATATGTGTTTAAAATAGGCATGATAATTATTGGACAGAAATAGTAAAAGTGGCAACAGTTTTTAATATGGTAGGATTATGGATTGTTCTAATTTTTTAATGTTTTTAGTATTATTGCCATTATTTATTTACAACTTACACACTCTGTATATGCTTTATTTTTAATACTTGTAAAATAGTATTTCAGACATAATCTATGTAAGAAATAAAAATGCACAATACAAAGTTCTAAATCTCTGCTGGTATTTTAGTCACTTATTAACTTGGCACTACACTGCAGTGGCTACAAATTATTTGACCGTGACCCACAGTAATAAATACATTTCACTTATTACCCCCTAAATGTGCATGTGCAAAATAGCTGAAAGATGAGTTTCAAAAAGTAATACCCTTAATGCCTAGATGATGGTGATCTCTGATATTTTTAATCTGTTTTACCTTATCCTGTTATATTTCATTTTTTTAATGCTGGTAATAACATACTATACGGTTTTTGTGACCTACTAATTCCACATGACTCTCAGGTTGGAGAGCGAGTGCTTTATTGAGTATATTTGTAAACCTTTTTTAATGTGGCATGTATTTATCTTTATGACAAAATCTTAGTTATGAATTTATAATGAACAATATATACCAGGATTTAATCTCCTTTTTCTCAAAAGTCACTTGGATGTCTAGGAAAATAGCCAGTTATTCCCAAATGGTTAATATCATTTGAAAGTAGCTTCTAGAATCACTGGAGAAGTTCCTAGGAGGACATAGCTAGGCAGTATTTTAGAGTTTAGCCTGCCTAAAAACTACCTGGGAGAGATTGCTAAAATTTTAGATTCCAAGATGCACAACCTTGGAGATTATAATTCATTGATAGAGCACAGAAAACTAAATTCTTAAGTAGGCAGGTAGATTTTAACATTTAATATTTCAAGTTGATTTCGCTAAGTAGCATGGATTGCAACTTAAAGTATAAACATCATATAAATTAATACTCAAATTCTTATCTTTTGTCTATGTTTCCACCACCTCCTTTTAGTATAGAGTGAATCTGATTTGGAATCCCCAAATTGAAGAGTATAAAAATAGTAGAGTTCATAGTTTTCTTTTATTTCTGTAACAGACCCAGCTCTGTATTGCCAGCATATTTTTAGGCATATGAGTATTCCTAATATTAGCTCGATAGGGACCTCCCAATAGAAAAGCATTGAAATATTTCTTTCTTTCTGATGAAGTCTGGTTATAGTTTAAGTTGATTAAGACAGAATGTTCTTATCATTAAAATTAATACAGACATAATGAGTCAAATTCTTTTGTTGCAGGAAACTAAATGTGCTAAATGGCGCTACAGTGTTAATCAGTGTTCACATGCCCTAACTTTCTCCTAAGGAATAATTTATGCATGGAGATATTCTGTTTTAAGGTCTGTCAATTTAAAATCATTTGCCACTTGGGGCGCCTGGGTGGCGCAGTCGGTTAAGCGTCCGACTTCAGCCAGGTCACGATCTCGCGGTCCGTGAGTTCGAGCCCCGCGTCAGGCTCTGGGCTGATGGCTCAAAGCCTGGAGCCTGTTTCCGGTTCTGTGTCTCCCTCTCTCTCTGCCCCTTCCCCGTTCATGCTCTGTCTCTCTCTGTCCCAAAAAAACAAATAAACGTTGAAAAAAAAAATTTTTTTTTAATGAAATCATTTGCCACTTAAGTGGTAAAATAAAAAAAAAATAATAATTTAGGTCAAGAACTATCCTTCTTTACATCTCCTTCATATGCAGAGAAATTGTAAACATCAAACTGAAAAATGGAGTCACTTAATCAGAATATTAGATGACTATTATTTATGTATTATAATTGCTAATATCTATTCTGCCATGAAGACTCAATTAAAGGGTGCAGATGAAATTGTGAACATGTTAATTACATTAGCATCTTTTCAGATTCCTGATTTAAAGAGGTAGCTGTGGGAGAATATAATCAATTTTGTAGTGAACTAATTTCTTGAGTCACCCTCATCAAAGAGCACATTTCTTACATTTGTGGAGATGAAGGTAATTTTTCATTTAATATTTTATAAATATAAGCTACAAGGCATCTTCTTTAATCAGGAGAACTAAACTCCTAAATTACAGCCTTATAGAATCAGAGTAATCAGTTAAATGAAAAAGCAGAAAATGAAAGGTAACATATTTACTGGCAATCTAATTTTGAATGCCTTGTTGTTACTTTCAAATATGTGTGTTTTTCACACATGTTGATTTTTAGTATTCATAATTGATCATTTATTTTTGCCTAATAAATATAAAGGGGTAAACACAAATATGAAATGAAGTTTTTGCATTTCCCAAATCTAAAAAGAATTATTTCGGATTAAAATAAAAGCAGAAAATTACAATATCATGTTCACTGAGTGCTATAACAGTAACTATGATAATATACTAATTATATTATTTACAATATAATTTGTATAATTATGTATATAATAGGCTACTTAATATTAAAAACAAGCAGTCTATGACTTTACTTATGAAAATAAGGGCAAAAAATGAATTTATATAAACTCAACTTCTATTTACTTTTCTACAACTTAACAAATTGTTAAGGACAGTGATCTAGATGGTTTAATTTAACCAATTCTAAAATTGTTAATGTGGCATAACTCACATCCATGTGTTACCCGAATTATCATTTAAAGCACAATTTTATAATCTTTCAGATGATCACTAGGTAGGTGTAGAATAAGTATGTGAAAGAAGAAAGCCAGATGTTTCCAAAGTTTGTAGGAAGCCGTGAGCATCACATGGAAGAGTAGAAAAACAACTCAGCATAGAAGATGTCTACAATGCAAAGTATTGCCTAACAGTCCATTTGTAAGGCATATTTGAATGAAGATTTCTTAGCCTACAATGATTTATAATTTCATATTTCTTGTCCTGAATGTGCTTCATGAAATACAAATTATAATTTAAAATAAGTTATTTTAAATGATCAATCTATTGCAAATTGTTTATTTTACCTATTATTGTTTAACATTTGTTCTTGGCAGTGTCTGTTGGTAGTAGTGATGGGCAGATGGCTCTTCTCAAAATGCTTTTAATTTTTGCTAGTCATCTGAAGTACTCATTTTCCTGCTATGAGACTTGCAAAAGAATCCTTCTAACCTCTCACTTTTAACTCTCAGCCTTAAATAAGGTTGTAGTTCATTTTTTAAGCAAAATGGGAATGAAGAACGGAGGTGTAATACCTAGGGTAGGGCTAACATTTAAATAAAATAGTAATTACGGTTAAACATTGTATCCAGGCTTCTAGATAGAAAAAAGGAAAGCTACTTTGTTTTACATCCACCTGAAAACCTGGTATGAGAAGAAGGTGGACAGGACAGCGTACAAAATGCCCAGAGCATCTTACCTGAAGACCTATTGGACCAGGAGGTCCTGGGAAACCTCTTGCACCCTCATCACCCTTTTGTCCAAACATCCCCTGCTGACCTCGGGGACCTGGCTCACCATCACCCCCCTAGAGAAGAGCAATGACAATGATCACAAGCCGGAAAAATCACAATTCTGATACAAGTCATCACAAAAATATAGCTATTTCTAATTTAATCAAAGCTGGTCTATTTACAAGGAACCAAGTAAAAAAGATTAAATTTCCATTATCTGCTGCAAATGCACCACTGTTTGTTTGGTTTACATTCTTTGTTTCTGGAGCATGACTGAGTTTGATTTTCTCATCTATACCAAGTGAAGTAAAAGCTGTCTATCAAGGGGAAAATAATGTTCAGAATTTACTACAAATTAAGTACTTTTTAACTCATTATTCTTTTGAAATGAAGTCATAACATTTCTTGTTTATAAAGATCAGCCTGGTTAGCTATATTAGAAAATTTATATTTGGCTCAACATTAGACATAGTTACAACCACACAAAATCAACTGGTTATGTGACAGTTCATAAATTTAATCAGGGAACCATGAGGATATAAATTCGCTGAACAAAGAGAAATACTTACAGCAATTCCAGGGGCACCAACAGGACCTTGAAGACCTGGAGGTCCAGGAGGACCCTGTGGTGAGATAAAAATCAGTAATTTTGAAACTGAAGCCGGAGGAGCCTCAGCTATAATAGTGCAGAACATTCGATTGATCAAAGTCTATTATGCATCTTTCTACTTCTATGGAAAAGTCTCTTGCATTTGGAGCAGTCAACCATTATTTATTTTACTTCTTGAGACTCAGACTTGCCTATTTGTAATCAGCTTTGAATTGGTAGTTATCGAAAGCACTCTCATCTGTAATGCAGTGGATATTTAAAAATGGATTTTTATGCTAACACAAATCACATTGAAGTTACACATTTGAAAAATTTCAAAATGCCAGATTTCTTTAATGAGATATGTATGATTCAGAAAGAGCACTTAAAAGATCTATCTATACAATATTTTCGAGTGAATATTGGGGTAAGGATTCCATACAGACAGAATATAGTGATACACAAAAATTTAGAATTTCCTTCATATGAAAACATATGCATATGTGTATGCATATGTATATGTATGTGTATGTATGTATGTATGTATGTATGTATATATTAAGTATACCAGGCCTCCTTATTTGAGCAATAGATTTCAATAGGTTTATGAGTCTTACATGCATAAATATTGCTTCTTAACTGTCTTTTTTTTTTTACATACATAACTACATACATTTTACATACATAACTACATACATTACTACACTACAAAAGATCCTGGCACTAAAGAAAAACAGTCATTGGACTATATTGTTCGTCACAATAACTGCTATGTGTTGGGAATAGTACTTAAAGGTTCCAAAAGCATGGTTCATAAACCATTGGGGTACCTGAGGCATTTTTAGGTTTCCATCAGGTCAAAATCCTTTTTATAACCACACTAAGACACCATTTCTCATTAAATCACAGGGATATTTGATGCAAAAGCAATGAAGGTAAACTTGCTGATGACTTAGTCTTATTGTGAGATTTTAGGGTTAGAAGTACTGTGTATCTTAACACATAACTTCAAAAAGAGGTTTAATTAGAACGGACTCAATCTCAACTGAATAGTTGTCAAAGAGATAATGTACTATGGACATTACAAGTAGGTAGTAAATACTACAGAAAAATATCCCTGGTCAATAGCCAAAAAACAAAACAAAACAAAACAAAACAAAATAAAACAAAAGTTAAATGAATAATTCCACTCAATAAGAATTAGGAAACTCACGTTTTCTCCTTTGTCACCCTTGCTGCCTTTCTGTCCTGGTTCACCAATTTCACCCTGTATTGGAAAGAGTTGAGTTAAAGTTTATCCCTAATATGTCATGCCTGCCGTTGCAATTGTCATCACTATCACCCATTATTAAATTTTACTTTAAAGTAATTCTATACTAGTGTTTCATGTCACTGTTTAACTTGTGAAATCTGGGGGCGTCTGCATGGCACAGTTGATTAAGCATCTGACTCATGATCTGGGCTCTCATCACGATCTCACAGTTCATGAGTTCGAGCTCCACATCATCAGGCTCTGCGCTGATGGCGTGGAACCTGCTTGGGATTCTGTCCTTCTCTTTTCCTCTGCCCAACTTGTGCTCTCTCTCTTTCTCAAAATAAATAAATAAACTTTAAAAAATGTAAAATATGGGTTTTCTCTGCTACTCTGTTTCTAATATTGATATAGATTGATATTGATATTGATATAGTAAAGATATAGATATCCCAAAGTCGACTGAACTTTGAAGCATATTGCAACTGGATTTTTAATTCACAAAATCAATTTTATCTGAAAAATCACCACAACAAGCTGATAATGGAAGTATATTAACAAAAATATAATTACATATTAATCAAAATTCTTAGTTAATTAATTACTTCTTTCTCCTGGTTTTCCAAATGCTAAAAATGTTGCACATTATCAGATTACTGGCTCATAAATTGTGTTATGGCATTTCACAATATTAGAAAACACCTTAGATACATACACATAACAATACAGCTATGCATTCAGAATCAAAAGCTTAAGGGGCGCCTGGGTGGCTCAGTCGGTTAAGCGTCCGGCTTCGGCTCAGGTCATGATCTCACAGTTCATGGGCTCGAGCCCCGCATCAGGCCCTGTGCTGACAGCTCAGAACCTGGATCCCGGTTCGGAATCTGTGTCTCCCTCTCTCTCTCTGCCCCTCACCTGCTCACACTCTCTTGCTCTGTCTCTCAAAAATGAATAAACATTAAAAAAAATTAAAAAATAAATAAAAAAAGCTTAAAATCTTCATTTCTACGTTTGGTAAAAGAGATGTCCAGTATTATCAAATAGGAATGTAAACTATTGTTTTTTTTTTTTTATTTTTCTTAAATGTTTGTTTATTTTTCAGAGAGAGAGACAGAGTGTGAGTGGGGGAGGGACAGAGAGAGAAGAAGACACAGAATCCGAAGCAGGCTCCAGGCTCTGAGCCGTCAGCACAGAACCTGATGCGGGGCTCGAACTCAGACTGCAAGATCATGACCTGAGCCAAAGTTGGATGCTCAACTGACTGAGCCACCCAGGCGCCCCAGAATTTAACCTATTTTAAGTCTTCTTTTGCAATATCCAAGACACAAGGGCAAAGCCTATACAAGCAATGACTTCAATTAGTTTTACATTTAGTTCAGAAACACATATATTTGAAAATAAATAAGCAATTTTGCCATGTGCTATTTTTTCTCTGTACCATTTTTCTTGTGTTCTCTTTTTTTGTTTACATCCAACACACTATTTCCTGGATAGATAATAGTATTCAAACTGTAAATTAAAACCTTTGAGCACATGGAACATGCATGAAACTTTGAAAAAACTGTCTTGAGATTTGGCATCTAATCTTCAGAAATATTAAATCTAGGATTCTTGAGAAAAAACTTGCATTTTCATAGGATGTACTCATATGAATGCAGAATACCAACCTTGTCTCCATCTTCTCCAGGCGAGCCTGCAGGCCCAGCAGGCCCTGGGAGACCCACAGGGCCTTGGACTCCATCTCTCCCTGCAGGGCCTTGGGGACCTTTTTCTCCCTGTATTGAAAATCCAGCAGACCATTACTCTGCTGTAAGAAACCATTAAGTTACCTGTTTATTAGGATTTTTAAGTACAGCTGCAGCAGGTCATACTCTGAGTCCCAAACTTGACAGATAAATTATTTAATGTTAGCAAGTAGAAAATATTTTCAATTAACAAATGATGACACAAAAGATACCTACATACTTTCCTGACTAAGAACACCATCCTCGCTAACTGATGAAGGAGCATGAGGCAGGCTGAGGGATAAAGCACAAGTTGGTGCTTCCCCACCCCCCCCCACACACACCCCCACACCCCAGGTGGGATCTGTGTGATATTCCTCAGACACTCCTGGCTAGCCAAGAACAAAGGAAAGGGGTTTAAGTGCTTGCCATGGTGATGTGGGAAACTAAGGCGAATGAAAAATTAAATTCCCTTACTGCCCACAGCCCATTGACAAGCCCTTGAAATAGGCAAAGTGACCTCTCTCTAGGAGCTCAACTCAAGGATCACACTCTGCTAGGGACAAAAGAGAACCTTAGCTTAACATTGTCCCAACCTCCAGGATCCTATAGTCAACTTCCTTTATCTCAACTGCACCAAGATATATACGCTGGCAATCATACTCCAAGCTTATGGTCCCACGATATACATCTAAAGGGTCTTGTGACTGAGGTTTTATTAAATGACAATAAATTGTATTTTCCTAGCAACAGTTTGCCCCTCAAGGTCCTGAAAACCTTGCTTTCAAAATTCCTTAGAGACTTACTCTATCCCTGACCCCCTCTCAACCTGAGGTATATAATGAGTTACCGGTCACCACACCCTGCAGCTCTTCCTGCCCACGGGTCCTGTCCCCATGCTTTCATAAAATCACCTTTTTGCACCAAAGACATCTTCAAGAGTTATCTAGGTCATTGGCTCTGGAGCACCCCACCATCACCCCAAAACTTCATCACTAACAATTTATAAATCTCAGGCTATGGCCCACAAAAGTAATTGAGACTCAACTTAGAATTTTTCCTTCAAACTCACATTTCCTAATCAAGCATTGTATTTTGGTAAATCAGATGCTTGATGTTTATGAAAATTCACTGAGCTTTTACTTTTTTTTGGTGGTGCTACTGAAATAGCTGGGCTCTGAAACAGGCCTAAGAAATCATAAAATGCATTTTCCCATATAACCAACTTTTTGCTTTTATGCATCAGCTTTTTCTCCTTTTAACAAATGCATCATGGATTTTCCTAGATTTTTATATTTTAATTCACTCCTGCCTTTACAGATTCAAAATGATAAGGCTGTTAGCTTTGTTTATTTTTTGACAACGGCAATATTTTCCTATTTTTAAAATACCTCTATTGTGCAATTTAAGAAAAAAATAGTGCCTTGATAACGAAGATGACATCTATTTTCCATTAAAATTTCTTTCCAAGTATAAAGTAAACTATCTCCTAAAGGTCAAGATTTCATCAATTTTGCAGAAGGTATACATGGCTGATTGTTCCCAGTGGTTCTCTCTGCTCTCTTGTTATAGAGGCTGGGAATCCACAATTCTTAAGCTCCTGCCTTTGTGTTACCCTGTTCCCCACCCTCCTTCCCTTACCACCTCCTGTCCCTTTACAATGACTAAGTTTTATCTGTTTTATCTCTTGAATGTATTTACTTCAGTTTATCTCCACCACAAACACCTTATCCCAAGATACTATCAGCCTTCCTTTGAACAACTGAAATAACCTTTTTCTTTTCTCACATCTATTCTCACCTCCAAACTATTCCCCATGCTGTAACCAGAAAGACAATGAGATCATCTTACCAACATTCTTCAATCAGTTTACTTGTTTACCATTCCTAAGATATAGACTAAGCTGTTAGTGCAGCCTATCATTATCTATCTCCTCCTACCTGCCCAGCAGCATCTGGCCTTCCCGGTTGCACTGGCTTTCTAGAATTCCAACTCCCTCTAGACTTTTTTTCAGTTAAATCTGATTCCATGCTACTCCTGTCACTTTGCCTGAATCTACCTAGTTGGACCCTTCCCCTAGATAATTCCTCCTCACCTTTTACACTCTACCATCAGTGTCCTGTCCAAGGAAATGCCCTGATTCCAGCTCCATTCCATTACAAGCTGACTTTTCCTTCATATCACTAGCCACAGCTTGCAATTATACATGTACTTAGTGGTCCTTCGCTTATTATCTAATTGCCCCATCAGGCAATAAATTGTGTGAGGGCAGAACTATGTCTGTTTTTGCATTCCATTGCATCCCTCTGGCCTGTGGCCCAGAGTAGCCACTTAAGGAATATTTGTTGAGTTGATTGCTTACTGACAACAAAAATAACAAACTATCTATAAAACAAAGTTAACTTGTAAACCGATTTATTAATTTCTTAGATTCCATATGACCTGGTTTCTCAAAACTTTCCCCAATTATCATGCGAGACATACCCCTGGTGTCACCTTGGAGACCTTTTATTTCCTTTAAATCCAATATTGCAATATCTCAAACCTATTTATACTCCAAAAATGTGCTGTGTTATTCACAGGGAACTTTACTATTTTAACCACATCGCTGATTCAGATACTTCTCCTTAAATGTGGATTTCTTTTAGAGCTTGGACTCCAAAAATCAATTCTTTTATACGAGAGTATCCATAAATAAGACACATTAATTCTTACCTGCCTTCATTATAGTACACATGATTGCTAGCCAAGAATCACCTGCCATTTATTTCTTCTGATTCTGGTCTGTGTGGAGTCAGGAGAAAATCTTTCAATTGCTCTACACCACACTAAATTTAGATTCTTCATTTACAACTCTGCAAGATGACAAACTCTTCCTCCATTATGTATGCATCTCCTGGCCCACAGTCTACGGGACTACCAGAAACATCGTCCATCTCTCCTTAAGCAGTCTTTATTTCATCATTTCTACCCCTTTGCTAATATTAACAGCTGAATCTTACCTTAACATTTTGATAGAAGCAGATACTCATCCCCATGTCCTTTCACTTGGCATGATCTTGTATTTAGCCTGTACCTGTACCCTATTCACAGAATCCACCCCTCCTTACTCAAAAGTCAATTTATTTTCTGGTTATAATCCACCCTTTTTGTGCCAACTCTGGTCCACAAACATGATGATGATGGCTCACTGAAGATTTATTATCACAATTCTACAAAGTAATTTAGAACTACCATTTCATCTAATCCTCACGAAATACTGTACTTATCTTCTTTTTCTGGGTTTTGGGAGGTTAAATAGCTTAGCCAAAATCATGAGCTAAACAAATTACAGACCTGAATTCCCAGCCGAATTCTGATTGGCTCAAAGTTGGCAGCTCTAGTCTACTCTGACACCCTTAACTTCCTCACTCTTCACTGGTTCTTTTCTTATTATTGGTTGTGGATAAATACATGTGCATCATAATAACAAGAGGCAATGCATTCAATTCTGCTTGTATTTCTACCTACTGTCCCACTATTTTTTAGCCATAAGGCTTACTTGGGTTGCTCTACATGTACCTATCCCACTTCTTTATCAACCGCCTTCATTTGAACCCCACTGTAATTATCCATAAGAATTATCATGAATGCCCAACAGACCAAGTCCTGTTCTCTCATTTTCCTTCTACTCAGCTTTCAGTATTCGTGGTCTTTTCTAATATTCAACAAAGGATACTTTTTAATCTCTCGGCCCTCATGATGGTGTGCCCTGGATATATTTTCTAGCACTCAAGGACCTTTTTTTTAAAGCCATTTTATCCACATTTATGAATGAGTTTGTTTTAATCTTGGAGGATGAGAATTTTTTAGGAAAATTTATATGATTAAATTAAAAGCAGAAACAAAAACAGAGAAATCTTGACAAAGAAACGTAAGCCTAATGAACAGACTATAGCCCATAATCACTTAAAAATAAAAATTTTAAATCCAATAAATATAAGATAAAATAATTGGTTAAATGTTTTCCATGTCATTCACTGTAGATCAAAATTCAAATTACATGAGAAGAGCAGCCACTTTCTATGGGTTTCGTTTACAGACTTTGGAAATATTGGATATGAACTTGTAATACAAGAGGAGTGAAAAGTGCATACTTCTAATATAAAGCAGCAAAGTATAGTTTTAATCAAAACTCCAATTTTATTTTTTAAAAGGAGCAAAATCAGAAGCCTTTTACATTCATAATATCCAACTCCCTCACAGGTCTTAGAGTTTCATAAAGTGTGGGAAAATGTCATCTCATTTAATTGAATTTGAAATTTTCTCTATTATAAATATAAAAAGAGGTGTGTTTATATGCCAGGCACATATGCAGAGAGAAGGCAGTGGAGTATGAAGAACTAATATCCTTGAATAAAAAGTAATAACTTGTGCAGAATGGCAGTATAATATATTTTCTCCTTGAAATTACTTACAGGAGCACCTTTCTCTCCAGCTGGACCAGGAGGACCCTGGGGTCCTGGACGCCCTGGCAATCCAATTGGGCCAGCTGTACCCGCTGATCCGCGTTCTCCTGGTGAGCCCTAGTACACGGGGAAAAAAGGTATTTTATTATCAGTGATGGGAAACTGGCTTAAGAATCACTTATTTAATAGTAGAGTCTCATAGTATAGTAAATAATGTAAAGTCACTTTTAGACAATTCAAAGATCTCAAATAGGAATAGTTGTACTATTTGAATGATTAATTTCTAGCCCCAATATTAAGCGCAGATATTGAAATTAGGAAACATTGATATAAAAATTTTAATTTTTAAAGCTTTAATGTTTACAAGTATCTTTTTTTTCATTTAAGTGTTCAAAATGGTTCACAATGCTTTATGAAACACGAATCCAATAAATAACTTATATGATTTACTCCTGTATTATTACGGATTGGCAGAATACATTTTCTAGGCTAGTATTTCTCAAAGCAATTTCTGGGCTTCACCTCAAACTTGCTGAATCATAATTTCAAAGTCCTAAAAAAGAGTTCAGAAATTGTCACTGCATTAGGCTACAAATATAATTTTTTACATAATAAAGTTTGATAATCACTATCCCAGAGATTGGACTTTTTCCCAGAAAATAGGTCCTTAATTTATCTTAGAGTCTGACAGGGATCGTTGGGTTTTATTATGAACACTGACAGTATAATTCATATAATTAGGTATGTCCAATTGAGTTTCAAAGAAGATGCCATATATTTTCAACTAATTTGCTTAAAAAATACCTAATATGTAAACTTAAAAAAATAACATGTAAGACATTTAAGAAATCATTATTTAAAGAAAGAATAAAGGAAATGCAAACATATTTACTAAGTCATGTAAAGCTCAAGTTAACCTATTTACTATTTCCAACTTTATTTAATGAAAAATAACAAGAACTTTGTCTTTGGATTAGATCCCTGGATGGATGGCTAAGTTACAATTTGCCATTTTCTTTTGTGATTGAACTAAATGTGAAATATTAGAAAATATGATTACTAGCAGTTTTCCTTAAAATTAAGATATTTAGATAATAACATCATTTCAAAAATCATAGAAGAAATGACTTATAAAAGCTGGAGAATACAATACCTTAACATTTATTTTCTAACATTATACTTCCCATATAATTGGAAATCTTTTTATTATACAAATATGAATTATTGACTTTGTTCTAATTTATATTTTATTAGGTAGAGAATCAATTCCGTATGAACACAAGAACAGTGATAATAATGACAACAGTTTGTATCGACATAGTGCTTTACAATTTACAAAGCCATTCCACATTCATTTTGTCATTTTTATTCTCACAAAAAACCCACTGAGTTGACAGAAGCCTTAGCGTGTCAGTTTTAAAGGTGAGACCCCTGTGGCTCAGGGGTCATTTATCCTTCTCATAATCATGTAGCTAGTCAAGGGGAGCCTGGAGGGCTCAGCTGGTTAAGCATCCAACTGTGGATTTCTGCTCAGGCCGTGATCTCACGGTTTGTGGGTTTGAGCCTACATTGGGCTGTGGGCTGACAGCATGGACCCTGCTTGGGATTCTCTGTCTCCTTCTCTCTGCCCCTCCCCCACTCCTACTGTCTCTGTCTCAAAATAAATAAGCGTTAAACAAAAAGAAAAATCATGTAGCTGGTCAAAATAAATCCTGACCTTGCACTCCTTGTGCTTTGTCCACAAAGCCACCACTGTTTCTCTCTACTGGTGATATCAGTGACTCCCAAGGGTTATTTAATTGCAATTTCTTTACACTTAGTGCCTATTCAATTGTATCTAAATAGTCAGTGATTACAAAAGATTACAAAAATATTTACTACTTAACTTCCTGATATGATTTTTTCTAGCTAAATTCACAAGGTACAGAGAATAGTTTTTATGTAGCCAGGTATCTGAATGCTAAAGCAATTAAAAGGAATTAAGAGACTATAGATTTGAGATTATTGGCAATAATCTTAAGCGTGCCACTAGAAAAAGTGATTTTGTCTTTAATTTTTTGCTTGTTTGTTATAGGACTATTTGAACCACTGTTGTAGATTTTTTAATTACAGTGTATCTTAAATTTAGGAGACAAATAAATTTGGAGAAACTCCAAAAATATGGTGAAAGAAATCATGAAATTTAAGCTTGATATAAACAAAAAGTGACATTTTTGAGCTATAATAAGTATATATTTAAAAACAAACCCAGAAATTGTTCCTCATATTGCATAATAATTAATCAAGAGTTGTTTGAAAATTAAATTTTCACCAATTACATATTTCAAATACTAAAGAAGAAACAATTACAAAGGAAAATTGCAGTTTTTTAGACAATAAACATCTAGCCTCTGTAAAAATGTTTTTGAAATTCAATAATATTAAAGAATATATATACATATATATGTGTATATATATGTATGTGTGTGTATGTGTGTGTGTATATATATATATATATATTTTTTATTTATTTATTTTTTTTTTAGAGAGAGAGAGAAAGCGTGAGCAGGGCAGAGGGCAGAGGGAAAGAGAGGAAGAATCTTAAACAGGATCCATGCTGCACGAGGCTCAATCCCAGGACCCTGGAATCATGACCTGAGTGGATATCAAGAGTTGGACACTCAATCGACTAAGACACCCAGGCGCCCCTGTTAAAATATTTTATGAAAAAAAAAAGTCAACCACAAGTGGCATAAGTATTAACCAGGTGGCATACTTTGGATGAATAATTTCAGAGGCCAGTGCAGAAGAAAAAAAGAAGAGTAGAGTCCTCTAAGTATTTTTGCATTCAAGAGGTACTGCTCTAAAAGTGAAAGGAATATAAAGATTTGTCTCTACTTATTAGAGAGAGGGAGGTCAGAAGCAAAGTCTGGAGGATAAGGTTGAGGGCAAGGAGGAGGGAGGGAGAGAGAGGTAGGGAAAGGAGGGAGGAGCAGAGAGAGAGAAACAGAGACAGAGAGGAGGAGGAGAGAAGAGAGAGAAACAGAGAGAGACAGAGAGAGAAGTAGGTGGAGGAAAGGAAGAGTGAGGAGAAGAACAAGAGGTAAGAACAAGGACCATGAAACTGAGAGAAATAGAAAGGTGTTCTTTGAATTACAAAGAGAGAAAGATAAAGCGCTTTTTTTTTTGTAATAGAAAAATATCACCAGAAGACAGTATATAATGTGACTCCCTAAAGATAAGTCTCTACTTATCTGAAACACTGGTGCAGACCACATGACCGCATTACATTTCTGCTTTAACTTGTAAAATCTCAGAAAAGGATTACTACTCATTAGTGTTATCAAAATCTAAACTAAGCATCCAATTTAAGTGCTGAGATATTTTATTTGTAATTGACTGTACAAAAAGAGATGCAATTTTGATTTGTCAGGCCATGAAATCTTTGTCTTTAATTCTGTTTGACATTAAACCCCCAAATGTTGGAAGACTACCCAAAGAAGATATCATATTAGACTGTATTGAGGTCGACAAGCATGAGACTAGAATGATAAGAAATTCACTAGGAAGCAGAAACTTATATTTAAAAAATGTATTATTTTCCAGTTATCGAGCCTATTAAGCAATTATTGTGTTATTTACTCTGTATATGCAATATAATTTAATTCCAATATAGTTTGCTTATTTTTCAGATAAATACCGTAAGGGCCTGATGTGCCATAATCCACACAAAGATCTTCCTAAGTACTGAGTACTTCATAAATAGTGTTAGAAAAGAAAAAAAAAGAATCCTTGATTGTTTGTACCACTATAATTCAAACATACTGTGCTAAATCTTAATAAATAGGAGAAAGAGCCATTTAAGACCACTTCTACCAGAATGAGCTCATATTCATTGAACATGCTCTAAAATGAGAAAACTTCAAAGAATATGGCAATGCTTATGTAATTCATCTTAATAGTCATTCTCTGTCATTCATATAGTTCATTTAAACTTTGTTAATCATTAGAATCTTTGCTTCTTGTCACTGTTACTTACAAGCTTTTTTTTTTTGTTTTTGTTTTTTATTTAACTTTCAAAACCAAAGAATTGTTTTTAGTTTGGAGAATTATTCAACACATGTGTGGGACTTTTTCATTATGTTCCACCTTTGATTTTTAAAAGCTAACTCTTCCTTCTTATGTACAGAACTCTATAAACAATTTGGATTAATGTATCTTTTTGAGAATGTATTTATCCTTGATCTCCCCCCGCCCAAATACTCATATACACATACTCAGAATTTTTTTACTTTAGATTTTAGTACTGTAATGTGTAAATTATTTTCTCCTAATATATCATAGATTTCACTGTCCCTCTAATACAATATGCCTGCTGTTACCTCTGAATGGTTGGTCACACTTACCTTCTACCTTGGAAAGTCTTTGGTCTTTTCCTGCACTGTTTAAAAATTCTAGCCATTCTTTAGGCACAGGATGACAACTGTCTTTTCTAAAGGTTGTACTATTCTGAGAATTTAAAGCATGAAACATCCTTCTAAATGTTTCTTGCACAACTTACCGTAGTATGCTAGGCTTTCTACCATTATTTTCTGAAGGAATAAACGCACCATTGGGCATACTGAATTTTGTTCTGTAAATATCCCTATGATTTCTTCATCAATACTTCCAAAGCAGAAAATATTTACTGTATGCATCAAATAATTATAAGTAACAGCAATAAATGTAAGAACATGATAATAGAATTAGAGATATGCACTGGTGTTTCCATGAAATATATGAACATAATAGATATGTTGAAAATTTAGGGTCTAGGGGCACCTGGGTGGCTCAGTCACTTAAGCATCTGACTTCAGCTCAGGTCATGATCTCACAGTTAATGAGTTCCAGCCCTGCATTGGGCTCTCTCCTGTCATCACAGAGCCTGCTTTGGATCTTCTGTTTCCCTCTCTCTCTGCCCCTCTCCTACTTGCGCTGTATCTCTGTCTCTCTCAAAATAAATAAATTAACTTTAAAAAAATTAGGATCTAAATGTTTTTATGTGTAGTCAATAGAAATTTCCCAAATTTGCAGGAAAGAGAGAATCAATTGAATATATATTTTATCTAGAAAATGTGGTATTACAATTAAGAGAAATATGTATTTCCTTAACTGGATACGTTATGCCAAGAAGCTATATGAAAATAATGATTAGCCTTACTTAAGAAAAGAATGCTTACTAATTTTCTACCAAAGTCTGTTTAATATTTAACATTAATCAAATAAAATGTTCATGTACATCAAGTCAAGAAAGAATGCTGATTTGGATCAATGACAATGTGTACAGTTTGTAGATATTATATGCTATTTTTTATGGTGAAGCTTAACTATTTTAATTACTCCCTTGGAGCATTCATAAGATTAAATTTCAGATTGCCATCTTGCTTGTAGAACCTGCATTAAAATTAACAATAAAAACACATTACTTTCCTGCAGTTAAAATATTGCTTCATGATCTTGTCACAGATCATTAACTTTGAAACAGTAGATGAAAACAATAAGACTATCTGGATGTATATTTGTGCCCTAAAGTACAACTGTGATTTCTTTTTGCATTAGTTATTTCAAACATTCTATAAGTCTAGATATTTCTAACAACAGCATGCTCTGCAATGATTTTGTTTTATACATCTGTAAATGAATAGTGAAAATCTCTGATGATACCTATCTATTAAGCAAATGGTCTTACAAACTTGCAAATCTTTTAAAAATATTCCCAGGCCAACTTTTAAAAGAATAAGCCTTATGAATCGCTTAGTCCCAACTGAATCATTGGAGAAATCTCATAAAAAAAAATGTAAAACCAATATTAAAAAGAGAACCTATTTACACATTCCACAAACACATAGTTAGAATCTACTTTCTTCTGACACTGACTGGGAATACAAAATGTACTAGGGTAGGTATCAGCCCTTGAGAAACATTGCAAATGCATTTTTTTCCATAAAGGGTAGACATTTATAGTGATAGAAATTATTACATAGCTCTTTAACCAGCTTAGGTAAGGAACAGAGGGCTTTATAATTGTCAGATAAATAAAATTTTCCATTTAAAACAAATGCATTTGGGTTTCAACATAGATTAAATTGATGAGTGATCAGCTCCACAAAGGTGGGATTTTTGCTTATTTTTTTCACTGACCTCCAGAACTTTGAACAGTTACTAGAACATAGCAGACCCTAAGTAAATAAACGTGTCAGTTGTATATGTGATCTTTTTCCTTTCCAGCAATGGAGCCACTAACATTCCCATCTTGAGCAAACTGACCAAGCACTCTCACATTTCTCACCAATAAAATGGGGACAGAAATAGTTTGCCTTCAGGTTTTTGTGATGCTTCATGTGGTGATACCTCTAAGTTTCTTTGAGCAATGTCTGTCGTAAGGTATAAATGCAACAGATCTTAAGAGAACTGTCCATGAACATCTATATATTTCAAAAATAGATATGCAATCTCAAAAGAGCGTAGTGGTAAAATTCAATAGGGAAAAAAAAAACTAAGGTCCAGAATTTTATATGATATATTTAAGGTTATACTATTAGAAGAATGGTAGAGATTTTTCCACAGAATAATATCTTTATTCCTAATTTAAACTGTTTGTATACTCATGTTTTACATCAATGGTGAATATCTAACACATCAAAATTGCTTAAATGGAAATAACTCACAAAAAAGGGCTAAATGGAAATAACTCACCAAAAAAGGGCTAAAAACTATAGAAATATCATTTTCCTACTTCATTATTTCCATAGCAATGGGAACATGGCAAATTAAAAGTTTTCCAAAGGCATTCAGTAGTTGTCTTTTTGTTTTATTGTTTTCTTTGCTGTGCAAAAGCAAAGGCAATAGAATATGTTGACTTGCATGAATTATAATAACCATAATATCATAAAATATTGTGATTTTAATAGTAAATATTAATCACTACAGGTCACATGTTTTCAGTTGAAAGGTGAACATTTAGCTGCTTTTAAAAGGGAGAATTTTACATTTCTCGATTTAGTTACCTTTCTTTAACTTTATGTTAGCCAATCCTCTTCTGCAGCCCTTTCCCCTAAACTTTACAATGAAAATAAAACAAGAAGCAATAGTATCAGTTTATGTTCTTGGAGCAAAGAGAACAGTGGTTATTCCTCTAACTGTTCAGACACAGGAGAACATCCAGATAAGCATTTCCTGTTATTTTCACTGGGTGTTTCATATTCTGAGGAACGTTTGTAAAGTAAACAAATGTGGTAAACAGAGAAATGATCTCATCAGGATCCAGTTAAAAGGCAGCCCACTAGAGAGGAGTTTTATAAGAAGAGAAAACTAAGATCCAGGTTATACGGTACATCTAAGGTAACACTGTTAAAATAAGGGTAGAGATTTTTTCCACCCTTTTTTATTTAAAGCACGAACACAAGTTTTTACAAACTAGAATAATTCAAGTAGAAGGAGGAAAAAAATCTGCCCTTTCTTTTAAGGCAAACTTGACCTTCACGGCAAAATGAGTTTGAGGAACCCCCAAACTCCCCAGATTACACATGTTGTAGATCATAAAGCCAAAAATTCAGATAAAATATAAAGCATTACCAGAATATAAAGCATAAATACTAAATGATTAAGTCAAAATCTTGCAATATCTCAGTCTTTGGCCTTTAATCCCTACCATCTCTATCCTTTGGTCATCCCTGATTGGATGTCATAATAACCTATTATTATAAACTATAATAAACCTATATAATAAACCTATTATAACAAACCTGGATTCCAATAGAGAAAATGCGATCTATCTCAAAAAGTATGGTATATGATGAATTAATCAGTAGGTATAATCCTTTTAAGAATTTATCTATTCCTTTGATTGAGGACTAGGTAAAAGCCAGTGAAAAGAAAATTCTCTGGAATTGGGTGTAGAAAAAAAAATTAGACAAAAATAAGAATTATGATAGGAAACACATGTAAACTCCTAAGAAAGAGATGACAAGAAAAAATAATAGCACACAAAGAGGAAAAGGAGAGTCAGAATTATCAGCAGATAGTCATGAAATAGAAACCATAGGAAAGTATGGATGGCACAATTTTGAAATCTTGGACATTCACCTTTATAAGCTCTACGTCTGGCCCCTTCTCATATATACTATCTCCACATTAACTGCAACCATTCTCAGGGGGAAAAATGTGGTTGTAAGAATGTAAGCCTTTTATTAAATGCACTATTCTGTTTTAATCTGCTTATTTCTAGAGAAATAACTATTGGTAAGGAGGTGGTTCCATATCAGAAAAAAACATATACACAAGAGAGTTTGTTTAGGGAATACACTTTCCTTGATTTTCTTTTGTGAAAATATAAGTGGTAGGTACAATCTGAGAATTTACTTGCATAAGCATGTTTATATATTGTGTATTTACACAAATATAAAATGTTTACTCAAGTTTATGTTCAACATGTGAGAAAAATTCTTCACTGCCTTCCTCTCTTGCCACTCAGTCCTTGGTTGCTTTCTGCTTTGTGTGTGTTCATCAAGACATCCACTTAGTAAGTAAACCCCCTGAGATCAGAAAACATGCTTGTGCTTTGACTGACATCTATTATCAACTCTTGTGTACAACATCATGCATACAGTGAGCGGTTGGTTTTTGCCAAACTTTAAAAGCCCAAAGTCACAGCACCTGTTGGGATCATTTTGTTTATCTTAAGTGGGAACACTAAAAACTGTTTCTTAATATATTATCACTTCTGGTAGCACAACCTTTAGAAAATTTGCTTTCCATATATAAAACTGATTTTTATTTATAGCTACAATTAGAACATGGAAAAATCATTGTTCTCATCTTGTCTTCTTTATTCTATATTTTAAGAAATTACTTATTATTTATTATGTTGTTTTATCTACTTCATATCTGTCTTCTTCAGTATACCATAAGCTATTTGCAGGAAATATCTATTTAATGAATCTATATAATTTTAGCTTAATAGACTGGCTAATGTATTCAGATATTTAATTATAGTTTTTCCATAAGAAAAGATGTATAGCAGTTTACAGAGAAGACATAAAATTTAAGAAAATATAAATAAAAAGACAAAGAAAAAGGCAAAAAAATAGATAAGACAGTAGCCTTTTATGGCAAAAGATAGAACCAACAATATTAGTAATCTAAAAATGCATACTATAGACAAATGTCCTTCCCAACTTCAGGCCATAATCTACTGATGGGTTATGAAATCAGTTCAATGGGTCCTGTCCAACACTTAAAAAATTAATTATAATAAAATAGTATAGATAATATTAAAGCATATCACATGTACTTTTTTGATAGAACTGAATTTGGAAAGTTCCTAAATTTTGACCCTATGATTTCTGTAAGTCAAAGCCAAAAGAGAAATCAGTTTCACAATTCATAAGTTAAAAGGGGATGGCGAAGCTAGCTAACTGCTAAAGAAGTTACAAAGATTTCTAAAGCTAGGAGTAGCAAGAGATTTCTTCTAAGGATATTCATAACGAGGGCCCTGCATCAAGCAATCTCTCATATCCTCAAACAGATCCCTTTGGTTGATAAAACTCTACACATCGTAGTTCCTCCAAGCATAAGCCAATGACATCACAGCTAGACCTTTCAGAGTTCAGTAAGCCCACTTCCGTAGGATATCATAGCAATGTGACAAAGATAACCCAGACTGTATTTCTGACTGAATGGATTATGAATAAAGAGACTGAATGTCAAAAATATTTATAAATAAACATATGGACACAAGGTTGGATGGCTGGCTATTAAATAATATATTTTGCTTTGTATGGATTAGAACACATAAAAAATATAGTGCATAAGGTACAAAATTGTGACATGTACGAAGCTTAAAAATCTCACTGTGAGCAAGAACTGTTAATTAATAAAACCCCTACTTAAGGCTTTTAGTTTTAGTTCATCAATATCCTGTGCAATGAGGGAATTTATTTCTCTAGTAATCCAGAAATACACAGCACATCTAGGCTCCTTAAAAATTGCATTATAGGATTAATAAGCTAAAGATACAATGGAATACGGAAAACATCTATAGTCATTAAGTATTCAAACTGTACGTCTGGTTAAGCAGTTTGATCTCACATTCATTCAAATTAGTTACAAAGACCACGTAAAGGAATACTAAAGCCAGTTAGCTCTGATGTTAACTCCTGTAACTTTCTTCCTTTGAACAAAATTATTCACAGCAGTGGAGAAAGGTCAGGAAGACTTGGGAAAATGCAACTGACAGAAGTGGAGAGAGGTGGAAAGGTACAGAGAGGTAGAGAGAGAGAGATAGAGAAAGAGAACACTTAATTAAGCAAATGCTTGCAGAGTGAGAGGCATACTTATCTGGAAATGAGTCTGTGTAATGTCTCCAAAGGCTTTTTGGCTTTTTATCTCCAAAGGACCATGAACATGGATAGGTTGTTTACCTTCTCTAAACCTCTGACTTTTTGCCTTTAAAAATGTAATGATAGGGGCGCCTGGGTGGCGCAGTCGGTTAAGCGTCCGACTTCAGCCAGGTCACGATCTCGCGGTCCGGGAGTTCGAGCCCCGCATCGGGCTCTGGGCTGATGGCTCAGAGCCTGGAGCCTGTTTCAGATTCTGTGTCTCCCTCTCTCTCTGCCCCTCGCCCGTTCATGCTCTGTCTCTCTCTGTCCCCAAAATAAATAAACGTTGGAAAAAAAAAATTAAAAAAAAAATGTAATGATAATATCTACTGAGGTAGCAAGAATCAAATCAAATAAAATTTATAAAGTTCCTAGCATTAAGGTTTGAAAGAATAAACACTTTTGTTTTAATATTTATTTTTGAAAGAGAGACAGACTGAGTGCAAGCAGGAGAGGGATAGAGAGACAGGGAGACACAGAATCTGAAACAGGCTCCAGGCTCTGTGCTGACAGCTCAGACTCACAAACCGTGAGATCATGACCTGAGCTGAAGTCAGACACTCAACCGGCTGAGCCACCTAGGCGTCCCAAGAATAAACACTTTTAACATTGCTTCACTGCCCTTTTTTATTTCCTTTACCCGTCACATTCTTTATCCACCTTCTTTCCCACAGAGAATTCATCACGTTAATATTTTTTTCTTTAATATGAATAACTGCAAAATCCCATCCTTCTCCATTCTTATGAATTTCAGTCCTGCATTTACCATGACGTGGTCAAAATCTCAAAGGCAAAGTTAGTATGAGATTGATAAAAACTCAGAACTATCTATTATAGAGTCAAGAAATTCTACAGGTTATTTTTACCCCTTCATCCCTTATGACTTAGAATTTGGCTGTCTCTCACCAAATGACCAGATATTTTCCTCTGATATGTTGATGTCACCCGTTGATCAACATTGCAAAATAGAACTTGTGATCTTTCTTGATAAATCAGTCACCACTCCTGATTCCTTGTGTTCACTATCAATTGCAACCTAACACCATAAAAAGTCTTGAACCACAAAAAATAAGAATTAACATGAATAAATTTTCTGGCTAAAATATGATTTACATCTAGAAAATCAACAGTTTTCTTTCTTTTTAAAAAAATGTTTATTTATTTTTGAGAATGGGGAGGGGCAGAGAGAGAGGGAGAGAGAGAGAATCCTAAGCAGGCTCTGTGCTGTCAGCGCAGAGCACGATGAGGGACTCAATCCTATGAAATGTGAGATCATGACCTGAGCCCAAATTAACAGTCAGATGCTCAACCGACTGAGCCACCTAGGCACCCAACCTTTTTTCTTTTAGTCTTTTCATTTGGAATAAAAACTTTTCCAATCAAATTTCACATGCAAAAAATTGTTTTAGATAGAGTAAACAAGGCTTGGTTAAAACTTATTACGAACTAGAAGTCATCATCATGAACCTCTTTAGTACATTTTATAGCAATTATAGAAATAGCATAAGGAACTAATAAATATGAATGATGTCTTTAGTGGTTCCTCTTGATGAAGAATTTTCATTGGATGATGGATACAGAATTAGATATGTGAATTTATTATGGGAAAAGGTGTTAATTCAAAATAACTGAACTCACAGTGAGCATCTGTGGAACATTTCTATTAGCAAAATATAAAGCTTTTTAAAATCTCTTGTGACTGCTGAGAGGTTTTGGGTTTCCATGTGAGAGTCTTTGTTGTTGTTGTCTTTGTTGTTGTTGATCCTGACCAGGTAAAATTGCTCTGGGAATGGAAGGCAACACTAAGCTGTCATTCCCACAAGGACACAAGCTTAAGGTATCACTCAGCTTTCATCTTTCCTCACTGCCCACATCCAATCTTAGTAATAAATCCTCTCCTGCCATCCCAGTGTTTGTGACATCCGCACTGTCCTTCGACTTCCCACTGGCCTTGTCACTGGCTCACTCATATTATGACATTGATCACAGCTTTCATGCTCGAGTCTCTCCCATTTATGTTCTATATTATACACAATGATATTTTCCCTAAAATTTATTTTTTTACTCCAAAAGACTGTATTTTTTTACTCCACTTGCTCCAAAACCTTCAAAACTTCAAATTACTTCAACTTACGACTTTAGAACTTCAATAATCATATGCCATATTATATATCTGCTCTAGCTTTAAATTATGTAAATATGTAGCAGAGTGCCTGGATCCTAGCAAGAATTTATCAAATTTTAGTCCTTCCTCTCAAAGCGCTTGCTTTAATAAGATCGGATATCCCCTAATGCCTTATCTTTTTTTTTTTCTCACTCTTAAATGATCTTTCAATCTTCTGCACTCTGTGAAGCCAAGTTCAAGGGCCACCTCCTACATGACCTTTTTTGCTGCTTTCTCTTCTCTGCCTCCCAACCTTGCAGAATTAATGTTTATTGTTTGTATGCCATTAGGCATCTAATCATTGACTGCCTTGCAGTGCTGTTTAGAGGCTGGTGTGTTTCTTTTCGAAAGGGTTTACCTTAAGGTCACTTAAAGGGATATGTTCTACCGAACTTAATCGTATATAAGGAAGTAGGTAGTATTGCCAAATAAATGGTGTTAAAGCTGACTAAATAAATATTAGATTTTTATATCATATTTAATATATAATTATATATGCAAATACTTGTTGATTAATAGTCTATTAAAGTATATCTCTTGTGTATACTATGCAAATAGAAATACAAATACATGGATATTAACTTTTCCAAACACCTAGATAGCATTATTTGGGCCCTAAAACTAGACAATTTAATTCTTGTAATGGTGATTCAGGTTTCACAGATGCAATAACTTGATCTTAAAAAAATATATATATCCTAAAATAAAATCAGTTTAGAATATGAAATTCTGATTAAATGGATTACATTGTGCTGAACATTTTGAAGATTCTATGCTCAAATAAAAACTTCTGTTGTGTTCAACTTTTGTTCCTGCTAGTGCTACCAGCACTTACTTATCAGGATATTTTAAGTATTCTACATATTTTTGCACATATAAGAGGTCAAATATAGTTATTGAAATACTTATTTTTCTTTTGAAAAAATCTTTACAATATGTCCATACCTACCTTAATCACCGTAATATGACATTTATGTGATCTTCAGCTTAAATATGTTAATTAATCAGCCAAAGGAAAAATGCCATGTTCTCAGTATTAGTTATGCTATATACACTTTACTCCAATATAAGGCTTTCTGACAACTCAAATAGGTAGATATGGAATGATTACTGTCTGTCAGACACCATGCTGTGAATGTACTAAAATACAGAAACTCACATTCTAATGAGAGAGACAGCCAGTTATATTCCAAAGTAATTTGTGAAACACAAACCATAACAAAGAACACTAAGGGTGAAAAAATTTCACCAAAAAATGAAATGGAAGTAAAGTGTCGAGGGATGACCACATGGAGATTTAACATTTAAGCTTGATCTTTGTAGATAAGTAGAATTTTTGTCAAGTAGAAAAGGGAAAATGGGGTCTTCTGTAGGAAGGGGAAAAGTAAATAGTATACTCTCTGCAAAGTGTAAAAGATCATGGTAGTTTGAGAAGCAAGAAGTTCAGTGCATTAAATTGGGTAGAATTAGATGTAGTCAATAAGGCAAATAAAATAAGCTACAGTGACTGGCACCAAGCCATGAGGATGACTTGGTCATGCTAAGGAGTCTGTTTCTGAAGGTGGCACGGGACCATGAGAGGCATTAAAGCAGAGGAATGGCACAGTGTACCGGTAATTCTAGAACCAATGGGCAAAACTGCAGAGGCTAAAGGGATGGAGTCAAAGTCATGAATGAAGACACTATTAAGCAAGGAGAGACAGGAAAGAGTCTGGACAAAGGTGGTAGCAGTGGAAATAAAGAAAAGGGACGCCTTAAAAAAACATTGGAGGGGGCACTAATATGACTTTAACATTTTGTACTAGAAAGTTGAGAGAGGATTTAAAGCCACTTCCAGCTTTTCAGACTGGTGAAATAAAATAGAGAATGAGATGAGGCCACTAAAATTGGCAATTTGGCTATTACTGGTAACCTTTCTGAGAAAAGGTAAGAACAAAGGTGAATTCATGGGAGAAAATGAAGACTGTATTCAATTGCTTTCAGAGGGATTGATCTATATCTCAAAAAAGAAAAGGTGAAGTAAAAATCTGATATTTTCTCATTTTCCAGTTATTTCATAAGGTTACATTAACCTGCTTTTTAAAAGCATTGACAAAATTCAAGTCTCATCAAGTACTCACAATAAGACAAATTATGATTTATTTCCTTGGGCATTTATGAAGCAAGTTAGCTCCTTTTACCTCCTGACAGCAGCAGTGGAGTAAATATTTCCAATCGTCTAAACTCTTCTGTGTCTGCACTCATTAGCGCATACAATTAGTAGAAACCAGGCATTGACTGATTTGATTGACGTGTGTTTATTTTCTCTCCCACACACTGTGGGATCACAGCATGAGAGTAATGAAAGAAGAGCCATAATTTGCAACCAAGGGTAGCATGGCTATTTATTATAATCATACTTACAACTGGCCCTGGTGGGCCTTGGGGACCTTCCCCTCCTTTCAGTCCAGGTGCACCCTGGGAAATGAGAATAAAAACAAAGAAAATGAATCGATGTGAATTGAATATAAATAGGGGAGGTAGGATTTCTAAAATGAAGATGTTAAGAAGTGTTTTTAGACACAAATATATATTGCTATATATATTATGATAATCAATGCTTATGCTTACATATTTCCCCTTCATTACTCATGAATCTTTACTTAGTCAAGTCCTGAGAAAAATGTTTCAATAAGCAATCTCATTCAGATGCTTTATCTATATGCTGATTATACCTGAGCTCCAGGAAGACCTCTTTCACCTGGGAAACCACGCAGTCCTGCTGGTCCGTCTTTCCCTGAGATACCTTGAGGACCGGGGTCACCCTAAGAATATAGTACACATTAGTCATGGAGAATAATTTCTACAGGTTTCTATAAGCAAAATTGTTATTATGTCTAACCTGGAAGTAAGGCCTAAATGTTATTCAATAATGAGAATATTGTGTGGAATGCCACATATATTATAATGAACTAATCATATTTAAGGATGTACAGGGGCGCCTGGGTGGCTCAGTCGGTTGAGCGTCTGACTTTGTCTCAGGTCATGATCTCATGGTTCATGGGTTTGAGATCCGCATCAGGCTGTGTGCTGACAGCTCAGAGCCTGGAGCCTGCTTCGGATTCTGTGTCTCCCTCTCTCTCTGCCCCTCCCCTGCTCATGCTCTCTCTCTGCCTCAAAAATAAATATAAACATTAAAAAAAAAAAAAAAGAATGTACATACATGGATGGCTTTATGTAAGTGATGCTAAGTGGTCTTATGTTATTGTTCAGTCACACCTTGAAGTACAATAACTAAATATTTTACTGATACATCTTTCTGATCCATTGAAACACTGTGCTAACAGTTAGAGACCCTATGGACAAGTGATGAAAAGCTACAGTGGAAAGTAAATGGATATTTTTAGCCAAGAAAATTCCGTAAGCATGTCATACCTTTGCACCTTCTTTTCCTGCAGCACCAGGAAGACCTTGCTCACCAGGAGGGCCGGGAGGGCCAGGATGTCCTCGTTCACCTATTGGACCAGTCTCACCCGTTGGTCCCTAAATTGGAAAGCAAAACCTCATTAGATTGTGCTTTTGTTTTTCATAAGGATAACATAAACCCCAAATAAGTATTACTTCCTTTTACAATAGTTTATTATTCTCATTTATTTTCATAATGTCCTACAAAACATATAAGAGCAGCACGGATCCAGGAGGAGTCTGAAAAGAGTAAGTGTTGTCCTTGGTAAGGATCTGAGTGTACAAGACACATACATAGGTAAACTCAAAAAGCTATTTTCTTTGTTTAATATCAGAATTGCTTCAGAATGATGCCAGTTAAAACCACAGTTTTTAACTACAGTTTCATCCCATTCCCTCTTTTTTTATATAAGGTATCAATGAGTTTAGGAGTAGAAGGAGGCATTGGTACCACAGGGGTAGCTACTCAATGAATCACTGCTCGATAAGAAGCCTGGGTCCCCTGGAAACCAAACAACCAAAGTAGTTCTCCTTGGAATTTCCATGACTGGAGACCTCCCTACAGTTAATCTATATTCATTTGACAAAATCTAGGGAATGTAGCAGGGAGATCCTGAAGGCTGTGAGTTTGGGCTGGCAGTTCCTCCCAGCCAAAAGCTATAACAAATAGCCCGCTGCCTTAAATTGCTGCAGAATGCCAAAGTGAAAAATATCAGGTCATTTATGTGTCCCCTGAGTGGTGTTGCTTGGTGGTGCTAAAGTTTAATGAGCTTTCAAGTGTACATAGAGAATGGTGACCAGTTGCTCTCTATCTCCACTTAGAATAAAGCAAAATGAAGGATTTAAGTTAAAGGCATATAAAGAGAAAGTTTCCAGATGCCAAGGTTGTTAAACAGCGGCATGTGTTGTTGAAGTTGTTTACGCATTATCATTCTCTGTTATTTTTCTAAAAATGCAACAGATTCTTTGCCTCTGGTCTTGGATACAGAGCATATCTGCCTCAACTTTGAGTGTAAATTTCTAGGTTTAAATTCTTTTATTATGTATTACTTAAAATCCTCAATTTATCGTTAATGTGCAAATACTCCCCCGGAAAGGAACTGTTCTTGAATATCTGATCACTGGAATTTCAATAGTAAGCAATGTAAAATTGATCCTAATTTAATGGCTATCACTATTGAGACAAAAATGAGCAACATGACTACAAAAAATGGAGTGAATATTAAATATTGCAATCAATATAGTTCCTAGTAAATCACTTCCTTTGTCCTAATATAAAAATTAGGCTATTGAAATAGGACATTGGATTTTCTCTTTTAAAAGAACCAATGAAGAAAACTAACTCAATGAAAATGCATCCTCAACAAAACACCTGATACTTTTATGCCTTAAAGTAGGGAGGAACAACAACAACAAAGATCTCAGAAGCCAGATGTCTACATTAGGCAGAGATGAATTTCCAAAAGGTATAAGGTCCTGAAATATTCAGGGAAGCCCCTTGATGTCTACATTCTAGTTGGATTTTAACTTCATTTATTTAATGTAAAAGGAATAATTCTTTCAGTTATAGTTTTTCACAGAAAATTGCCATGAAGCTGCTTGCAGTGGAAAAAATAAGATATTTTGAAGGTAATTATTGAGGGAGTATTTTTTTAACTAAACCTGGTAAGCAGTTAAGAGCTTGTCAGCACACACACAAAAAAGTATGCAAAAAAAAATAATGCATATTACATTTTCTTTATAAAAGAACAAACAGCATTTCCCTTTTTTGGGGATTCATCTTTGGAATTAAATGATTAGCCAATCCAAGAATTCTTCATTTTTGCTTCTGTCACACATATTCCTAGAAAGATGATGCAGTTTTTTGTTTCTTTAGTTCCATATGTATTTGGATGTGCATGCTTGTGTGTGAGTGTGTGTGTGGATGCATAAAGTGCTAAGAATGAATTATAGGCTGAGAAAAAGCCATTTAATGCAATTAAATAATTAAAACACTTATTCAACTGCTCTTGCTCTTTTGCTATAGCAGGGGTAAAATTCCAGCTGAATAAACTAAATATGTTCTGTCCATTCAATACCACTTTGTCAGAATAAATATTTTCTATTCCCACAAATTATTCCATGATTCAGTATACTGCATCAATCATTGGGACTCTTTCTGCCACCTATGTCGAAAAAGCTATTCGTCTTTGTCATTGTTTAGACATATTCAAAGATTACAAACTAATATTTTATCATTGATGGAAATCATTACAAAGACAAAAATATTAAGAAACATGTAATAATGACAAATATTACAGTTTTAGGGGAAAAAAAGTTGTGCTCAAAGATTTATATTATATTTATAATATATTATACATCTAAATCTAATTTACACTCAGAAATCTGAAGTCATTTTGTAATTTGAAATTCTAGGAAAATATTATGGTTGGCCTTTCTAATAAAGCATTTTGGTAGTGTTAGTAGGTAGTACCATGGTCAGTCAGGCTTTTATGTTAACTTCATTGTGAATTTTCTGACTGAATTTTCATTATTTGCTTCATTCTCTTTTCTCTATGCATCTAACTGAAATAATCACTTCAGCTAAGTAAAGTTTGCTAAAGTTTACTTGAGATAGGCCAGTGGCATGCATTTAAATCTGGTATATAAAACATAAAGTACAACATTTTGAATCATAATAAAATGGGCAGATTTTATACAGCATAGAAAAGATGAAAATATAAATAGGAAAATAAATCTTCTTAGAGAAATAAAGTACAGGGACATACCTGTGGTCCAACGACACCCCCTGGTCCTGGAGGGCCAGTCTTGCCTTGAAATCCCTGAGGAAAGAAAGCTAGACGTTACAAAAGCATAGATTCAAATTTGTAAGGTAACTCACATTAAAACAAAGTCACTTTTTGGTTAAAAATACTCATTATTAAATGTTTAAATATAAATTATATTCTAGTTTTCTTTGAAATTCAAAATTGACCGTCCTCACTATTTCACATTATAGTCCAATGACTATAGTTCAATAAACTTAAAAAATTAAATAAGACATTGGGATGAAGATGAAGGAAAAACGTGTTCTTAGCCCTAATCTACCTAGTCAGAGTGAGAATTTTAACATAGCAATGCTTATGGATGAAATAAATGATGATTTAGACATTCTTTAATGTGTTTGTTTGTTTGTTTGTTTAGTTAGAGGAAGCAAATGGGAGAGGGGCAAAGAGAGTGGAAGAGAGAGAATCCCAAGCAGGCTCTAAACTGTCAGCTCAAAGCCTGACTCAGGGTTAGATGCCACAAACCATGAGATCATGACCTGAGCAGAAATCCGGAGTTGGATACCTAACTCACTGAGCCACCCAGGCGTCCCCTGGCATTCTTGAAACAGGCCACTGGCTCTGTGTACAGAGATAAATCTAAGGTCTGTCATATTAATGCATTTCTCTTTCCAGCATTCCAACATAAAATAAAACAAGAATAGAATCAAAACAAAATAAAAACAAAAATAAAACAAAACAGGATGTAGAGTACATTTAAAAGGCGAAAGATTTATGCGATCTGAAGAGAAACCAGAGCATATGTAGAGTACATTTATAAAAAAAAAACAAACATTTTGCATGATTAGTAATCATTTTAGCATTTTATCAGTCTTCTTTCTTAAAATATCCCCAAATGTAGTTACAACTGTACCTTGTAAATAACGCAGCCATTAAGAGAAAATCTGGTAGATGTAAGCAGCATGTAGCCAATAAACAAAGCCTTTGAGCATATATTTTGGTGTCTATATTTCTCTAGACTCATGGGTTATTCATCCTGTATGACTGTTTTATGATTAGCAAATTTCTCTCTCATGTAAGTTAACTTACACTTAACAGTTGGAGAAGAAGCTTCAAAATACAGGGAGAAAACCTTCAGATGAAATGAATTAAAGCAAATAGTGTTTGTAAAAGTACTTATGGTAAAATGAGACTAAAAATAATAAGACCAGAAAGCAAAGGGCAGAAACTGGTAGCCCTGTGCTTATATAACAGGCAACTGATTAAATTATAATAACAAAATTTTGTAAGTAGGGAAAAGGAAAAGAAGCTGTATTTGGAATTACTTTACTTGACATAACAGGGAAAAAAATAGATCCCTTCTATTTTTTAAAGTTATTAATTTTTTAAATTTTTAAAACTTTAAAATTTTATTTATTTATTTATTTATTTATTTATTTATTTATTTATTTATTATTTGTTTTTGAGAGAGAGAGAGAGCGAACAGGAGAGGGCAGAGAGAGAGGGAAAGAATCTTAAGCAGGTTCCACTTCCACCATGGGGCCCTACGTGGGGCTCAATCTGATGACCATGAGATCATGACCTGAGCCAAAATCAAGAGTTGGACATTTAATGGACTGAGTCTCCCAGGAACCCCTACATCCATTAATTCCTAAGACCAACAGGGTTTTTCTTGAGATACCACTTTTAATAGCAAGACAAATTAATATAAGGAGAATATATTGTAGATTTTATTTAGTAATTTAACTTTTTTTCAAGTTATTGGTTTGGAAATTTACACACACACACACATATATATACATATCAGCATACCATATACATGTGTGTATGATGTGTATGTATATATACATGTTTCTTTCCCATTGACAGATAACAGCTTGCTGTTCCTCTTACCGATTTGTTCACAGGGTTTATTCCCACACTCTATCTACTCCTAGATTATCTCAATAAACCTCTGGACCACTGTTGTTACTTATATGTTGATGAACTCCTCTGCAACAAACTCTTCCTCAATCTCTAATCTGTGTCAAACCCTATAACTCTCTAAGTGCTTACTGGGCATTTCTAATTGTACCTCACACTCTCTCCTCAACTTTATAGTCTCAACAGGGAGCTCACTAAATGAATACTCTCCTTTGATTTTCCTCCTGTGTTCTCTTATTACTAGCAGAGAGACTAGGTATCCCAGGCTTCCCTTCAGTCCTCAGACTCCATCATTCATCCTACTGTGTCATCTTAGAACCTCTCTCAAATGCGGCTTCTTCTCTCTTGTGGAGGAGACCTGTTTTTATTCAAACTGTAGTCACCATTGTCCTTGACCACTCAGCTTTTCAGGTCAGGTTCACACACTCGTCCACTTTGGCTAGCGTCACCATCTCACTAAAGCAAATCTAATCAACTCGTTATTAAGTACATATCGTGCAACATCCATTACCAACTTCTAAACAATCTGGATCTAGGCTGTCACTCTAGCTACCTCTCTGCTTTGAAAATATGTCTTAAAGTTTAGCCGTGCTGATTTTCTAGCCTTTCCCTAAATAGCCCTATACCACATATTTGCATAGCCTGTTCCCTCTGTCTAGATTATAGATTACCCTTCTCCCAATTTCTGATCAGTAAATTTGACATGAAGATGTAAATGCAATTGTGAACTTCAAAAAAAAAATTAGTCTTGCAAGTTTTTTTTTTTTTAGTAACTGTGAGAACAAGAACAGTACATGAAAAAACAATTGCAATAAATAATTAATGGTGAAAATCAATTGATTAAAAATCAATGTTTAATTGGGGAAATTCTGCAAACAATGTGGAAAGGGAGAGAGATGTTAGCACATCTGAGTGGGTGACGGATTTGGGAGGAGATGGGGGACAGCATAGTGTCGATGTCTGCTCATTTAAAACATTCAGAGTGTTTGCAAATATCTAATAAATGTGACACAAATAAACCATGTACAAGAAAATTTTATAGTTCACAATGGAGTGTGCTTGTTCAATATTGTCATCTAATAAGACTACACTTGCCATTTAATTTTAGAATTACAAGTTAAATTATGTTTTTCAAAGTTCCTGAAAACTGAGATCAATTTGCCACATTGCATCTGCGGTAAGACCCAAGAAAAATGTTCATTTGCATTCTGATAATCTGTAAGAGACTAAGTTAATCTTAGGATCACTGTGGGAATTTGGCAGTGTGTTTTGGAGACAAATTTGGGTTGTTTCAGTATAATAGAAATTATTTCTTATTATTACCAGTGGCCTTAAAAAGCTTTGAATTATAAAACGTCAGATGAAACTTCAAGTTTTTCTTACTAGAGACAAATCTCAATATAACAAAAGAATTTCTTCTTCAAAATAAGGTGACACATATACAGCAAAATATGGTTTCTCTAGATTCTGACTCTTTCTTGTACAATGCAATCCTTTGAATCCCCATCAGCACATAACAAGGTGAGAAAAAAAGGTTCCTGACCATAGTTTGATTCACTATTGCTCTTAAAAGTGGATTTGAAATCAGGAATACAATTTTCTAGAAGTAATTCTAACCTTTGTCTATAAGAAACTGCTAGGTGAGAACATTCATCTTAGAATCACTACTTAATATGCTATTTGTCCTCTTTGCTTAAATTTAAATGTTATATATAATATAGTTCCTTTGGATAGAAACAGAGGTCTTGATTAAATTGAAGACGAAAGGGATTTTACAATAGCCGCTCTCTAGGTATCCCTTCCCCAAAAGACATTTTGAAAACATTCTAGAGTCACTCCCATGACATAGCTACACAATGACTTAGTTAAAAATGACTGACTGCAAGATTGGAGAATACATTTGCAAATCAGGGTATGGATTCTTCATTAAAAGGTTTATTTTATGCTCCTCATGCAGATGTAATTCCCCAGAGGAAACCCAAACAATTTTACTCTTTGGTCTCACTAAATCATATTTGATTCTGCTTTTGAAATCTAAGACTTTGAAGTTTACAATCTGACTAAAATTAAGAAGTTGCTACACTAAGAATCGTTGGTTGGTGAGCAAAACTGGAATTGAGTTGCTGCTGATAGATTGTTTATCCTACGCAGAAAATCATCCTTTTTTCAGATTTGTTGCTGTGTGTACACTCGATACAACTCCAAATATGTCTTCATGCTGGCTGCATGCCCTAAAATGACTTTGAATCACATCGTCAAAGCTGGTCTGTGCTGTGATTTCCTTAAGAAATCTGGATAAAATTAATCAATGGTGCAATCCAAGCATTGATTCCAAGGAAATGTGCTAAGCTATGATAACTTCTGATTAGACTAACATCCCAGTGCAAAAGCCAGACACATGATTTTGTAACAGTGGCAGAATAAATAAACAAACCCACCAGCAGCCTCAAACTGTGCTTAAAGTGTCAGTTTCCCCTGTCCAAATCATTGCTATTCACAGAATTTGTTCAGACATTTATTTAATGTTATATTCCTCATAATTTTAAAATAAAATTCAGATACATTTTTTTTTCATTTACATTTTCCTACTTGAGGTGAGAGGATGCATTTGAGATAGTTTCAACCTAATTATAGCCTTATGGTTTCAACATCAGAAAATATTTCATCCCTTTGTTCTACACAGAAGAATGCATTATTTGCATGGTTAAGTATAATGTATTTCTGTTAGGGAGTGGAAGGGTGATAGGGTTGGATGGAATATATCTATAAACAAATACTTCTGTGAAAGGGTCAAGGTCAACAACCTTGCAGAGGTGTCCAAATGATAATGGGGTCTTCTCCCTAAACTCATCCCCAAAGTGCTACTATTGACAGTAAGGACAATCAAATCAAGTAACACCTCCATCCTTAAGTATATTCATTTGTAGCTGGATACAAATTTGGGTCTCTCTCTATATATATAAAATAAAATTTCAATGAAATTAATTTCTCCATTGCCCTTAACCTAGTAAAGGAACTATTAATAATAAAGTAGCTTTCTGTGAGATGATGAGGAGCCAGGGATGGAAAATTTCAATCAAAAGAATGAGGTCACTTACAGTCTCTCCACGTTGTCCAGGGTGTCCTGGCAGGCCATCCTTCCCAGGTGGTCCCTGAAATCAGAAATATTAAACACCTTATGTCACAAATATTTATTGAATTGTTTTATAGTTTAAATGTATATGTTGGACAATTTTATCATCATATTTTCATTATATACATTTCGATGTTCTGTTGATCTTACATACAGTAGTATGTGTGTATATCTCTTTTGGGGTAATTCTATCTGTAACTGTGACCAAGAGAAAACTGTGTAATTCCAATATGAACATTTTACATTTAAATGATTTCATTAGCATCTCTTTTTTAAAAAAACATTCATATAGATTTTTAAAATTTTTACAAAAAGGTTAATTCTTCAGTACTTGACAAATGAACATTTTCCCCTCTTTTTGGTGCTCTGTTTGTAATTCAATTTCCTGTGCATCAATATTTGTACAATAGAAAGATAGTGTCCTCTAGTGGTGGTCTGAGCTTCTACCTGATAAGAATGAAAAGAAACACAAACTTCCAAATTACACTCTCTCAATTTCTTCAAGTAAAGGAAACAGGGTAAGGTTTGCTCAATTTTAGGTGTCATTGGGGCCAAATTTTCCCAGTTGGTTTTCTTAAATATCCTCCTGAACACATCATTTTTATTAAGCACTGGACAGCAAATCTACCATGTTATCACTTTCTCTAAGGGATGCTGTCTTGTGTCATGACCAAAGAAATAAATGAAGCAATTAACTAAGTACTTAAAGCAAACAACTCTGTGTGGTTCCTGTGTTTTAGATACTTAGTAGAAATAGATTGCTTCTTTAGTCTGCATTATGGATCCTTCACCCTACTCAGAAACCATTAAGTATTGGGGTCAGATTTCAAAACAGATTTAATAGGTATAGGCGGAAATATTCTCACCCTCTGGAGAAATGAAAGAAATGATCATTTTAATAACTTTTTAAAATTTTTTGACATTTATTTATTTTTAAGAGACACAGAGAGATAGAGCATGAGCAGGAGAGGGGCAGAGAAAGAGAGGGAGACACAGAATCCAAAGTAGGCTCCAGGCTCTGAGCTGAGAGCACAGACCCTGACATGGGGCTTGAACCCACAGACCGCAAGATCATGACCTGAGCCGGTCGGGCACTTAACCGACTGAGCCACCCAGGCGCCCCCATTTTAATAACTTTTTAAATGGTAACACACATACCTCTCACTGTATGTTAATTATTTAAATAAATCTATCTTAAAAATAGATTGTTTACAAAACTCTATTTTCAAATTGTCAATGCTTTTTAATGCTGAGTTAGAAAAAAGGTTTGTTTCAAACCATAAGAGACTCTTAAATACTGAGAACAAACTGAGGGTTGATGGGGGGGGGGTGCTTAGGGAAGAGGGGAAAGTGGGTGATGGGCGTTGAGGAGGGCACCTGTTGGGATGAACACTGGGTGTTTATGGAAACCAATTTGACAATAAATTATATTTAATATTAAAAAAATGAGATTCTTTTCACTGATGGCTTTGTTCCCCAGGAGTAAGACTTTTTTCTACATTGGCTATAACACCTCAGGAGGAAGGCTTCCTGACGGTACCAGCTCTGTCCCTGATCTCATCTTTATTGACACACTGGTTGCCATGTGAATTAGCAGCTCTAGTTAATGACTGTTATTATGACATTTCACAGGATTATTGTTCGCTCAGTGATTTGCTCATGTCTCCCAGGATCACCTGAGTGATTCCAGTGCCATCCTCCGAAAAGACCAAAACTGGAATGCTTTTAACCAAGGCCCGAAAACATTTTCGGCCATCATTTAAACATTTCTTCTTTCAAAGCCATATATTACAGATCTAGGTCTTAGGCACTATGTGTACAGTAATCTAAGATTTAGCTTTGCCCTCTGTTTAAAGGTGAAACGCAGAAATAAGTAGTTAATTGCTAGTAGACTTCATGCGGGTTCAGTATTTCAAAACAGTAAATAAGGACACATTTTGTACTTTATTATTATTTTGATACATATAGGAATAAATGTGCTACCAATTGGGGGAACTAGTAAAAGTTTTAAATAAAGACACAGAGAGTGACCACTAAAGGATAATAAATATGTAGCAGGCTTTTCCCCCGCCCATACTAAAATGCCTCTCAAATTATGTGTTTTGCCATCAGCACAAGCCATTTATATGTTTTCTTACAAATCTGTAAGTATAAATGTTCACTATCTTATATTTGCTAGTTTGAGACATATAGATTATACTTTTATTGCAAAATATTATAACCTTTTAAAACTGTTAAATTTGATCTTAGATCAAAATGACATCACCTAGGGGTGACTGCAACACGATTTTTAATGGCTTTCCTACATATCCTGAGGGAACAGTGTTCTTTAAGTATATATTCCAAATATTAAGTGATTAATTCTAAATAATCATAATGGCTCAATAGTCTATCCAATAAAAGAAAGTGGATTAACTACTCATGGCATTAATTTTAAAATCATAATTTTATTGGTCAAAAAATACTGCCCCTTTGATGTCGTTGAAGGGCAGTGGCAACAAATTTATCTAAATGAGGGTGTGCATATACAGCAAGGTAATCTGTGAAAAGACACTTACTAAGTAAATGTTAAGGCTATTTTTTTTTTACCTCCCATTGGCAAGGAGTTTTGATTTTTTGTCTTCTATAAATAGACTGTATCTTATAATAGTTATAAGTCTTAATCACCTCAAGTTAAAATTTTTCTTAAATGGGGTAACTATATGCTGACATTAGCATGAGGTTAACAGACTCTAAACATGAACATTTTAAGCACTCAATAAATAACATTTGTGAATGTATATCTATGTAAATTTATATATAAAAACATATGCACATTTTCTGATTACAATGAAGATGAACCAATTAATAGGCAGGAAAAGAAGCTTGGCTCTATCCCTCCACTCAATTTCTTCCTTCCATATCCAAGAGATGAAGGCATTTCTGTCCTAAAAATGTTATAAAACTGCATACCAGAGAAATAATAGGTACTTTTATTTCATGCTCTAATGTTTCACTTGACAGAGAAACAGTGTATAAAAATCATTTTGTTTAGCAGTGAAAGCAATGTTCCTGAATAGTGTCGTGTCTCTCCAACTAGATGGCATGCTTCTCAAGTGTAGGCATTTACTACACTTTTAATGCTTCTTAGAGACAAAATGCATGCTTGATTAATGGCTCAAAACTTGTTGAAAGATACATGAGAGAATGAACTGAAAAAGTCTGAGGAAAAGTGGGTCAAATGGCTTTCTTTGACAATAAAATTACATTATATGAAGGAAACAATTCTTAGCAATCTGTGCAATCTGTGCAAATATAAACGGTATGATAATGTGGAAGTTATACATATCACTGGATTTTATGTTGCTAAACAATGATCTATGCATGCACATGGCTTCAAAATACTTATGAAAAATGTCTTATGTATGAAATCATTTCTTGGAACTGTATTTTCACTTCTCTACATGTGAAACGTTGCATGACAATATTACATTTGGAACGCAACTGAGATAGTGGGTAAACAACATTATATACAAGTAGTATCAATCTTACCCTGTATTTAATACTAGCTCTTTACATTAATCCTTTCATAATACTATAATACAGATAACAATCCTTTCTTGATGTGTTCACAGTAATAAAGCAAAACCGTTAGAATAATATTTCAAACAGTGTCTAAAATTATTGCAAAAAATAAGAGATTGCTTCAACATGTAATATTTACTTTAAGCCAGTATTTCGTCAGAGAACAAACTGAGGGTTGCTGGAGGGGTGTTGGATGGGGGGATAGACTGAATGGATGATGGGCATTATGGAGGGCACTTGTTGGGATGAGCACTGGATGTTATATGTAAGTGATGAATCACTAAATTCTAACCCTGAAACCATTATTCACTAGATGTTAACTAACTTGGATTTAAATAAAATAAAAAAAGTTGCTTTTAATGATAAATAATTCATTTTTAAACCTGTGAGCTAAAGTCAAATGTGAAAGTTATCAGTGGAAATAGAGGGTTATTCAAACTCAATAAGAAGTTGGAGACCATATGCATTTAGTTATAAATTATTTTCAACATGCTTGAAAGTATAATGTAACCAGATGCAACATTTATTTAAAATTTTAACATCTTAATTCAGAATTTTCCAAATTGTTCCTTTATACAAGACTACTATTGGACTATATTTGGTTAACTATAATTATTAGAAAATAGAGAACTGGAATATAGAATTTTTTGAAATACTGGCATATATAAATAGTCTCACATTTCTTCATACAGGATGCATGCTGTGGTTTTGTCAAAAAGACTCAGTTCAAAATCAATTTAGAACATCCAGTCAAAAAATATATATCAGTGAGCCTCTAAATGAAAATATCCAGGATGTGAGTAAAACTACTAGTAATGATTTAGTTATTTGTATCATTATAATGAAAAAACATTTGGTTCTCAAATTATTAACTGAAAATTTAGCTATACTTTGTTTCCTGCTGAGTAAATCATATTCAAACTATGTTAGTTATATTTTCAGCCAAAATATTTTTGAGCTTTGTTACTTAAAATATGGCCTAGGAGCACAGTATTGGCATCACCTGGACCTTTGTTAGTAACTTCAAGACTCATGACTCACTCCAGGCCTACTGAATCAAATCTACATTTTTTTAATGTTTATTTATTTTTGAGAGAGAGAGAGAAAGAGCATGAGCAGGGAAGGAGCAGAGACAGAGAGAGGGAGACACAGAATCTGAAGCAGGCTCCAGGCTCTGAGCTATCAGCGCAGAGTCCAATGCAAGGCTCGAATCCATTAGCTGTGACATCATGACCTGAGCTGAAGTCAGATGATTAACCGACTAAGCCACCCAGATGCCCCCAAATCACCATTTTTACCAAGATACCAAAATAATTTGTATGCACATTAAAGTTTAGACAGCATTGTCAAATGTAGACTAGAAGAGTGGCTCACAAACTTTAGCATGCATCAGAACTATCTGGAGAATTTGTTAAACAGACTGGGCCCCTCTCTTAGAGTTCTGAGTTAGCTGAGTGATGTAGGGAGAAGACTGTATGTCTAACAAACCCCAGGTAGTACTGATGTTCTGGTCCAAGGACCACACTTTGAGAACAACTTCCTTAGACATGTGGGTGCTATGGCCTGGAAGTTCGTATTGAAATTCACATTGAAATGCCTAATTCATGATGTTGAAATCCTAACCCTCAGAGGCAATGTTAGTAAGTTGGGCCATGGGTAGGTGTTTAAGTCATGAAGGTAGACCCCTCATAAATGAGATCAGTGACTTAAGAAAGAGACTCCAAGAGCTTCCTAGCCCCTTCTGCCCTGTTACCTGAAAAAGGGCCCCCACCTGACCATGCTGGCTCCCTGAGCTAGAACTTCTGGCATCTAGAACTGTGCGAAATAAACTTCTGTTGTTTATAAGCTATCTAGTCTCTGTGGGTAAACAACATTGTGTGCTTTGTTTGTTTGCTTGTTTGTTTGTTTTTTGTTATAGCAGCCAGAAGGGACTAAACCAGTGATTAAGTTGATTCTAGTTCTCATAAATAAACTGAGTAGGTTACTAAGAAAAGAAAAATAAAACAACTGAGCAATGAGCATGTCTGATATTCCCATATACATTTAAGTGTGGAAATAAAGGATTTCCATTAACTTTGTGAAGATACTTGAATGAGCAAATTTTATAAAAGGGATATAATTCAGAAAGGATTATCATTATTTTTTTTTAATTTTTTTTTCAACGTTTTTTATTTATTTTTGGGACAGAGAGAGACAGAGCATGAACGGGGGAGGGGCAGAGAGAGAGGGAGACACAGAATCGGAAACAGGCTCCAGGCTCTGAGCCATCAGCCCAGAGCCTGACGCGGGGCTCGAACTCACGGACCGCGAGATCGTGACCTGGCTGAAGTCGGACGCTTAACCGACTGCGCCACCCAGGCGCCCCTATCATTATTTTTTTTAAAAGCACGGATTATAGACAAAAATAATAAATACAAATAAACAAATTACAATGAAATGTAAGTAATGTCAGAATGCCAGAGAATGTTTAGGAAGTGATATTTTGAAGGATACATTGGATGATGGAAGACAAAAGAGAAGTTCTGATGTAACAAATATTTAAGATGCAGTAACGATTTTTAATGCCATCAGTAATATGCACTGCAGTGGAGGAGTATTTGAGAGAATAACATCCAGGTTGTTCATGTCTTTGATGTACTTTGCAAGAATCTTTATGAAGATCTATTTGGGTTATGTCAGAAACATTCAATAAACGTCATAAATTGAAAAATGTACATTCTTTGACGTCACCAATTGCAATTTATTTTTATTAGAATTTTCATCAATATTTGCATCTAAAAATTACTTAAAATATAAACTGTGACTCTTGAAAATTTTAAAACATTGTCAAATGAAGAAATAAAGAAAAACTCTGGTACTTACAGGAGGACCTTTAGGTCCAGGGAATCCAACTGGACCCTGAGGTCCTTGAGGGCCCTGAAAATAAAAAGCAGTGGAGAAATTTAAGAATATACTTTACAGTTTATTTCTACAGATGAAACACAATATAGCATACAGCTTCTTCATCATCATGACAGAACTACAGTAATGTAACAAGATAATGTAAGCTAATCTAAAAGTTAAATGCATGATTTTTCACCTTATTCAGTACTCAAAACCACACACCAATGGCCTTAAATCATGAGCACTGTAAATATTTAGAATTCATAATAAAGTGAGCAGAACATAGATGTATCAAGAAGCTCCATACTTTTAACATTAGTTGGAAACATCCTTGGGACAGAATAATTCAATTCCCTAGCCACCCCCAAAAAATTATTTTTAAAATTGACTCTATAAATGTTCTGATTCCAGTCATACAAAAGTAAAGGAAAAAATAAGTGACTAATTCAGAAAGACCTTTAACTAATTTCTACATTTACAATGTATTTTGGAAGATGCCAATATCTCATTTTACTCATATATAAAATTCTTTTGTAGATCAGAGAAAAAAACGCTTTATTGTATTATTTTTCTCATTAACATTCAGTCTAAAAATACATTTATAATACTGTTTTAACTTAATCTTTAATCAACATTATTATTCAATACTTATATTAATATAAATTTAAAATGCAGTAAATAGACCCTATTATAGTGACAGCAAAATAATTGGTGAAGATAATCCTTTATGTTCCCAGAACATAATAATTATGTTTCCAAAAGAAATATATATATATATATATAATGGAACATAATATAAATAGTATTTCTTAAATAACTCAACTAGAATAGGATTTATTTATATTTAAATAAAAAATGAAGTTTGCTAAAATTGGTCTTTACTCTTTTCAGTTTATCAGTTTAGCCTTTCCAAGGGAAATTTCATTATCATTTTTAAGCCAATGCTAGTTCAGAAATCAGCACAAATTATTGCTATTACCAGCATCTTATCTTAAAATCAAAAAGAAACTTCAAAGTTCAATATGTCATTAAATAAATAGATATCACAGTGTAATTACCAAAAACACTGGGCAACCTTTGGGACTTACAAATTTTGGTACTCTCATTGAAGTATGAAACTATCATTCTTAAATATATATAATAATAACTTAATATTATAAACAAAGTTTTATTTTAAATATAAAATAATAGGGGGTTCTGGGGTAGCTCAGTCGGCTAAGCATCCGACTTCGGGTCAGGTCATGATCTCACAGTTTGTGAGCACCACATCGGGCTCTGTGCTGACAGGTCAGAGCCTGAAGCCTGCTTCAGATTCTGTGTCTGTCTGTCTGTCTGTCTGTCTGTCTCTCTCTCTCTCTCTCTCTCTCTCTCTCATTGCTCCTTCCCTGCTTATGCTCTGTCTCTGTCTCTCAAAATTAAACATTTAAAACAATTTTAAATATAAATTTTTTTTAAATATTATTTTTTAGGCTATGTAGCAAGCTCTATTTTTCTAATTCCTTAATATGTAGTTTCTTTGCCTTCTAAATTTCTGCTCCTTTTCAACCAAAATTTGATTTTGGATTTAAATTTCTTTAAGGAAAAAAAAATTCAAAAATCACTTCTCTACAGAATACATAGAAGAAAAAGTGGACATGTATAAAATTCCACAAGAAAGTGTTGACATAGTCCTTCCATATTAATGAAAATAATTTCCAGGTGATGTGGAAAATACATACTCAGTGTAAAGACAGTGTTGGAACCCAGTAAGTGTTGCCAGATAAAAACCAAGTACCTAGTGAAGTTTGAATTTGAGATAAATAATGAATAATAATATTCCCCAATATTGCAAAGGACATACTTATACCACAAACTATTCTGTTGTTCATGTAAAAATTCAAATTTAATTGGGTGCCTTAAGTCTTTTTATTTTATTTCATTTTTTATTGTTGTTGTTTTTTGGCTTTTGCTAAATCTGGTAATCTTAGAACAACTAAAAGCTGTCTTAACTAAGTCTTTAATAATAGGCATCCATGATCCGCAAATCATGAGTATGAGGAATTATTATATTTAAGCTGCAGAGTATCCTAATTAGTAAATATATAATAGTATATATTTAAAATATCCTACAACATGTACATAATAAGTACATATAATACTATATATATATATATTTATAAGCAAATATATTGTTAAAGAAGTCCATTGAAATGGGCAAAAATAGGTATTTCCAATTCTAGTTCAATAGTACTATAAAACTCTCCCCCTAAACTTCCCAAGTTATTTATTTTAAAGAAAATATTTGGTAATATCATTTCTATCATTCTTCAACTATGCCTAAGACATAACCAAATAGTTTATGATATATAAAATTCTTTGGAGAAAATGAGGATATGTTAGGGAGAAAAGGTTTCATCAACTATGCAGAATATAGGAAGTATGTCTTGTATATTTAAAATGTATGAATGCTATTTAAAAATGGTTTCCAGCTTACTTAATTTTTTTTTTATAATAACCTCTACTTTAAGCTTCAAAATACACTTTCCTTACTCTCAAAGTATTTTTACAATTACGAGTAATCATGCTGTTGGGTCACACTGTTATGTTCCAAAATTGTGAATATATATGGTTGATCATGACATTTTGGAATGCAGAAACAAAATATGAAAGAAAAATAGTTTATGCTTTAAAAACAAAACTCCTAGTTTTGCTATAATTTGTCAAGTGGTTCTATTCCATTTAATGATTTAGCCATTTTAATTAAATTGCATCATCTTATTAAGATTATTTTGACCATCACATTTTTAAAATGTGTATGTTATTTATGATTTTAAAATGTACAGGATGGACTTAATTTGGGAATAGTTCATCAGTAGTGAGAGATATTTAGCAAGAAAGTTTACTTTAATATGAACCAAAGCTTTGAAACAACTATAATTAAATGTTTATTCTTAAGTCTTATCTACTGACATTTCTGTCACAAATAGAAACTTCATTCCAAAAAATTACTTATTCTCAGTTTTAAGTTACATATCATGGGGTATTTCAGTTTTCTCTTTGTGAAACATCTATTATAAATTTCAAATAATAATATACAAAAATATATTACTATAACTGCATAATACTAAACATTGTTATAGAATATTCAGAAAGGAGTCTAATTTCTTTAACAGTAATACAGATTGAATATTTAAAATTCAAGAAGATCACTTTCAAAAACTCTGGCTACAAAAATGCTTTATTTTGCCAAAAGAAAACAAATAAAGGGCATGCTTACTCATGTATATTTAGCTTTATTTTATATCAATTGAAAATCAATTTACTAAATAGTTTTTCTATTTACTGGAATAGATGTTTTATCTTGATTTGAATGTATATCGATTCTGACTTAATGGCTACTGGGAGCTTGCCTTTTACCAGCATAATGTTGCTTCCAGCTCTATGGACAAAATGAATATCAACAGGGAACACAGGAGGACTGAAGGAGAAGGCATAGGTGTCATATGGATATTCAAAAAAATTTTATTTGGCTTGAGTTTGAGAGACATCATAGGGCAATTATGCACATTAATTCTCTCATTTCTATAACAAAATTGGTAGCACATAAGTGATTAAGATTTTTTAAGAAGTAAATTAAAAAATAAGAACTTTTAAATTCTGAATAGATTTTGCAAATTTCTGTGTACATGTATTTGCAGACACATGTACTTTTTCCCAGAAATTTAAATACTTGCAAAATATTAATATTTATTTTATGTTACTGTATCCTGTATCATACGTACTCTTTCACCAGGAGGGCCAGGAGGGCCATCACCACCTGAAGTACCCTATCAAAAATAAAAAAAGAAAAGAGAAAAAAAGAAAAATCAGTTTTGATTCCTTCTGATAGCATTTGTCCTCTGGAAGAGGAACTTACAGCAAACGCAAATAGAATACTTCTTTTTTTTTTTTTTAATATAATTTATTGTCAAGTTAGCTAACACACTGTAGAGTACACAGCGTGCTTTTGGCTTCGGGAGTAGATTCCCATGATTCATCGCTTACAACACCCAGTGCTCATCCCAACAAGTGCCTCCTCAATGCCCATCACCCATTTTCCCCTCTTCCCTGCCCCTCACATCATTCCTCAGTTTGTTCTCTGTATTTAAGAGTCTCTTATGGTTTGCCTCCCTCTCTCTTTGTAACTATTTTTTTCCCTTTCCTTCCCCCATGGTCTTCTGCTAACTTTCTCAAATTCCACACATGAGTGAGAACATATGATAACTGTCTTTCTCTGACTGACTGACTTACTTCACTTAGCATAATACCCTCCAGTTCTATCCATGATAGAACAAGTACTTCTAATACCTTTGGACCAGGTTTCCCCGTGGGACCTCTCGCACCTCTTGAACCTCGAGGACCCTGCATACGAGAGCAAAAGATGAAACCGATCAAGTGTCAGGCACACCCGAAAGCACAGAATCTGTTTTTATTTTTGAAGAAACTTATCTTGAAACATTAAATCCAAAAAAAAAAAATATTATTTTAAATAAAGCCACCCACCGTTGGGCCACGTTGACCCCGAGGTCCTGGTTTGCCAGCTACACCCTGCCAAAGACAGTTCAAACAGTTTCAGTAGGCAGCATATCACAGCGAATCATGAGTCAGGTGCTGAAAGACAGGTACTCAGGCAAGAACATTTGTATGAGATAGTCCAGGACAATAGACTTCTATACCATACCCGTGCACCTTTCTCTCCATTGGCACCTGGAAACCCAGGAAATCCAGTGGAACCCTACAAAAATAAAAATAATAAACAATGAGTATGGTAACTAACGTTTTTAGACACAAGCTGCAGGCCTTTAGGAAAATGAACTTACAGTAACATCTGAAATCCTGGAAGCAGTGAAAGCATGAATTGATAAAATACATTTTAGTTTTTCACTTTAAAATAATGAACCAAGTATCATTTCTCATATTAGAAAATAGCAATTAGAGAACACTATATAAAATAATTTTGACTTACAATTCTACACACTTGCTTCAACTTGGAAGAAAAATCTTATTTTTCATGAGCATGAATAAATATTAAAATAAGAATTTTATAAAAATTTCCCTAAATTAACATTGTTGTATTTATATATTTGAAACCTTTAATTTAATATTTTTACACCTTTAGAATTGAATCAAATCATAAAGGCTAAAAATCTTCTTCCATCTTTCTGCTTGATGTTTGAATGTGGTTAAACCTAGCTGAGAGTTTAAGTCAGGCAGTCCAGCATTAAAGTCCTGTTTTTGGAATTCCAAAGGCATAAATTCATAACTTATGTTTATCATACATTCACCTAAGTTGGGTACATTACTTATCCTCTCCAAGCATAGTTTTTCTGCAAAATGAGGACACTCACCCACATCTTATAGGTACTTTGACTTTGTGGGCGATTAGAATAAAGGAAGGCAAGGTATACAAATGATAATGATAGATAACAATAAGTATTAGTTGTTTAAAGGTGTAATAGGCACAGTGAAAGCTTCATACTTCATCCACAGTCACATTTTACAGATGGAATATAATATAGTCCCCCATTTCATCTTGTGCATATTCCAGATTTTTATCTGTTTTCAGATTCCTTTGAACATGACTGTGACTGGTTTGCTTTATCATATCATGAAACAGAACAGATTAAAGTTCAGATCTTTTCTCCTCAATGTGCTAACTATGAGACTTTGGAAAGTGTGTGCTTCCAAATACTCACTTTTCCTATTCAGACCACTTTATGAATTAAATGCAATAATGTATAAAATATCCAGCAGAGTAGTAGACATTCAGATTTTACATACTTTCCCATGTGTTAAGGGAGATATAACAAAACCTTCCTTTGACTTGAATATATTTCTTGCTTTTCTTTCCATTCATTTGGATTAAATTACCCCTAAAATAATATTTATCTAAGTGATAAGTGTCCCCTCCATTTCATGATAATTCAGAGTAATTCCTAATAATGTGGATTGTCAAATCCCACTGCAGATTTCTCTCTCTAGCAGAAGAACCCAGGAATCTGCATCTTTAACAATTCCTCCAGGTGATGTATATAATAGATATCAATGTATATTTCCTCCAGGAGAAAGTTGTATGTGAAGCCTTATGGGAGCTAATGGCCAAAACAATTATCCATTGTATGCACTGCTGAGCTTCTTTTTATGACCCATTTCCCAATATATTCTAATTCATATCTATAGAGGTTACTATGTGATTCACCTGAGGACAATTGTTAGGACATGTAATATTCACATAATGGGGAAATAATGTCTGCAAATTATGTTTTTTGAAGGGCTTTCAAAGCCTTTTTCTCTATGCAGAATGAGAAGTTAGATCGGGTAGAGGATTACTATGGGACTACTCTAGGAATTTGACAAGTGAGTAGAATCCAATATGGAAATAACCTACTCTACCAGATTTTATCTGTGAACAAATATTCATTTCTGTCTTGAATAGAATAGATAACTAATCACATTTGTAGAGACTCCATTCAAACAAATTGCTCTATGCATCAATTTTATTGTTATAAAATTTATTTTCTTATGTAAGTTTCTGCTCTAGGCAATTTATGAGAAAAAAACAAAAATGCCCAATCCATCAACTAAATAGTTTGTAATATAAAGGCATATTCTTCTTTTCTCACATAAGGAGTTATCACCAAAATATAAAATTTCCATGATAGGTTTTTACTTTATTTTATTTTTAATGTTTATTCATTTTTGAGAGAGAGAGAGAAAGAGAGAGAGTGAGAGCTAGCAGGGGAGAGGCAGAGAGAGAGAGAGAGAGAGAGAGACAGACTCTGAAGCAGGCTCCAGGCTCTGAGCTGTCAGCACAGGGCCCAGTGAGGGGCTTGAACTCATTAACTGTGAGATCATGACCTGAGCTGAAGTAGGATGCTTAACCAAGTGGGCCACACAGGCACCTCAGGAATTATAGGTTTTTAAATGGAAAAAACAAACAGCAAATGAAAGGCTGAAAAGTCAAAGATTAATGGTAAAATTGGCTCACCAATTGTGAAACTTACAAAATTATTTGAATGCTGTTTTAAATATAAAGAATCCTACATTAAAACAGATTTACTTTTTGAAGTAGTGATCTATCTTTTTATAGTACCAATGATGGTGCAACTTTCAAATACCCATTGTGATTTACATTGCTAGTAAGATATTAAATAAATTATATTGTCTAACTATAGTCCTTAAACTGCTTAAGAGATTAGCAGTTGAATTTCACTTTTAGTGCAATATAGATTTAAATATATTCAAAATTCATTAGATTCCACATAGGAAAAAAATGTGAAGATATCTTTGGTCTTTGATGAGACCATCATTTTTTGTTTTAGAACTAAGAAACGTTAATCATTTTTGATCATAAAAACAGTTATTGTGAAGAACAGTAATATGAAAAAATAAAAACCAAGGTTTCAGACATTTTGGTTAAGGAGTAAAGAAGAAAAATGTTTGATTTCTCTAGGAAGAAACATTTCTCTCCAGTCACTCTGGTGCATTTTGTTAATAAAAATAACTCAAAGAATAATGAACAGAGTATTGTCATAGGAAAAACAGAAGGAAATAAGAATGTCAAATAAAAGAATATTGTGCTAAGCCTTCAAGTAATATGATAGTTTTCTGTTTTTAAATCAAAATAGCACAATTGCAATTCAATTTCCTAATTATATCAAGAACTCATCAAGCAATCTAATGATAGCTTAAAGTTGTGGGTTATGCAGTGAATGTTGTTTTTTTTTTTCACTCATAATACTTGTGAAAATGCTTGACATTTGAAAGGAAGGTAGCTAAGAGACGGGGCAGTGTATTAGAGACAATATCTAAAAGGTAAAACTTACTAATAAGCATTCTAAATGTAGCTAGAAACCTTTAAATGATGCATGTGTTATTTTTAAGTCACAGATGAAAAGCTCAAAGCATTATGTTTACCTCTTACTATACAAGGGATTCCACATTTTCTAGAAACTCAATGAAAATTTATAAGACAAAACCACATAGCAAGCCTAATACAGTGTCATCACAGGACAATGAGTGAACATAAGTACATGCAGTTCACATTTGTCAAGAGGAAGGACATTCTGGTTTCCCAATGATTATCTGGGGAACTTATTAATAAATATGTTTGGAGATTATTATATAAACAGGATTTATCTTTATATACGATTCCTGTCAAGCCTGAATGGGTCAAACAGAGACAGATTGAAAGGTAGATGGATAGATAGATAGTCTGTCTCATGGGCATATAAGTATTTTAATAGTAGAAACCAAAATGTATGTATTAATTTATTTAACGACTTTAATTAACTAGTCAATGCAAGAAGTGCAGCCTTGACAAAGTTTTAAGATTAGCTTGAGGAAAATTAGCACACCAGGGTAAACATCTATTTTTAAAACCATCTATTTTTATGCTTAAAATATGTATATTTCAAATAGTTAAAATAAAATTTTAGTTCTGTAGTGGATCAGATGGTGGCCCCAAATCCATATATCTGATATTCAAATCTCTGGAACATGTTGAATGTTGCCTTATTTGGAAAAAGAGGTCTTTGTAAGTGTAGGTTAAGTTAAGGATCTTGAAATGAGATCATGTGGTCCCTAAATGCAAAGACAAGTGTCTTTATAAGAGACAGAAGAGATGACAGAGAGAAAAAAAAGGCCATGTGGAGATGGCAGAGCTATGCAGAGACAAACCACGGACTGCCCTGGTTTACTAGAAGCTGGAAGAGACAAGGAGAGACTCTAGCCTAGAGCTTTTGGAGGGACTGGGGCCCTGCTGACACCTTGATTTTATTGGGCTTCTGGTCTCCAGAACCATAACAGAGTAAATCTTTGTTGTTTTAAGTCACCAGGTTTGTAGAAATTTGTTACAGTAGCCCTAGGAAACAAATACTGGGGAAAAGAGGGAAGAGAAAGATGATGAAAGATGTATTGTAATTTTTTTTAAAGGCAGCAAGTGGAAATTCAAACCCTTAGGGTACTAGAAATGAAATCAAAAACCGTTATCCATCATTGATCATCCCCTTTATAACTTCTAGATATAGTAGTATGTCACTCTGGAATAGTCCTGATTCCAATTACAAGGAAGTAGCTGACAATGTCTTCCTTTTATGACACTGTCTGCTAAAATACTCCAGTCCATAATCACCTAGGCTCCCGGAGCTCCTTGTATACCAGGCACTCACAAACCTGATGTCTTTCCCTTGTGAAATTATATTTTAAGGATTTATCATCTCTGTGTTACAAACCATTACGTATGATTAATTTCTACAAAATGTTGATAAACTATAAACATCAAGCTAATTGTTTTACCTTTGGACCTTGTCTTCCTGGATATCCTGGTAATCCTGGAACACCAAGTTTCCCCTAAAGTTAAAAAAAATAATAATAAAGATTCTAAGTTGAATTAAGTTTAAATGATGATTTTAGCCATTTTTCTAGAAGTTAGAACCACATATTTGTACAGTCAAAGGGAAGATTTACAAGTTTTCACCATACTTTACTTACATTACATTTCTTCATTTGCATAGGGAAAAATTGTTTTGGACATATTTCTAATGCTATAACGTTCTCTAACTTAACACCTGTCTAAGTGACAGTGCCTTCTTTGGGGGCAGGACCCTGAGCTAAAAAGAATTCTAGGACTCTCTCTGAACTCTTAAGCATGACTAAAGAAAATGCCTAAGCTTTTCAACATTAAAATTATTTAAAGTTAGTTGATGTAGTTAGAACTGCATTTAGATTTTATCATTTCAGCTGGAGTTAATCCTTTTTATAAAATGATTTCATTTCTCATGTAAATACAAAGTAAGCAATCCTGAGTTATTTAAGTATTTCTCCCTGAGCAGTTTAAAGAACTATACAAGAAATTCTGACCTAATTTTGGGGCCAAGCTGCTGCTTCTTTTCAAACATCTGGAAAATCTGGGTTAATCGACACATCAAATGTTGAGAACTATAGCTAAGTAATGATGATTTCTGTGGAGTGTTAATTCCTGCAGGTGGGACCTTAAATGTGCAACAATTTTGTTCCAGTGCAATGAGATTACTTCTCAAAAAGTGCTAAAACAGTAAATTGAAGCAAAGTCCAAAGATGTGTAACAAATACCAAGAGGTTTAAAATGCTACACTAGCAAAATTTCACCCTGAACAAAGCATTAACTTAAAAATACAGGTAATGAGAAAATTAAACTAAATTTCTGAATAAAATGTTTGTGGAATTTTACTGTGGCTATTTTCCTTAAGATTTTATAAAAGCACACTCCATATATATAATATTATTTATCAAAGTCTTAAAACATTGGGAAGCACATAGCATCATTGTTTCCCATGTACCTTTAAACAAAATAAGAATAGAAACAAAAACAAATCCAAATTACTACATGTAACAGTAAGAGAGGAACAGCAACTTTATGAGCCACAATAAATATTTTACTGGATGAATCAAGGTAAGAAAATAGGAATATAGTTTATGACCTTGTTATTATAGATTGAACTAAAGAGTTGTCTGATTCAAGATCAACACTGCATAGGTAAGCAGTCTTCAGATGGAAAATATGCAAACAAGCCCTAAGAAGTATGCTTATAATGATGTCCCTTTGGATGCATTAAGTTATCATGTCTGTTTTATGCCACTGATTTCAAGGTTAATGAAATTCTCTAATTATGATCATGAAGTCTTTGTGTTCCATGTTAATTACTGTATTAGAATATAGACTCTTACTCACTTTAGAGTCATTTCAAAGTAAATCCAGGCAGAAGTTTTGTTTGCCTTTTCAATATGGTGATGGGCAACTTCCATAAAGGGGAAATGCTAATGAAATGTTAAAGAAGAATTGTGGGGTAAAGTCCTGATGCCTCGGAAGAGACTCTGGCGTCATTTACAAGAATAAAGTGGAGGAAGGATGGGAGGAAGTTCTCATAATAGTCTGAAACTAATAGTCTGTGATAGGGCCTTGGAAGCCTTTGTTTCCTCTCATCCTTTCCTTCCCTGCCTAAACATAATGACATTATTCATCAGTTCACAAATGGCAACTGGGAGGGTGAAACTTTAGAAGAACTACTACATCAGATGATTCATAATGACATGAGGAAACATCTTCTTACCTATGCAGTCACAGTGCCTGTGTAATCCTTATATATTGTTCTTCTGAGCCAGGATGGCAAGGAGGGAAATTAAGAGTTTTCTTAAACAGCATGGAATTCTCATATTTTATAGAATAGTGGCATGCTCAATATAGAAAATTTGGAAAGCAGGTATACATATTAAAAGGAAGGAAATCATCTGAGTTATACCACCAAGAAATAATTCGTATTTATATTTTTCTTTAGTGTACAAATAGGATAACACTTGTCATGGGAATTTCTAGTTCTTTCTTAATTTAACTTCATAGTTACATTATGAGGTGTTCACCATATCACTAAATACTCTATGATGCCATAGTTTTAATGTTGTCTAATATTACATGAAAATGTAAATGTAATGGTTGAAAATATTTTCTGACATAGTATATATAGCACAGTGGCTCTTAAATCAATGAATATTACAATTATGGGGACGTTTTAAAACATAGTGATGCCTGGGTTAACACTAGACTAAAATTAATCTCTTCAAGTTGGGCTTTGACATCATCATTTTGTAAAACACTTGCTTGTGAAAATGCATGTTCATGTGAAAAAATATAAAGTGTACATTTTGGCATGAGGAGCAAAGATAATTCTACCTCTTCCAAAACAATAAGTATACCATCTTTCATTGATTCTTTGATCCATTGTTAATCACATGCACATTCTTTTTTAAACTTTTTTTAAGTTTTATTTTATTTGAGAGAGAGAATGATAGCAACAGAGAGAGAGAGAGAGAGCATAAGTGGGGGAAGGAGGGAAAGAGAGAGAGAGAGAGAGAGGCAGAGAGAGAGAATCCCAAGCAATGTGGGGCTCAGACTCAGAAACTGCGAGATTATGACCTGAGCCGAAATCAAGAGTCAGACGCTTACCCGACTGAGCCACCCAGGCACCCCAATCACACTCAAATTCTTAATCTCTAATGAACGTGCAAGAGCTTGAAGAACTGCTAATTCTGCAAGGCCAAGGAGAACAGAGGGGATAGGTGACAAGGGAGAGTGAAAAAGGATCAATGTAGCCCTCTCATGGTTGTACTCCTAATAGTATACGGATATGCTTGAAACGCAATAGAATCCTCTAGTTTTCTGACATAGATGATTAAAAATATTTTTAAATGACAATGAAACATCATCTGTGAATTTAAAGTTGCTCACTGACCTTCTCTCCTGCTTGCCCAGAAGGACCGGGGTCTCCAGTTGGACCTGCTCGACCCTTGGGTCCTTCAGGGCCATCTTCTCCTCTTGGACCTACTTGACCAACTTCTCCCTGAAACACAGAGTAGCAAAATTCTTATAATTTAAAATACATTGGAGATTGAATAACAGACATTATAGTCTATCAGAAAGTCATATTCTTCAACTCTTCATTTATTTCCTTATGTTTTATTTATGACAAAGAGGCCTGAAAACATTTGACTTCATCAACCTTTCCATTGGTAAATAGACAACTGAACACAGTCTGACATTTGAGAGCTTGTTTGGAGGTTCTAGCAGGGGAGCACAGCTACTCGTATACCCTTGATCGAAGAAGGGTCCTCCTGTATTGGGGAAAGTCGTCCTCTTCGACTGAGCGCACTTCCGGAGAGACACACGTGGAGTGGTGAGGAAGGAAGGGGACCCCCGCCTAGCCAGCCAGATCAGCTGAATCAACCCTGGCGATCAATGGGTTGACAGATGTCGCAGCCAGATCGCCCTCCCATCCTAGTCTGACATTTGAAAACCTACAACAGCCTGATGCTACCATGTTTAATATTAAAGTAATTTTAACACATCTGTGTTGCACAGAGGAAGAAAAAAAAATAAGATTCAAAGTTAGATGGTATAGGGTGGCAGAATAATCAACCCCAAAATATGCCACTCTGGTGTGAAGATTATTTTGAACTGAAAGCAACTGAGAAGAAGCAGATGTAAGAGAAGCTGCTAACAGCAGGATATAAATTTTCAAAAGTGCCCTCCCTCCCCTTTCTACAAGAAAAGACAAATGTTAATCACTGGAGACAACTAGACCCTTATCAGTCTGGAGCCAAAAGCAGACACCAGAGGAATCTATTCAACAAACTTCATTAACTAGCCTTTGTCTACCTTTAGTTTCCAATATAGCTACCTTCCCACAATTTGCAGCCCTACAAAACTAAAAGTCCTTTTCCTTGTCATCTCTCTAAAAATTTATTCTTCCTTCGCTGAAATGCCATATAAGCCCAAATTCTAACCACCCCTTTGAGTTAATTATCATGGAGTGCTCCCATGTGTAAACTTGAGGCACAGGCTAGAAAACTTCTGTTTGTTTTTCTTTTGTTAATTTGTCTTTTGGCAACCTAATTTTACAGGGCCCCAGCCTGAGAACCTAGCAGGTTAGTAGGAAAAAGTAATTTTCCTCTCTGACAATAGCAATTTTGGAAAACACTTTTGGAACACAAGAAAAATGCCTCCATTTTAGACTTGTTTTTCACATTTATAGTTTTAGGGACTGAAATGTGTAAATCATTGCCCCCATTCTGGAAAAAAAGCATTACATACATTTTAGGGAAACAAAAAAATTCTGCAGTATGCTTCTTTGCTTAGATATATTAGGTATCATGGTGTTAGATAAAATAAATCTTCCCAATAAAGCATGTAGTTTAATTTACTTTGGGAAACTCGTATTTTTGTTTGTTTTCTAGACATTCATTGCCAGAAAAAAAGTGTACTACTTTTATGCTCAAAAATTCAAGATCACTAATAATGAAAGTTCAAGAAAGTTGCAAATACATGGTTTCCAAGCAACAGTTCACCACAAAATTTAGAAGAAACCTATAAAACCTCTTATTTTTTTTACTACTTACTTATTTATTTTAAGACAGAGAGGCAGAGAGAAAAGCCCAAGCAGGCCCTGCACTGTCAACACAGACCCCAATTCAGGGCTCAAACCCACAAAATGAGAGATCGTGGCCTGAGCCAAAATCAAGAGTCAGACAATTTAAACTGCTGAGCCACCCAGACGCCCTTCAAACCACTTCTTTTAAACAATTTGATCATCAACTTAGAAAATACCTATAAATAATACTACTCAACTTTATGCACACACACACACACACACACACACACACACAGGATGTAGAACATGGGAATTTAGTATAATATCTGAAAGACTATATTGTCTCCACAAAAATTAACATGTCTAATCTTCACATAAAAATCAAAGTGAGCAAAGTCTCAGTACGAACATTTTTATTTATTCTGTGCTTTCTATATTTAAATATAAGAATATACACACGCATGCCTACATATACACACGCATGTGTTCATTTCAGTACGAATTTTCCTCTTACTTACTCTGTCACCTTTAAGACCCATGTCACCTTTGAATCCTGGAAAACCATCTTCACCCTAAAAAATAAAAGTAATAAAACTGGTGTTTAATGATTTGCTTGAATGAATCTAAAACATGGCTATATAAAATATGAACACTGATAATTTAGGGAAAATTGTTCTGGGAAATGTGAATCCTAGCTGTGAAATCTCCTTCTCCCTATTCTAATCTTTATTGCCTGTATCCTGTCGTCTTTTTATTATTATTGGCTCCAAGTTACTCCAGGAAATTTTCCTCCAATATGTCAATTAGATCTCTGTCTTATGGGGGATATAACCATTCCCTTATAGTAACATATATCTTATGCCATCTGAACACATAAAAAGTAAATATTTAAATAATTATCATTTTAACTTTGGAATACAAGGACTTTTGATTGCCAATTAAAATGTTTTTACCCTTAATTTTATACTAATTCACACCAAAGAATATTATAGTATGCATTTTGTATCATGTGCTTTAGATAAATGCCTTGTAGCTCAACTTGTATTCTATATTCCAATCTCTTTTCAGATGCAAAATAAGCAAGCCAACATTATTCTTTACATGTCAATAGAGAATGTTCATTATTACATCAGTTCAGTAATACTGAAAACTGGGCTTCCTTTAGGAAAGAAAGCAGAAATATTTCATACTATTCTGAGTAAAATTTAGATTTTTAACAGTCAGCTTCATAGGGCTGCCTGGGTGGCTCAGTCAGTTAAGCATCCCACTCTTGTTTTTGGCTCAGGTCTTGATCTCATGATGAGATCGAGCCCCACATCAGGCTCTACACTGGGTGTGGAGCCTGCTTAAGATTTTTTCTCTCTCTTTCTGCCCATCCCTCCCTCAAAAAAAATTAAAAACAAAGAATAAATAAAAGTAAGCTTCATGAACAAACTTAATGTCTCTTAATTTCAAGAAAAAAATTAAATTCCTAAAGAATAACCATTCAATTTTCAATAGCATTAATTGAGCATTACTCTGTTCTGAGTCCATGTATGGAGTATTTTGAGATTTTTAACAAAAACTAAGATAGAACATTTGCATTAACTTTGATACACATGGAGATGGATGTTCAGATGATAAAAGCATGAAGATGATGATGGTTCTGGTGTTGGTGGTAGTGAGGCAAGAAGCTATTTGAAGAAGGTTTGACAGGGCAGTTGGTATCTTAATTAGGAGTTAGAGAATGGATATTACTTAAAAAGTTTGAGGAAAGGATATTTCAGGCCGAGTATGAGAACAGAGCTAGGAAGATTGGCACATATACTTCCACATTCTGCTGCCAAGTGACCTCTATAAAAAACAAAACTGATCACACAATTTTTTACTTTAAAACAACTCAATGGTTCCAAATTGTTAATAATGAATATAAGCTGCCATCTCTCCCCTCCCCTTCTGACAAGCATGATCTAGCCCTTGCTTGTTCATTTTGGCAGTCATATCTTTGATCTTGAATCTCCCTTCTACCCCCTACCCAAATGCACTGAGATTGAGTTCTAGAAAAAATTAATTACCTATATTTCCATTTGTAATTTTTGCATTGGTTGCCATTGTCATACACACACCTGCAAACCCTTTACCTTCTCTGTCTACCTCTGTCTACCTTACTCTTCTTCCAAGACTCAGTTCATAATTCTGCTATGAAGTTTCCTATGACCTCAGTCTTTCTTCCACCTTGAAATTAACCTCTCTGTCTTGTGTGCTCCCACTAAACATTTATTATTATCAGAACATGCCACCCTGCACTTAGTAAATCATAGTTTTTTTCTTTTATTAATTGGTAGAAAATAAGACTTATGCCTAATTAGCCTCTGTGCTTCCAGTGCCTCATACATTTTTGGTCCTCAATAACCATGCCATTTAATAAACATTTACTAAATGGACCCTTACTAAGTGAACATGCCTCAGTGTGTGTTTAGCAAGGTATGTTAAGATCCAGAACATATTAGGTAATTATGGATATGAGACCTAAACCTGGAAACGGGGTCCAATCTGGTATCTTGCTTAAACCTAAAAATTATGACAGGTCTAGAAGTTACCTTTAAGACAAAAGCATGATGTTTTCAGTATTCTGGCTATAAAGTAGCCGTGTAAGTAGAATTCTCTCTGTACTGAATGCAACCGGGCAATAATAGAGGCTTAAAAGCTGAAAATGACCATTTAACTTCCTATTGACTATTGTTTTCATTACTTTCTCTCTAGAGAGAAAGGTAATTACACAGTTGCCAAATTTAGTTTAAAGAACACTGAAATCTAAGTCAAAAAATCAATAACAGATTTTACAATTTTTCCAGGCAGAAATTTTTGTTTTAGGAGAAAACATCGTTGACTATAAGCTATTTCTGGCACATCTTTGTTTTCAATATGTTCATAATTAGAAAATAAATTAGAAAAGCAAATAAGAAATAAATTAGAAGACTTAAATTATTAGGTGTATCCTTACAATAAGTGGCATTTTTTAAAACAAGTGACTGTATCAAATTACTAAGCTTTTCAGTCCTAAAACTATCAGGTCTGAATTAATCTTCAGAAAGAAAAAAGGAGAGGGGTAAACAAGGAATTCACCTATGCCATTTGTCATTGGGTTATGTTGCATAAGGTCTAAGGAACACATCTGTCTGTACAATGAAGAATTCTAATCCTAGTTAGGGTACTAATTGCTTTTTCACCTTTAGTTAACAATTAACATTGTTATGCGTAAAAAGAAAAAAAAGTTTCAACATCCTTCCTGATCTCTTTCCGGAAAAATGGCCAATTATAAACATTCTCAGAAAAACAAAATAAATAATAGATATTAAAATTCACTAATATTTAATGACTCTTCACAGTTTGAAAATAGGGAGAATTTGTATTAGAACAAAGTTTCCATTAACTTTTATATGAATTTCTCTAATCTAGGTATCTAGATATCTAGATAATACGTTATTAGATTTGATAAAATAACAGGTAAAAATATAATAAAAGATACAAAAAAAAGTATTGCTGAAAATTACCTTAGCAATTTTTTAGGACAATGTTTTTATTTTACACACTTAAAATAAGACTCAGTAAATTAAACAATCTGCCTCAGATTACCAGTCTACTTAGTATGAGAACTAGAATTGGAACTCAAAATTTTTATAGCCCGTGGAGGGCTCTGTGCTGACAGCTCAGAGCCTGGAGCCTGCTTCAGATTCTGCGTCTCCCCCTCTCTCTGCCTCTCCCCAACTGGCTCTCTTTCTCTCAAAAATAAACATTAAAAAACATTAAACAACAAACATTTAATTTTTTTTTAATTCTTTTTCTCTACATCTACTTGTTGCTTCTGAGATCACACACCATTCAAAACAACCAATAATCTCCAATTGTTTTTCTACATATAAGCAGTATACATTATTTTCCTGTGTGAGTTTCTCTTCACAGGTATCTCATCATCTATATTCTTACTTACTTCTGTCATTTTGCCACTATCTCTTTTCCAGCAAGTTTACAACTTTCCCACCCCAATTAACCTTTCCTTTAAACACTGTCTTTCCTAAACTCTTTGGAAGGCACTATTGCAGACCAAAATTTTAATTAACTCTTAAATGTCTTAAGAAATATTGCAAACAGAGAAAATGTTTATATGTGTGTATATATGTATTTTTTTTTTTTTTTTGCGTAGGCCATCTGCAAATAATTACAAGTTCAACCCTATCTGACCAATCATTGGGCTCAGCTACCAACTCAATAGGACATTATCCCTGAAGTTCATCTGTGATGATCAGAATGAATTGGGATTCTTATCAAAGTAACTGAGTTCATTTCAAATTCATAATAATTTTTATACAGTAGAACTGAATATAGTTGCATTACTTAACAATGCCTCAGTATATTACTTTTTATTTTTTAGAAAAATTATAATGGATATAGTAGTCCCATCCCTTCAGTCCTTGTTTTCCATTCCTCATTGGTATCAAATCCACACAAGGTGCTTCTTTTTTTTTTTTTTTTTTGGTGCTTTTAATAATATTATGACTATGGGAATTAAATTATCATTAAAATCAAAATTTATATTGCATAGTTTCTCAACAAAGCTATAAACATTTTATTCTAAACACTATTTTTAAATATAATATTGTATTAAGAATTAATAATACTGCCTGTGAGTAATGCCATTTTACTTTTTTTTTAATGTTTGTTTATTTTGAGAGAGAGAGAGAGAGACAGGGGGATAGAGTAGGGGAGGAGCAGAGAGAGAGGGAGACACAGAATCCATCCAAAGCAGGCACCAAGCTCCGGAGCTATCAGCACAGAGCCTGTTATGGGGCTCGAACCCACAAACCGCAGATCATGACCTGAGCTGAAATCAAGAGTTGGGCACCTGAGCCACCAAGGTGCCCCTGCCATTTTATTTTAACATAATCAGTGAAGAATCTGGGGGTTCTACACTTACGTTAAACATTTATGTAAACAAACAAACAAAAAAAAAAACACCTCACTTTCAGTTTCTTTTCCCAAGGACAATTAAACTACAAATGCTCTATGAAAGATTCCACATTCTTTCATTCACTTCTGCCTAGTTTTAATCTTTATTTCTTCTCATTAATATTTTTGTTTTGCATACAGTATAATATCTAAGATTTCTTCTTCCCCCAATTGATTTAGAGTACTTCTAACTTTCATAATTTCCAGTGCATTTCAGCTTAACTTTGGGGATTTCAGTAAAGAAAGAAGGGAATAAACATTCCTCTGTTAGGCATATAACTGGATATGTACAAGCCCTGTGGCTAATTTATTCATAGGCAACTCTATGATTTATAAAAGGTAAACACATGTAAGAAAAAAAGGGATACAGGATTAATTCTGTTTATGACATATCTTTGCTTCTGTTCTATAATGTAGTCCTCACCCCAGGGTATAATCTTTTTTCAAAAAAGTTTCCATGATACACAGTACAAATGTCTGCTATCAAGTAATCACTTAAAATAAGGGGAAATGAAATAGCTGTTGAATGAATTTAAATTTTTGATCTAATAGATATGTAGTAATTGAAATCACCTAAATAAATTATATCTTACCTTTTCACCTTTAGAGCCCTTGAGGCCTCTGACACCATCTGCTCCCTATAGAATAAATTAGAAGGATTAAGTGATTGTAATATTTTTCACTGAAAATAAATGGTGTGAAAAAAAATAACATTTACCTTTACTCCTCGGGGACCAGGGTAACCAATAGGACCCTGTGGACCAGGAGGACCCTGAAAAAGACCCATTGCTATTTAAATATGCATTATGTTGAAAGTGCTACTCATCCACACAGTAATTTTACCAAATAATCTACAGGAATATGATATTTTTCTACTACTGGTAAAGATTATTTGAGGTTTATCATTTGTTTCTGAAGTCAGATAGGATGAACAAACCATGTGATTAGCTCTACCTACTCCAAATTTATTGTATTATATGTTTATGAAAAAATTAGATAAACATTATCAAGAAGATGATCAAAATTTATATATTTTCCACAGCTGGCTTCATTTAATTAGTTTACCTAAAGGAAACAATTTTTTAAATAGAATATATAATTTCTATAGTAATGCTGTGTTTTAATGCTATTTTTTTTTTAATTTTTTTTTTCAACGTTTATTTATTTTTGGGACAGAGAGAGACAGAGCATGAATGGGGGAGGGGCAGAGAGAGAGGGAGACACAGAATCAGAAACAGGCTCCAGGCTCTGAGCCATCAGCCCAGAGCCCGACGCGGGGCTCAAACTCACGGACCGCGAGATCGTGACCTGGCTGAAGTCGGACGCTTAACCGACTGCGCCACCCAGGCGCCCTTAATGCTATTTTAATAAAAATCTAAAACTACCAACTCTAAACAAACTGATCCTACTCCCTTCTCTTGTAATCCAAAGTAGTACTAACAATAAATAAGCTCTTATTTTAATATTTTATTTAGATATTTTGATAATTATTGCTCTTACAATTAAATATTCTCTCGTTTAAAAGCTACCAGAGAGTAATAAAGTAAAATTGGAGTGACATAAATAGTTTAATGATATTTAGTAATTCTTACCCAGTTTCATTATTGTCATTTATGGCCATTCATTCCACATATACTACCTTTGCAAAATCTAGATTTATCTCTGATCATGAGAATATTTATTTAAAAGAGAATATACTCTAATTTATAAAATTACTATTACAAAATTAAAAGTTACCTAAGGCACATCTGTTTTTTTAAACCTTGAATAAAAATAACTACCAGAACATTACTGTATTTAAATGATAACAAAATAAATCTTCAGAGAGTAAAGACATATTTAAAGGTAGAAACAAACTATTTTCATGTACTTACTTTCTAATATTCCTATCCCTAAATGATAAGAATATATATGTAATGTTTACATATATATTATGTTTATATATTTATACATATATATATATATATATATATATATATCATAAAGATGACTGAAGTAAAGCATTTTCTCTTAGACATAAGGTGACAGGACATCTACATAGATACTCTGTAACATACCAGAGCACCTTTTTCTCCAGACTGGCCTTCTTTTCCAGGATGACCCTATATTTAGCAAAAACATATACTGGTAAGATGCAATTTTAATGGTAGTTTATAATAGTATGAAATTGTTCCTTTTTTTTCAAACCTATGGTTTCAAAAGATATTGAACATTTTGCACCTGTGCATATGGCCCTAAACAACATTATAAACTGTAGCATTTGGAAGGAAACATAAGCTTAAATTTTATGGATGTAAGTTTCACCAACTACATAATGTATTTGAGAGTTTGGAAAAAGTACATAAAACAAAACAGATCATCATTAACAATTCAACTCTGGTATCAACAGTTCTTATATAGAGGCATTTTAATCTGACTTCTACTTCTCAGATTGATCAAATAATGAAACACACACCTTCAAAAGGCAGCTAAGGCATATGAACGGGACATTTGATAATATAGCAAGATCATAAATACTAATAGTGTTAATAATAAAACTCTCGAGATTCAATAAGCAAAAATGTATTACTCCATCACAATTATACCCAATAAAAATTTCACATCTTAGCTCAAAAATCTAAGTAGTTTGAAGAGAAAAAAAAGCATAAATAACCAATTTTTATATATAACAACTGTAGAGATAATATATTTACATTATTTATTATTACATTTTGGGTACAATAAACACTGCTATATTTCTAGAAGGAAGGAATCCCTGGAGGCTGAGGATTTTCATGGAAAGTGTTTGAGGAAATTTACAAATGGTGAGAAATTACCCCTTGGACCCTCAAGAAAGAGGTACTTTGAAAAAGAAGAGAGAATGGAAAAGTGCAATGAAAAAAAAAAGTGCTACGAAAGGTATACAGATAAAGATGATTTGAGAAACGCTGAGAGAATAGTGAGTGGATCTGTTTGCCTGGAACTAACGGCTCATGAGGAAGTAGGAAAATCTGGGCAAGTGAGATTCTGGCACCAGAGCACCAGAATGAGTTTATCTAAGAATCACTGCATGATCATTAAAGATTTTGCAATACGGAAGTAACATGATGCAATGGTATTTGAGAGGGATCAATGTTTAATTACTGGCTCAATTTGTTTTTATTACTAACTTCAGAAAAAAAAATCACTTCTAAAACACATGTGAAACCTATTTTTGAAGATAAATATGTAGAAATTTTAATGACAAGTAACTATTACTTACAGGAGGCCCATCAGCACCAGGAAGTCCTGCAAGTCCTGGTTTTCCTTGTGGTCCCTAATTAAACAGAGAAAAAGCATATCTTATTTCTCTTTTAAATGAGAATAGTGAAAAATATATTATGCAGGAATATACTATCAATAAAATTCTTAACTCAAGTCACTGGTTTTTATCTATAAGCAACAAACATTTAAATAACTGTTAAACATATGTGGAAAATGATATATAGAGATAAATGAAAACCAAATTTGACATACATCCAAATGTATCTTTTTTTATTAACAAATTAGGTTTTGCATACCACAATAAACTAGAGCTTAGAGAATAAAAAGAAAAGCAATATAGATCAGAAATATATTGATTTATATCATTGAAAAATAAACAATGCACATGTCTATCAAAGATACTGATATGTATTGATTCAAATAATTACATAGTAATACTTATAAAATATAACTAATTATTAAAATATGTTAGAAATATATTGCCACAGTTATTCATAGGACATAAAAACAAATCTAATATTTTGATGTCAAAGTTCATAAGCTAATATGCAACTAACAAATAACAACAAAGTAACTATCTATTAAACACATCACTCTTAATTTCCATTTGACCACAGAGGGTTTCAAATCTCTTTTAACATGCCACTACTACAGTTGGAACATAGTAAGAATCACTATTGCAAAAAGTAAACTCTTTCTTGATAGGAACATGGGCATTCTGCTGAGAATAATTAACATATCAAGTCTCCAGAGTTCAAACAAGTATTGCTTACTGGTCAAGTTATTAGCCAGAATTTAGAAACAATTGAAAGGGAAAACATATATAAGCAAGCCTAGATAGTGGACACAATTTAGCATTTTTTTCATTCTCAAAGGGTATTTAGGAAAAGCATTACATTTATGTAGATTTACAGTATAATGTTATAAGAGATATAACTTAAATCACAATAGAATAACAAAAAAATGAAGATATCCTTTAAATTGAACAATTTTTATTTTATAACTGAGGTTAACTGCCTCTCATTTAAAAGATTTAAATGTTTCAATCCCGTTTACCACTCTGAAAAGTCATTTTAAGTCAAGTAATCTAACATTATGTAATAATCATTGTAAAACACTGTATTTTTAATGGCAGTATTTTGTCTGTGACATACATTATCTTTTTCTCTCAAGACAATTGTCTTATTTCTTGAAAACAAGATGTAGACTACAAATGCAGAACTATTCCATTAGTTATTCTTATCAACAGACACGATATTTCCACAACCATCACCTACACACAAGACTACATGGATTTTTTGTTGCTGCCATATTTAATGGACTAGAAATATTAAAACTCTTGAACTATAAAATGATTTTTTAAACTGAGTTAACCATTCTGACTGATGTGAGGTCATATCTTATTGTAGTTTTAATTTGTATTCCCCTGACAATGAGTGATGTTGAGCATCTTTTCATGTGTCTGTCAGCCATCTGGAAATCTGAAAAATGTCTATTCATGTCTTCTGCCCATTTCTTAACTAGATAACTCGTTTTTTGGGTGTTGAGTTTGATAAGTTATTTATATATTTTGGACACTAACCCTTTAGAAGATATATCATTTGCAAATATCTTCTCTCATTCCGTAGGCTGCCTTTTAGTTTTGTTGATTGTTTCCTTCATTGGGCAGAAGCTTTACATTTTGATGAAGTCCCAATAGTTTATTTTTGTTTTTGCTTTCCTTGACTCAGGAAACATATCTAGTAAGAACCTAATGTTTATAGCAGCATTATCAAGAACAGCCAAGTTAGGAAGCAGCCAAAGTGTCTATCAACTGATGAATGGATAAAGAAGATGCAACACACACACACACACACACACACACACACACACACACACACACAGGAATGGTACACAGCCATAAAAAAGAATGAAATCATGCCATTTGCAACAATGTGGATGGAACCAGATAGTATTATGCTAAGTGAAATAAGTCAGTCAGAAAAAGACAAATACTATATGATTTCACTCACACATGGAATTTAAAAAACAAAACAAATGAACATAGGGGAGAGAAAGAGAAGCAAACCAATAAACAGACTCTTAACTATAGAGAACAAACTGATAATTATTGGGGGGGAGGTGGGCAGGGGGATGGGTTAAACAGGTAATGGGTATTAAGGAGGACACTTGCTATGATGAGCATCGGAGGTTGTATGTAAGTGATGAATCACTAAAGTCTACACCTGAGACTAATATTGTACTATATGTTAGCTAGCTGGAATTTAAATAAAAACTTAGATAAAAATATTTTTAAATTTTTTTTATTAGTTTTCTTTATTTTTGAGAGGTGGAGACAGAGCATGTGTTGGGGAGGAGCAGAGAGAGAGGGAGACACAGAATCCGAAGCAGGCTCCAGGCTCTGAGCTGTCAGCACAGAGCCTGACTCGGGGCTCAAACCCACGAACTGTGAGATCATGACCTAAGCTGAAGTCAGATGCTTAACCAACTGAGCCACCCAGGTGCCCCAACTTGGAGAAAAATATTAAGTTAAAATAAATCCATCTCTTTTATTTATTTTTATTTACTTTTTAAATGTTTATTTATTTTGAGAGAGAGAGAGAGAGAGAGAGAGAGAGATATGGAATGAGGAGTTATGTTAAGCAAAAGATTAGATAGTCTTTTTTTAATATACTGTCCATTTTAAGTCTCAATTACATGAAATATCATCATGGGTATGGGTAAATTAACTAATGTTAATATATGAGAGAGTTTCAATATAAATGAACCCAGAACCATATCCATGTCTTCAAAGTCCTTGACTTTAATCTTTATTTTGTGTCTTGTTATTTCATTCTTAACTCATAACATTATATAATACTATTAGTTTTCTGTAAAGAAATTAACATGTGAGTGATGTAAATTCTGACGTCATAAATTAAATCACAGGAAATATTCAGCATATATAAGTTATCAAAATGTCAGGATAAAGGATACTGTTGCTTTATCCAATTTAGTTAACTAAAAAATTTTATCAAATATTTTATCACAAATATAATAAAAGTACAGGCTTTAGGGAAAAATATAAAAGTTACTGGGAATTTAAAATATATGACAATAGAGGGAGAGGGAAGATGGC
>NW_024412388.1:88718825-88793388 GCF_014898765.1 Herpailurus yagouaroundi
AAATTGGCAAAGATGAAGTCAAGCTTTCGCTTTTTGCAGATGACATGATATTATACATGGAAAATCCGTAGACTCCACCAAAAGTCTGCTAGAACTGATACATGAATTCAGCAAAGTTGCAGGATACAAAATCAATGTACAGAAATCAGTTGCATTCTTATACACTAACAATGAAGCAACAGAAAGACAAATAAAGAAACTGATCCCATTCACAATTGCACCAAGAAGCATAAAATACCTAGGAATAAATCTAACCAAAGATGTAAAGAATCTGTATGCTGAAAACTACAGAAAGCTTATGAAGGTAATTGAAGAAGATTTAAAGAAATGGAAAGACATTCCCTGCTCATGGATTGGAAGAATAAATATTGTCAAAATGTCAATACTACCCAAAGCTATCTACACATTCAATGCAATCCCAATCAAAATGGCACCAGCATTCTTCTCGAAACTAGTACAAGCAATCCTAAAATTTATATGGAACCACAAAAGGCCCCCAATAGCCAAAGTAATTTTGAAGAAGAAGACCAAAGCAGGAGGCATCACAATCCCAGACTTTAGCCTCTACTACAAAGCTGTCATCATCAAGACAGCATGGTATTGGCACAAAAACAGACACATAGACCAATGGAATAGAATAGAAACCCCAGAACTAGACCCACAAACGTATGGCCAACTCATCTTTGACAAAGCAGGAAAGAACATCCAATGGAAAAAAGACAGTCTCTTTAACAAATGGTGCTGGGAGAACTGGACAGCAACATGCAGAAGGTTGAAACTAGACCACTTTCTCACACCATTCACAAAAATAAACTCAAAATGGATAAAGGACCTGAATGTGAGACAGGAAACCATCAAAACCTTAGAGGAGAGAGCAGGAAAAGACCTCTCTGTTCTCAGCCGTAGCAATCTCTTACTCGACACATCCCCAAAGGCAAGGGAATTAAAAGCAAAAGTGAATTACTGGGACCTTATGAAGATAAAAAGCTTCTGCACAGCAAAGGAAACAACCCACAAAACTAAAAGGCAACCAACGGAATGGGAAAAGATATTTGCAAATGACATATCGGACAAAGGGCTAGTATCCAAAATCTATAAAGAGCTCACCAAACTCCACACCCGAAAAGCAAATAACCCAGTGAAGAAATGGGCAGAAAACATGAATAGACACTTCTCTAAAGAAGACATCCGGATGGCCAACAGGCACATGAAAAGATGCTCAACGTCGCTCCTCATCAGGGAAATACAAATCAAAACCACACTCAGGTATCACCTCACGCCAGTCAGAGTGGCCAAAATGAACAAATCAGGAGACTATAGATGCTGGAGAGGATGTGGAGAAACGGGAACCCTCTTGCACTGTTGGTGGGAATGCAAATTGGTGCAGCCGCTCTGGAAAACAGTGTGGAGGTTCCTCAGAAAATTAAAAATAGACCTACCCTATGACCCAGCAATAGCATTGCTAGGAATTTATCCAAGGGACACAGGAGTACTGATGCATAGGGGCACTTGTACCCCAATGTTCATAGCAGCACTCTCAAGAATAGCCAAATTATGGAAAGAGCCTAAATGTCCATCAACTGATGAATGGATAAAGAAATTGTGGTCTATATACACAATGGAATACTACGTGGCAATGAGAAAAAATGAAATATGGCCTTTTGTAGCAACGTGGATGGAACTGGAGAGTGTGATGCTAAGTGAAATAAGCCATACAGAGAAAGACAGATACCATATGGTTTCACTCTTATGTGGATCCTGAGAAACTTAGCAGGAACCCATGGGGGAGGGGAAGGAAAAAAAAAAAAAAAGAGGTTAGAGTGGGAGAGAGCCAAAGCATAAGAGACTGTTGAGAACTGAGAGCAAACTGAGGGTTGATGGGGGGTGGGAGGGAGGAGAGGGTGGGTGATGGGTATTGAGGAGGGCACCTTTTGGGATGAGCACTGGGTGTTTTATGGAAAACAATTTGACAATAAATTTCATATATAAATAAAAAAATAAATAAAAAAAAAACATTTTCATGTGGACAAGTGAAGGGGGTAGCTACTCATAAGTATTACTTTTAACTCATTTTCAAAAATTCATATATATTTGCTTTTTATTAGCATGTTTCTATTTTTGAAATGCAATAATGAATTATTATTTTAAAACATCAATAAAGCAACACACTATTAATGAAAAAAAATAAAAAATAAAATATATGACAATAGTTAAGTTATATCTGTTAGATTATACCATGATCCAACTGAAAATACTATTCACCAAGTTTTGGGAGAAAGGGCTCTTGAGCCAGAATGAACACAATACAGTGTGTCATAAAAAAAAATAAAAGTAATATAGATGCAAAATAAAATGTAATATAGATGCAATATAAACAGAGCATGCCTCTCGTGTTCTTGAGTTCCTTTCTTGTTTTGATAAAAAGAGACTATCTTTGAACCCTCAATTTAGATAGGTTCAGACCACAGAAGCAAGCAGCTAATGCTTAAGACAGCTTTCTTCTTACCACAAGTACAATGAACCAAATCTTGTATTTTCCCTTTGGCTTGACAAAGGGAATTCAGATATTCTAGTTTACCTTAACAGCAAATTCCTCTTAGTAATCCAATGCATGGTAGAAAACTTAATAGGCATATGCCTCAAGTACAATTTATTATGAATATATTCTGGTCATGATGAGCTAATCTAAAGTATGGTAAAATAGGCCCAAATTAAAATTTCTGATCTAAAGTAAAGATTTGACCACACCTGGGAGGCTCAGTCGGTTAGGCATCTGACTCAATTTCAACTCAGGTCATGATCTCGCAGTTTGTGGGATCAAGGTCCATGTAGGGCTCTGAGCTAACAGCATGGAGCCTGCTTGGGATTATCACTCTCCTTCTCTCTCTCTGCTCCTCCCCCACTTGCAAGCACACACACTCTCTCTCTCTGTCTCAAAAAAACAAAAACAAAAACAAAAACAAAATACAAGACAAAACAAAAAAAAAACTTTAAAAAGAAATGTCTTAAAGTACATATGTGAAATCACCTTTGGTACTTTACATTTCAAATACATAGGGCAGTCTCCAAAAGAGCTCTAATACTGTACCATATAGAAAATATGCACAGAAAAAAAGTACTTGAAAGACAACTTAAATTTGATGTTAACTCTCACAACATAATAATAGGATAAATAACTCAATTAGAATATTACCAAAGTATGTGAAAAGATATTTTACCAAAGAAAATAGAGAAACGGCCAGTAAGCACATGAATAGATGCTCAACATCACTAGTGGTTAGGGGAATGGAAATTAATAGCACAATGAGATACCATTTCGCTCCAAGAAGAATGACCATAATCAAAAAGAAAAACAAACATTCATGAAGATCTAAGGAAACTAGAATCTTCATACAATGCTGATGGGAAGGAAATAATGGTGCAACAGTTTGGAAGCTTCTTCAAATGTTAAGCATTACGTGCAACATATAACCCATGGTAACCTATGTATCTACCCAAAAGAGATCAAAATTTGTCCACACAAAGACCTATATGCAAATATTCATAGAAGCACTATTGATAGCAGCTAAGAAGCTTAAACAACTTGTAAGTCCATTACTGCTGAACAAGTAAACAAAATGGGGTATATTCCATTAATGGAAACCATTTGGCAATAAAAAGGAGCAAAAAAAAATGATGTATGCTGCAACATAATAAGCCTCAAAAACTTTAAGTCAAATGAAAGAAATCAGACTCAAAGGTCACATATTATATTCATTTATATGATTAAATTCATATTTTATATTCACTCATGTATTTCATTCACATTAAATGCCCAGTAAAGACAAATCTATAAAGACAGAAAACAGATTAGTGGTTGTCTAAGTCTAGTGGTTGTCTAAGTGGGTAGAACACAAGTGCATATTGACATAAAGTTTCTTTCTGGGGTGGTATAAATGGTCTTAAATTGTGATTGTGGCACAACTCTATATATTTACTGAAAATCATTTGCCAGTACACTCACAATGAGTGAAATTTTATGATATGAAAATTTTATGGTATGAATTTTATGGTATGAAATTTTATGGTATGAAATTTATGGTATGGTATGAAAACTGTTTATCTTTTTTAAATTATATGTTCACATAAATCAACACCAGTAAGGGGAAAAAGACATTAAGAAGAACCTGTTAACATTGTACTGTAACTATAGGGGACAGGAATATTACTTAAGGAATCTGGCAGAAGAAATCAGAGAAAAGCATCTTTTTAATTAAAGATTTATTATTTTTTGATCCAGACATTGAGTTATTAACAAGAACATTCTTTGCCATTTATACATAAAAAATGGTGGGAATCATAACTTCACAATTTTCCCTTAATCAGATCTTGCTAAAAAACCCTTTGTCACAGAAAATCTAATGACATTTTTTAAATAATGAGAAAGAAAAGGAGAACTGAAAGGAAGAGAAAGCATTCATTCATTCCAGTACATTTCTAAAATTAATATAGCTGAGAATGTCACATTTGAAATCTATCCAAATGGAAATATGTGATATTTTATCATTTATAGTTCAGAGATGCATGAATGGCTTCCCCTCACACTGTACCCTCAAGGTTTTACTCCAGATTATTTCCTTATGTGCTGAGCCATCTCAACATCTTATCAAAACCAGACGGCAAGGCATTGCATCTGGCTAAGGTTGACAACCCGAAATTGGTCGCCAGATTACTAGAACAAACAGAGTAACTTACTTTTTCACCAGGAGGACCAATTGGACCTTGTGGACCAGGAAGACCCTATTTTAAAAGAATTTATTTCACATGTCAGGAATCACATCATAAGAACGAATTTTTTAAAAAAGTAAAATAACCTTCTATTTCACATGCAATGAGTTATGAGAATCTGTATACATTCCCCACATTTCCCAGAAAGTTTTGGAACACTATGAGGCATTTTACACAAGCTACTCTTTTGGCAGCGTGATTGTAATGTGATCCGATTCAGACCCTTCTGCAGGTGTGGCTTTCGCCCTGGCATTCCATGAACACTGAATGACTCATTTTATTCTTGGAAAAAAGGGGCCTCTGCACATTTGCTTAATTTAAAAAAAGGGGGGGGGGGAGAATCGCCTTCCTACTTTCACGCTGTAAACATTTTCAGCCCTACACAGAATTTTTGAGGCTGTCAGTTTTCTCACGAAAAGATACGATCTTACCCCATTATCTCAAAGGAGCTGCAGTGGCTTAGACTTACCTGAGGTCCTGGATTCCCTTGCTGACCTGGAGGTCCAGGCTCCCCTTGGGGACCCTGCCACAGGAAAATATAAAGAGTCTTTAATAGGGCTATTTCACATAGTTTTTTTTTTTTTCTTCTCAATTGAAAATCAGTCCCTAAATCAGTTTTCCCTATGGAGAATCTGAAAAACTTGGAAAATATTAATGCTAGCAGAACTTAATGGACTTAGCAAAATGAAAGAAATTTTTATTTTAGACTTAGCAAAAAAAGTGATTTGCTAGAACCTAGATGGCAGAAATGAGTTATTTTACAGATGTTATCTACATACCATGTTTCCTTTTGGTCCTGGGGGGCCGTCTACACCTGCAATACCCTTCAATGAAGGAAAAAAAAAAATATATATATATATATATGTATATAATATACATATGGATGTTTATAAGTTTAAATCCCTCAACAGAAAATCAAAAGACTAACCTAATAGCCTGGCACCCACTAGTCTAGGGTGACTAAAACTCATTTTAGGATTTAGAGGAGATGAGATAAAAGGTCAGGTCTATATTCTCCTTTCTGTGTCCACATTGGAGACAACCTAGCAGCATTTTGTACTGTGTGTTGGGAATTTAACATGAAACAGTGAAGTGGATAAACAAAAAGGAGGAGGAAAGAAAGAAAAGGGTAGAGTGGAGAATGATCAGTGTAACCAATAGGCAGCATCATTAGGTCTCAGAATACAATAAGGCAGTAAACACTTAGCTGTCTACTGAAAGCTGTCATGGCCTTGGGCTTTAAAGAGTGACAACAAGCTTTTCCTAGAAAATTCTGAATATTTCCAGCAATACATACAGGCTGCCCTGTAGGTCCTGGAGTCCCCCTTGGTCCCAGCAAACCTCGAGGACCCTAGAAGGAAAAAAAAAAAAAAAAAAAAAGCATGTCCTCATAAGGAATGCGCTCAAAGTACACTTCCTCCTCTAAAGACATTTTAATGCGATGTTTGGAGCAAAAATATCTATACATCTTTTATTAACACATGGCAAGTAGTGTTTAAAATACCATTTTTATGTAACACAAATATCTCATGTTTATGCTGATCCAAAAGCCAGAATGGGTAACAGGGAGTTTTAGCACATACACTGTGTATTTTGATTCTATAAATTTACATATAAATCACTTGGGAAATTTTTAAATAGGAAATAATTTCATATTTTATGCCACTTTTGTGTCATTTTCTGATTGGAATGGCAATACTGAATCTTACTAAGTATTATATTTCAATCAAATAAATTATACAAATGGAAAAATCCTGATTTTCACTCGTTTCATATTTAGGTATATTTCATCTTGAGAGAATATTCACAAAGGGAAAGAAACAGACAGCTGGATAACTATATATACAGATTATAGAAGCCATTCTCCTGAGAGAAGATTGTTTTTAATTATTATTATTTAAAAATTAATCAATATCTCCTTTTCTTTTTTCCCCTCCTCTATCTTCTCTTCTTTTCCTTCTTTAGAAAAATCAGTACAGTTATTTATTACCTCTCATATTCCCTTGAGCTATTATGCCTTTGCATTGACAGGCCCTATAATGTGGCAAGCTTGGACTGAAATTAAGAGGCCTGGGTTCTAGTCTGGTGTTTTGATTAGTTTTGGGTAAACCTTCCCAATTCAGTTTCCTCATTTATATAATTTGGTGGAAAAAATAATATAATTTAGCACATGTCATCCTTATATATGATATATACTAAGCTTGTAAATTTTTTGTTTCTTCTGGTTATGAGATCCATTTATCCTAAACATATAGATTCTGGAGCTACTGATGATATAAAAAATAAAATAAAACAAAGAAACAGCAACAAAAACTAGGTAAGTTCTTTGGCTGAAAAGATGTTACCTCTGATTTTCTCTATAACTTGGAACTCCATGTGCCTTTCTTTTAAAATGTTTTCCCATAACAACTGCCTGGTTAGCTTAGGTAAGACTTCTATAGTCACCTGAGTTTATTAGTGACTATACATGTATGACACCAGTCACTATTTTTCCAAACTAGGGTATTATTTTAAAAGAAAGAAAGTTGCTTACAGCTTCACCTGGAAGACCCCTTGGTCCGATTTCTCCATCTTCTCCCTGTCATTGACACAATGAATGGGAGGTAATGCAATTAGACAATATATCAGTTGAACAAGACTTTGTTCTCTTATGTTTTCATTTTAAATATTTCTTAAAAGAAATGAAGTTTCATATACCCTCATTCCATCTTCTCCAGGGGGACCAGGAGGACCTTGCGGACCCCGTTCACCCTGTTAAACAAATACAAATACGATTAGAAAATGAAATAAAGCAGAATACTCAGAAGTCTACCCTATAGCTATCCTGCTGAATATAACAGACCATTTGGTGGAAAAACTTATGCTTTCTTTGTCCTTCTCAGGACACTGCAAAGATAAATCATATTTTTACATTAACTGACTTTATATATTACTATGCTAGAAAAAAAGTTCACTTCAATTCTAAAAGCAAAAAGGTTTAAATAAAATACCTAACATAATTATTACAAACTAAATCATTTAGAAAGTTATTTTGCTGATGATTGTTTTAAACAGAGATACACTTGGTTGACTTTATTTTTTTCTGCTTCTAAAATAATTCACAACAATCAGCACAACTCAAGACTAAAGAAATTTTGGATTTTTTAAAAAAGAATATTGTATATTTCTCTTGACATATAGTAGGTATACACTAAATATCTTACTAGGCTTCCATAATGTTCTCTTTTCTGTTTCTTTCTTTTCTTTTTATGTTCTTTAATTTACATAAAGTTTGTCTTATCTTCATTCTTAACTTCTGAAGAAGAAAAATGTGAAGGTCCAAAGCTGTTCTTTGAGAGACTGCCTCTTAGTTTAATTTCCCACTAAAAATATCCCCTAGATTCCTGTTCAGCATGGTGGTTTATTTAGCTTTTGCAAATTATAAGCTCTTGTGTTGGATTGCAAGCTCATATTATCACAAGAAATAGCTTGAGATGTCTCTGTCAATGGGTACCATTTAACTTAGGATAATAAAATACAGTGTCCAGTATATTAATGACAGACTGCCTAAAGAGGACTCTATTGAGTATATGTCCACACATAAAATATAAGAGGGAAATTAAGGTGATTATCAAAAAATAAGAGGCAAAATTAAATCTCCACTCTTGTCTTTCTATAAATATATCTTCCACATACATGTACATAAAGATTATGCCAGAACTTATATTTGAATGATTAATGTCTAAAAATAATTAAAGAACTCATATTGGTATTACATGTGTAATTATACATTGTAATTCTACTTATCTTTCTTCCAGTATATAGTAGATGCAGTAATTTACTAAATTATTGTCTTTACAAATATTTAAATTATTATTTTTTATTTCTTAAAGTCCAGTGATTCTAAAATAGTTCATAACATTTCTATATTGTCCCTGTATGCAAAGTAACAGAATAGTATATCTTACCCTGTGACCTTTGTCACCTGGCAGACCCGGAAGTCCATCAAATCCTCGATCACCCTGTAAAATAATCATCATCATCATCATATGATCATATTCCCATCATCATATTCCCAATCTAATTCTATACTGTAATTTAATTGTGAAATATTCATTGATATCAAGAAACTCTGTTTTAAAATATAAAATTTTCAGAGGTGAACTGACATACAAGATCTGAATATACAAATGTGTGAACTCCTGACCTTCGCTCCAGGTTCTCCGGGCATGCCTCTTCCTCCATCAGCACCTGGACGACCCTGATAATGCCAAGAATATGACTAAGCAAAAAGGATTCCTACTGGCACAAAGAAACAACAACAACAACAACAACAACAACAAACAAGATAACTGATGATTTCAGATGCCCTCAAAATACACAATAAAAACCAGTCATACCCTTTTTCCAGGTTTTCCCGTTGGACCAGGTGGACCTTGAACACCACGAGGGCCCTATATCAAAACATCATAACTTATTCATTTTATGGAATTTTTGATCAATAAACTGAATCACATTGAGAGAGATGGTTTTAGAAATGTATGTTCTCTTAGCTTTACCTTAATCACTTTAAAATAAAGAAAATTATTTCTTATGTAAAAGCTCAGATAAAGCAGAAGACAAAAGAATAATTTTTCTAAAAGGTTCTTGCCACAAAAAAGAGTCATATTATTTTAAGTTTCTAGAGACAGCTGATTACATTTAAATAAAAGTAATAAAAAGTGATATTTTAACATTTAAAAAATTCCTCAACTACTCATTTTATTCTAAAAAACTTGAGTTTTTTTACATTTCCCTTGAAAACACTCTTAACTACCCATCTATTTTCTCTTTTCTTTCCAATCACTTTTCCTTCATCTTTCCCTTTATTTTTTGGAGATCCTCTCCTACGTATTTATTCTTTTATTTGACTTATCACATGGATTATAATTGCCATTTTTCATAATTGAATCTCCCATTAAATTGTTAACTGCTGTGGTGGTTTTAGATTACATCTGTCTTTTCTCCAGTATACTCCTACAACTTAGCATAGTGACTGATACATGTTTCTCTCAATCACCTACAAAATGCTGCAGGATGATTTGGTGATCCCTAATGCAAATTATTGTCTGGAACCATGTCATTTCAGATCAAAGGTTAAATATTCTCAGTATGTTTCTTTCTTGGAGCAGTAGAATACAATGTTATGTCAACAAACAATGTCTTTTGTGGGGATTGATCTACATGTTTTTTAAAATAAAATTACACATTTAATAATAGATCAAATGTAGTTCTAGAGTAAACATTATATAGGCCTTTATATCCTTTTTAAAGTTAATTTAACCAATATTCATATGATGAGTGTGGTAGCAAATGTAACACACATTTGAAATTACAAACGTTTTTTATCATCCTTGTAAAATGTTGGTTATAGAAATATGAAATCAAGGTTATCTGATAATTGGAGTTTAAAAGAATATACCTTTCTAAGAAAATTATTGTTGTGAAATGACTCTACCCTATATCTCAGCTGGAAAGCAAAGGGCAATACTAACAGGACAAATCTTAGTTTTTAATGAAAATGATCCTTCTTCACTTGATATTGTATCTCTCTGGACTTGAGTCAAGGAAAGCCACAAAAGCCACAAAAACTACTGCAAAATGTTTTCAGATTCAACTATTTTATAAAGGGGTAAATTTGATGAAAAATTTACAAATTTTGCAAAAGATTAAGCTCCCTAGATTTTCATATAGTGACACTTCAGTATTTTTATGCAATTCTCAGTTAAGTTCCAATGCTTTCCATACCCCTCTGGCAATATTAATCAAGCATGAAATAGAAGGCTGCCATGTTCTGAATCACCCAAATATCTTTCTCAATTTTCTTTGATTTTTTTCTAATTCCAAAACAAATTGTGGTGTAACCATATAAAGGAATACTACTCAGCAACAAAAAAGAATGAACTATTGATGCACTTATCAACTGTGATGAATCTCAAAGGCACCATGGTAAATGAAAGAAGCCAGTCTTCAAAGGTTACATAATGTATGATTTCATTTGTACAGTATTCTTGAAAAGATAAAAGTGTAGTAATAAAGAAAAGATCAGTGACTGTCAGGTATTAAGGGTGGAGGAGGGAGATGTGATCATTAAGTGTTGGCTCCAAGAAATTATTTAGGTTATTGAGCCGTTCTCTCTCCTGATGATTATGGTAGTGGTTACAATGAATATACACTGGTGTTGAAATTCATTTTCACCTTGTAATATTTTAAAAATAAAATTAATTTTATTAAAAAAGATTTTTTTACATTTATTTATTTTTGAGAGACAGAGACAGAGTGCGAGCTGGGGAGGGGCAAAGAGACGGAGACACAGAATCCAAAGCAGACTGCAGGCTCTGAGCTGTCAGCACAGAGCCCGACATGGGGCTTGGAACAGTGAGATCATGACCTGAGCTGACATCAGACATTCAACCGACTGAGCCACCCAGGTGTCCCCCAAAATAAAAGTAATTTTAAGGGAAAGAAAAATAATTAGTGGACGGCCACTTGAGAGTTCCTTCAGCGCAATCTGAATTTCTATTTATTGAGTATATCAAGAAGTATTTTCATTTAGGGCGCCTAGGTGACTCAATCAGTTAAGTGTCCTACTTCAGCTCAGGTCATGATCTCATGGTTCATGAGTTCAAGCTCAGCGTTGGGCCTGCTTCAGATTCTGTCTCCCTCTCCCTCTGCCCCTCCCCTGCTCATGCTGTGTCTCTCTCTGTCTCTCCAAAATAAATAAACAAATGTAAAAAAAAAAAAAGTTGAAGTATTTTCATTTAAAAATAAATGTATTTGGAAGGCACCTGGGTGGCTCAGTCAGTTAAGCTTCTGACTTTGACTCAGGTCATGATCTCACAGCTTCTGATTTCAAGCCTCCTGCTGGGCTCTGTGCTGACAGCTCAGAGCCTGGAGTCTGCTTTGGATTCTGTGTCTCCCACTCTCTCTGCCCCTCCCCCGCTCGCATTCTCTCTCTCCTCCAAAAACAAATAAACATTTAAAAAATAAAGATAAAAATAAATGTATTTTTAAAACGTCACATTTTGTTTTTCTGTTTTCTAGAATGAGTATACTTCCTAATGTGCTTATATTGAATGTTTCTACTTATTATCATTAAAGGAAAGATAATACTTTTAACTTGGTATCATGTAATATAACCTAAGATCTGTTTTTGAAATTTCACTTCAGATGTTTTCAATTCTCATAATTTCCTCAGTTCTACAAAAGGTTTGAAGTTAGCTTCTTTTAAGTATGTTAAATATTGTTTCTGAAACTATATGCTAGGTTCACGTTCCACAGAAAATATCGTGGGTTTGAGACAGGGCCTCTAAGCAGTACAACTGCAGTAGTTCTCTGCTCTGTACAATCTCAAGCCAGTTTAAGATTCTGAAAGCCTATTACTATCAAGCCTTTCCCATCCCAGCTTATTATCTTCTTTTAATATTGTTTAAATTAATCAAGTTATTGGCAGTCAACTGGCCACTAGGGATTTTTCAATTAAAGGAGGTGATGTGAACTTAAAAGTAATGTAAGTAATTTCTTTACTCATAAAACAGATGGCAGATACTTCAATTATCCTACTGGATAAAACGAAGTCAAAAATAAGATAAGTGAAATACATTAGTTTTTTTACCTGAGGACCTGGATCACCACTCTCACCTTTGGCACCAGATGAACCAGGCCCCCCCTGCAGAGAAAAAGTAAGGATATAATAATTTAATTGAGCAATAATTCCCTAACCAATTTCACCCTACCATTTTCACATGAAATGGCTAAACACTGTTCAACATATATTTCATCAAATTAGTATAATTTTATTAATTAATACAATAAAATTTTAAGTCCTGTTTCATTGAAATACATCTTTTCTCAGATTTTGAGTGTATTCAGTGTGAAAGCTGTATTTTAAAGTCTCCATTTTACGCATAATTACACAGAAGCCAATTTCATGAGAAATCACATTGAAATTTTCTTTAATGTGTGCACCATCACAGTACTTATGATAATACACAAGGCATTATTTATTATTAAGCTGTGATGCAGTACAGAGGCAACACATTTTTACTGAATCAGGTATATGCTGAATCCATTTATACAGCCGGGACTTGGTGAAATGTTATTGCTTTTATACTCAGAAATTTCTCAGACACTGAATTCTATAGCAATAAAATGTCAAGACCAGATGCTACCACCATCATTATAATTGTCCTGAAATAACGTCAAAGCATTTTTTCCCAAAATGGTTTATTTCCCAGAAGAATAAGTCCTTATGACAAAAACTTCTTACAAATGTATACATAACTCAAAAAGTACAACAAAAACCTAGCACATTAACTGGAAAAAATATAAAATCAATTTATAAAAGTGTTGTGGGTTTTAAAAATAAATACCAGACTGTCCATTCCCCTAAAAAGCTTTAGGACATTAAAATTAAACGTGGTGATAATAGTTACTTTGTACTGAAGAAGTATATTTTAGGTGTTTAAGAAGTTTCTGATTTATTTAAATCAATACATATTCAAATAATAGTGCATTGAATCATCATACAAAAAGATCAAAATTGTGCTAAGTCTGAAAATGTTAGCTATCTAGAGCCTCCTGGTGGCTCCAAAGTAAAATAACTATTAATCTGACTCCTAAAAAATACAAAAAAGTCAAATAACAGGAATATTCTAATCTTAAAAATTATAGAATAATAGGCTTCAAGCTCCTAATTAAGAATTCTTGCAACTAAGTTTTTTCAAGAGAAAACCTGGGATTCTACATTAAATCAGATTATGAATCAATGAGTTGAACACAATTGTAGGATAGTCAATTTGTTTTTAATTAATTTATTGCATTATATTCTCTCTATATAAGGACTACCTACTCAACAAATTATAATTACTTTGTATAAACACTCTAAAAATTATCATGCAATAATTGACAGTAACAGAATTCGAAAATAACCACAATATTTTCTATGTTTCTTGCATATTTATAAGCCTCCATTTGTCTAGAAAAGCAATTGAAAAAAACAAATGAATTAAGAATTTTTCATTGGAAGAATGCATATGTTTGTATCTTAATATAGTGATGTAGACTCTGTTTCTTTTTTTAAAATTTTTTTAAATGTTTTATTTTATTTTTGAGAGACAGAGAGAGACAGGATGAGTGGGGGAGGAGCAGAGAGAGAGAGAGAGACACAGAATCTGAAGCAGGCTCCAGGGTCTGAGCTGTCAGCACAGATCTAGCCCAACGTGGGGCTTGAACTCGCAAGTGGTGAGATCATGACCTGAGCCGAAGTCAGATGACTAGCTGACTGAGCCACCCAGGCGCCCCGACTCTGTTTCTTTTATATAAAATACTTTAAGACTCTAGAATTTGACAGTCTCTAGTAATTTGATGCTTTGGAGCAAAGGATAATAGAGGAGAAAACTGAAAAGAAACAATATGATGTTTTTTCTCTCAATACCTACCTTTAATATTTAAGGAAGCTAACACTTTCCATAACAAAGGCTTAGGTAGTAAAATTAATTAGTCTTGTATCCGATGTTTGACACTAAGAATGTGTACGTGGTTGCCAATGTTTCCTTTCTGCCAACAAACTGGGAACGGCTGACCCTCAAACGGGTGGTGAAAACAGGAACTGTTAATGAAAATGCTTTCACTGCTTCTGCTCATCACTGCCCTGACCCTCTGCAGATCTGCTGAGCTTATGCTTGTCAGGATGATACATAGGAAAATTCCTTTGGAAAATGCAGTTTTAGAGATCCTTTACTGATATTTTTAAATTATGTAACATATGGCAGTATTTCCCAAACATGCTTGACTGTAAGAATCAGCCTGGTGCACTCATTAAAAATATAGTTTGCCACTTTGAACCCTGAACCTTTATCATCAGAATCTCAAGTTAAGGGCCCAGGAGCTTTTTTTTTAATAAAATATATAGATAATTCTTCTACCGCAGATTTATAAAACATTTGCATACTGCTGACTTTCCTCAGTCGTAAATTTGAGTTATCACTAACAAACAATGAAGTATTAACTTCATTTCTTCCTTTGTTAAGTAACATAGAATCTTCCATGTTTATTACTTTGGCAGAACATATGTTCTACATGAGCCCATATGATTGAGTGTATGCCCCTTCAAAATATATAAGATGTACGAATTTTAAGACCGAATTAAGATTACCATAGTTTATGTAAACTACATTAACAAACCTTTGAATAAAATACATGAAGAAAACTATTTATCACCCTAATAAGAGCAGTAAAACAAACTAAATAATTAGAAGACTATTCACTTGATGTAAACTTGAGTAAAATTATTTTGCTGTGTCTACTAAGTAAATCACATGTTAAGATTTTAATGTTCATAGTAATAATTTCTATAAATACCATTATTTCAATAAAACATACTGAAAGCATATAAAATCATATGAAAGAACAGGAGGAATAGCTCTTTATATAGAAAAATAAATATTTAAGAGAGAAATTATTTATTTAATTAATTGTAAGATCAATCAGAAGCAAGGTTTGACTCATGCAGTCTTCTTTTCCCTTAAAGAAAAACATGACTTGAAAAGAACCTTTGTGTTTTTTGTGAATTGCTACACTGCTCAACATTTGGTAAAAGTTTCAAAATATTTGAAGATTTTTTATATTAAAAACCACTTGGAAAATATTAGCTTGTTAGCAAGCTTGTATGGAAAAATAAAACACTGTCATTTTCCAAGAGTCTCCAGAAGACAAATTAATTTCTCTAATATCTGAAGTACTTTGTGGAATATGGAAGGCAAACTGAAGTTTAAGCCAAGTATCCTGCTTGCTTCCCAAATTATGGAATAATTTAACTGACTTCAAATACTTTTTTTCTTTTTTAACAAAAATTCTATTTAACATAAAATTAAGTCTCAATAATTTAATGTAAAACTGAATTTTAATAACTTGGAATGTTATGCAAATAAATTATAATTATACTTCAAAAATTAATAGACATGTAACTGAATTGTTTTTTTCACTGTATTTATTTGATTTGAAAATTCTTCAATGAAAATTTTTTTATCAAAACTTACTGAGGACTAAGTTGAAATAGACTTTAAATAGAGGAACAAAATCAAGCATAGGTAGATATGCATATCCTATTTTTATCAGCTAGAAATATGAACAATGCTTGGCCAAAGTTGCACAAGGAAATACTACTATGTAAATTTAAACACACATTATCATATTGAGTAACCTACCACAGGACCCGGTCTTCCAGTTAGACCCATTGGGCCAGGTGGACCTCTCAGAGCAATCTAGAAAATAAAGTATATCAAACTCAGGGGTGCCCTTTTTGGACAAGAATAGTAAACCACAATATTCATTTGCACAAGCTACCTGTAAGTAACAGATAATAAACAAAGGTATATTAGCTACATGCTAGAAAGAGTGCCTGATAACTGAAGAATTACAAGCTTCTAGAATGACAAATGATCTATCAGATTTGCTCTCAACTGTTATAGCTTGTATACAATCTTGTACCATATACTATTATGATTTATTCAATGATAAAAGTTAAAATAGATTTCAGTACAAGAAACCTAACATCCTGTAATTTTTCTACTCTGAAGCATACTTCGCAATAACATATAGACTTCTCTTAAACATGTTGGCACAATTATCATCGAAAATCCTTTTAGAGATGAACAATTTGAGGTGCTTGAAATAAAAATTTTCTAGCAATATTTAGGAAAATCTATTGACAATTAAAGCCAGATAGCAAGCAAAATTGATCAGAAAATATGCTCATACACTTCTTTTTAACAAATCTTAAATTTAACATTACAAGAAAAACACATTCATTTTGTATAATCATAGGCATGATAGATTGATCACATGCACTATTGATACTGAATATTAGAAATGTGAAATTAGCATATTTGAAAAGCTGGAACAAGTGGAGTACAAAGGATAAATATTTAATAGATGTTAAATTAGTATGGTGAGCTATTTTTGAATATTAGTGATTCCAAAAGATGAATATTTAGATTATCAAAACAGATATCAAAAATAACACTGTAATAGAAACAATATGTAAAATCATATTAGAAAAGTGCACAAGATAAAAACATAGGATCTCCAAGGTTCCACTACTGACTCACCATGAGATTTTTGACAATATACTTCTTAATCCTTGAGATTAAGTATCTGAAAAATTGGAATTATAATGCTTGCTACCTATTTACAAGTAGGATAAAAGGACTAATAAAAGGAGGAATTTAATGGCCTCATAAAACATTTAAGCTCAAATAATTACCTTAAGTTTGTTGAAAGTAATATAAATTATAAGATGAATTGTAGGAATCATTAGCAAATTATTTTAAATATTTTTAGGGATGTGTTACGCCAAGGTCAAAAAACACTTAAAGTTTTCTGTCTTTATACAGGATATAATCAAATAATGGAATCTTTGCAGATTAATAGATTTAGTAAATATATAAATAAATATGAGAGTGAATTGCAACCTTCACTTATGTTTTCAGATATTTTATACACATACACAATAAAACTATATGTGTATAAAATACACAAATGATAAATTTTATATATTCATAAATTTATACAAAGTTATCACAGAAATGATTTATAGCACTTAGAAAGTGGGTAATTGTATCCATACCAAATGTGAGCCATTTATTTCCTTTTTCCTTAAAAAAACCAAAACCCCTACTACAAATAAAAATATTATATGACTTTCAACTCTTTCCTCGTCCACTATTTAAATTTCCTTATGTATAAGACATGTATAAAATAAGATTTCCTTATGTATAAAATCTGTATAATATAGAGACAGTGGAAGCTTTCAGCTCATGAAGGATCTATAAACTAAATGGATTTTGCAAAAACACTATAGGTTATAACAATTAGAACTTAAATACATATTTGAAGGATTCTTTCCTATATGATAATGCTTAAAAAACTTAATTTGCTGGCTTGTTCAGGATATCCTGAATAATTTAGAAGATTAGGAGGAAAAAATTATTTCAAACCTTCTTCTCTTACTTTTTTTTTAATCATCAAATTCTGTCTTAGCAGAGAAAAACTGTATGTGAAAAAGTGCTAGGTATAAATCCATCAGTACTCTGAAAAAATTTTAGAAAAATGTGTGTTATTGTTTGTGGGTTATTGCCAGAATTATATATGGCAATACTGCCAGGGTCAATCAATTAATTTTAGTATTCAATTAAAGAAAATATTCCCACTGGAAAAATAGATATAATCTTAGCAATTTTTATAGCTAAAATTCAATGCACTTTTCAGAAGTGTTTTGTTTATAATAGTAGCATCCTCCAGGTGCAGACACACACACACACACACACACACAAGCATGCACACATGTGCATACACACACAATCTGACATATATCAGTTTATAGGAATACATGTTTATTCCTTCTTACCCGAGCCTGCTGAAGAATCGCCTGTGCCTGAGCTTCCTGAGCAGAGATGGTTGGTCCTTTGGAACCATCGCCACCATAACGAAACTAAGAAAATAAAGAAGCTCAAAATTAGCCATTTTCAAATAGGTGCCTTAATTACTAGATTAAAAACTGCTTACTGAAAATGGTGTGGTTTTATAAAAGTACAAGATAACTTTATTATGAATCAAGATACCTAGATTTTTGGGGGGGTTCTCCTGCCCATATCACAAGTTCCCTAGACCATGTTTTACCATTTATAGAAAAGAGACTTCCAATTTTCATTCATTCACTCATTCATTCATTCATTCATTCATTCATTTTAATGTTTATTTATTTTTGAGAGAGAGACACAGAGTGTGTGCAGGGGAGGGGCAGAGAAAGAGGGAGACACAGAATCTGAAGCAGGCTCCAGGCTCTGAGTTGTCAGCACAGAGCCTGATGCAGGATGGAAAACACCAACAATGAGATCATGACCTGAGCCAAAGTCGATGCTTAACTGACTGAACCACCCAGGTGCCCCAAGACTTCCAATTTTATATTCCATAATCTGAAAAATCTGGAACAAGTCACCATATATTTTACCTGTACAAATGCTACCCATTTCTATTCACTCATTTGTAAAAAGTCCAAGTGTGTTCAGTTCATTGGTGTTTATAGATCAACTGTTATTTTGTTGAGCAAAACTTCTAGAATCTGTATGAACACGGAGGAAATCTTCCTTGAGATATACTCATTTGTTTACTGTTTCTCAAATAATTATAATAAGAAACTCACCCTCCCTGTATCCTTCCATAAAATTCTAAAATTCTAAAGCTTTCTTAATTTTAATTCCAAATGCAACATGAGTCAATTTCTTACTCTACATGATTATTACTTGAAATTTTATTACATTTAAACAAATAAATCACACTTTTTCCCCCAGAGAACAAGGTCAATTTTAAAAATCAATCTTATGGTCAAACAATTTTTGAGCAAAGAATAATGACCCTACAGATACATCTTCTTTTAAAGGTATCAACTATTGTATCTATGGTGATAAATAGCATATTAGTATTATGTTAAGTATCACATGAAATGTATGTTAATCATACGACTCAGGATAAAGCACATGACTGGAAATATGAAGAGCAACCTGTAAGCTTTGTTGTCAAAGTCTAATCAAACAGTGAAGGGTGCCTGGGTGGCTCAGTTGGTTAAGCATCTGACAGCCTCAGGTCATGATCTCACAGTTCATGAGTTCGAGTCCTGCATTGACTTAGCTGGAGCCCCACTTCTGGTGAGCTTAAGCCCTGTACTTCTCTTTCTCTTCCTCTCTATCTCTCTCTCACTCTTTCTCTGCCCCTCATGGGATTTTCTTTCTCCCTCTCTCTCTGCACCTCACTCACTTGAGCCCTCTCTCTCTCAAACAAACAAAAAAAAAAGCCTAATGAAATAATGAAACCTTTGCTTTAACACAGAGATTGATGTTTACTAGAATTTTGTTTTAATAAAATTTTCTAGACTTTCTAAAGGCTGCATGATTTCAAATATCTCTACCACATACAATGGTTTTTAGTTAATTGCTCTGTAATACAGCTCAACAATGCTTTTCAGCAATAAGATGATGAAATATTAAATCATCTTTACAGCATTAAAAAAAGAAAACATACCGGTAACATTAACATGGTCCCAGGAGGACCAGGTAGACCATCAGCCCCTGGTAAGCCAGGACGTCCTGGGGGGCCCTAGGAAAGTAAATCAGCAAAATTAATAAATAAATTAAAACAAATTTATTAGAAACAGAATAACCTTTAATAACATTAGTCTACATTAACTAATTTGCATTTGTCCCTCCTTTCTTGGTTAATCTCCTTTTAGTAAGTATACCTAGAAAGGGTTGTTTTTCATTTCCCTACTTTCATAGGATTTTAATCATGCACGAAGTTATTGGCTATTCAAGGATGGAGGAAAAAAAGGGAAGGGGCTTTACAAGAAGAGTTTGGACAGACTTAACACAAATGGTCTATTCCACCATGTTATCCAGGACATGCTCTTCAAATTAGAATTCAGGCTTATTGACTCAGTTTATCAGAACCCAGCTAAATGCTCATCACAGTTTGTGGAAAACGGGTTTCAATTCAGATTAAATAACTGAATCTAATGTAACAGGTTTATCTCAGCATTGCAATTTATTGAAAATAAAAGTTTTCTTATTAATTATAACGTAGATAAGTGCACATTCTTTACCCTCACTTCTAAAATTATAGTTAGAAAATTTAAACAAAATGTTGCACATTGAGTTCACAGACTTCCTCCTCTCTCATGAGAAAGATAACATGTTTAACTTGTGGAATACATTTTAATGATTTTCATTTATGTTATATTCTTTTGTTATAAAGAGTCCCTTTACTTACCCTCTCTCCAGGGTCACCAGGGGGTCCAGTGGGGCCTTGTAGACCTGGGGGACCCATAAGACCCTACAGAGAAACAAACCGTGATCTGAGTCAGATTCCTGATCTCATTATCATTCAGGCAAATTCATCCTACCAAAATCCAAGAAAAGCTCATTTTATATTTCATAAATATACACTGGTCTTCCAATCAATTTCCCTATTTATCTTCCTATAAAAAGACAATACATAGGAACCACTCTGTAGCTAGCTTAACTCTTCCTCTATGAAGCTGCTCTCAGGGTACAGGTAAATATTCCAAGGAAATACAGGAAAGGAGAACACACCAATACAAAGTCACTGATGTAGAAGTTGGTTCCCAGTTCTTAATGAACAAATGGTACATTCAGACAATTAGACCTCAAAAATGTGATAACAAAGTTGAAATGTAGAAATCATTTAGCCTGAAGGCATTTTTACATTTTCTGGATAAAAAGTATTTAAAGGCATCAGTATAACATATTCATTTCAGATGACAAGAATTTAATTCCACAAAAGATAGAGATTTCTGTCAGATCAGTACAACTATCTGAGAATAAAGACACACTGAGCAACATGAGCCTTCCTAGGAAGTGACAATGGAAGCTGATAATCACTCCATTTGGAAGTACAGATAAGGCTGCTACTGTCTACTTAGAATTCCCAACTCCATCTATTGAGATATATCTTTACCTCTTTAATGGAAACAAGAATTTTTTTTCACTATCATAACTTTCAGATAGAAAGTTGAAAATGAGGTTAGAGGATGCAGAGATATTGAAGCCCCCTCCAAAAGAAATTAAACAAAATTTAATTCCACTGCTCTCAAAAGAATAACATTTGGATAGCCAAATCAGAAAGCAATTTAAGGCCATCAGGCCCTCTGAAAAAATGTTTGCCTCTATAATTCAATACTCAAATTAGTATAAAATATATAAATTCAATAATGTAATAGAAATGTTATATCTGATTATTTAAAAAATCAAGATGAAAATAATCTCAACACATTTACATACCGCAGGTCCTGCAGGCCCTGGTGGTCCTTCAATAAGCATACCCTATAATAAAACAAGATAGAGATTCATTTCTAGGGAAATGTAACCTGTAACCTCTCGTCTAAGCAGCTCTAACAAAGTGCATCATTGCATTTTAAAAAGTAAATTCTCTATTTCTACCATATAAAATCAATTGTAAACAGTTTTCTATGGGGAAGAGAGGGAATTTAAAATGATAGAAAACATAGCCCTTGTCCTCAGAGAATCTGTGAACTAATTAGAAAAGGAATAAATATTCAGAAAAGTAACACTAAAAGGAAAATATGCTAAGTTCTCCCAAGAAGGACAAAACAAAGACGTTTGACCAAGTTCTCCCTGGCACCCAGAATAATGCCTGACACAAAGCCGGGATTTAATAACTATTTACTGTTTGAATGAAAGAATGGAAGCTAGGTGGCATCTAAGCACTTTCATTCAGGGAAAAGGGAAAAAAGTCCAAGCAAAAGAATTGGGCATAAACATGAGATAAACTCCTAAATAGATAAGAGAATAGAATACTATCTCAGGATAAAAAAACTCATTCCACAATGTTTATGATTCTACTTCCAGAAATTATTTTATCACTTAAAAACATGATTGTAATTTTTTGTAATAAGGGCAAATTCATTCTGAAAAATATTTGAAAATTCTTTGATGAATATATGGCATGATTTATCAGATTTTGGAGTAATACAGTAGATAGCCACTAATCTCCTTAGAGCCATATCTTTTTAACCTTTTAACTTTCCCTCTACCCAGTTTTTCAATGTGTATGTCCTTGCAATTTCTGAAATGGATTTTCATGATCTTGAGGCAAACAGTTAAGCATATTTTCTTTAGTTCTAATGTAACAGTTTTCCTGAGTTGCTGATTAGGGACAACAATAGTAAAATTGCTTTCCAGTAGGATTGCCTTTTACCAATATCTTGAGTAGTGAGAACATTAATATGAATTTTAAAATCACTTTTGGAGTGAACTACACCTTTTCTTCAATGGAAGAACGGGAAGTGGATTTTAAAAAGAATATTTTCATATTTGTTACATGATGTTATCTGGATATGAAACAAGTATCTACGTCAAATAATATGTTTCTGATAATGCCAAGTTAAAGAAATTGAAGGAAGTTAGAAAAGCTAATGTCTAGTTATATCTCAACCACCAACATTTGAACCTCAGCAAAGTTATTTAAACTCTCTAGGTCTCAGGTTCCTTCGTTGAGTAAAATGAGAGAATTAGACTAGACAATTTCAGTTACTTTCAAATTCCAAAATTCATGTATCTATATTTTTTGGCTGATTGAAGTGTTACTTGCCAGAAATGACCTTACTAACACTTCTTTGTGGCAAATTTTAAATATTTGGACATCAGAGTTTTTATAATATATATGCTATATATTATAAACATATATAATATATGTAATAATTTATATACTAATTTATATAAACATATAATAATTTAAGGTGATGATGGCTCATAATATAAATTAAATCATTGTTACCAACCTTTACAATGTATTCACAACAGTACTTACAGGTTCAACTACTGCTGGTTCTCCTTTCTGTCCTTTTTCTCCATATGCACCGTGGCCATTTATCTGTTGAGTGAAAAATTCAAGCAGCCTGTCTTTAAGTAAATAAGACCACTTAAGGTTTTTTTGTTTTTTTTTTTTTTAAAGAAAATTTAATCATCTAAGTGCATTTAAAAACAACCTATTAAAACGTGTTTTAAAAATAGAAACCTATTAAAAGTTTAGATACTGAAAATATAAAAAGGAAAGCATGATAAACATTAATACAAATCTTGAATGAGATTAAACAATTGTTTCTTAAAGACATATTATAGAAAGTTAAAGACATCTGTAGACCTCAATTATCATTCCAAGGCACTAAGCAGCAAGTATCATCAACTTGAATTTAACAAAATAAAGGTGGGAGGTAAGGGGTGGAAGAAATGGGTGAAGGGGTCAAAGGTAAAAAAATAATAATAATAAATATGGTACCTCTACTGAACATCACCAGAAAATATTTTTAAACATTAAAAATTAAAATAGTCTAAAATTCAGAAATTAGACTTACTATCCCAAATAATAATGACTATTTTAATCTTATCAATGATAATACAATTCAGATACAATTCTATTCACGATTATACTTTCAAATGAAGACTCTGGTAGTGGAGGCAGAAATACAACTGCTGTAGATTCTCATGTGGAAGAATCTATCAAGGTGTCCTAGTAGTGATAAATATCCATAATTTACATAAAAACACAACTTGTATTTTAAACCTGAAAAGACATCAAGATAAATGTGAAAATACTCCAAAAATAAGACATAGAATGACACAGAGCGTAATACTGACTTACGCTTGTTTCTGTGATATCTGTTTCTGCTGGAACACCTGGACCAAATTCTTCATTAGTGGGGCTTGTTGGTTTATCTTCATATTCTTTATATTCATAAAAATCATATTCGCCTAAATCTCCATCTACCAGAAGGTCAGAGTCCCTGCCGTCTATTCCTTTGTTTTCATATAGTGTATCCTCGGAATTTTTCCTCTGGGAATCATAATCCTCTCCAGTTAGATATTCTTCAGTAAATACTTCTTCAACTGGATTTGGCTATTAATTTAAGTTGCAAAGAGTTGAAGAACATGAAGTTTACTGTTAGTAAAGCAAGGTAAGCATTTGCAATTACAGTTTGATGGAATGTGACGAGAAGCAATTTAAAAGCTACTAAAGCAAGCCTGAAGGCTGAAAAAGATAGCCTTTCAGTATCATTGAAAGCAATATTTTTGTACGTTGGTATGTACAAGGAAATATTGCTTTCAAAGTACTTTTCCCAATAAACTGCAAATATTCACATGGACTCAACATGTGTATTTGCTAGCTCCATTAAAAAAAATTGTTAGTCAATTTTATATTTACTTCATGGTTTAAGATTTGAATCATGAAATATGCACAGTTAAAACTTCACTTAATTTTCAAATCTCACAGATCATCATTAGGAAATATAACTACTACCAGAAAAACCATGTAAATTTGACTCTCAATCACAAAAATAAAATATTAATGTCAATATTGAGACTTGTCATAGCAATTTTTAGAGTATATAGTATATAAGGAAGTATTACATCACCAAAAAGTTCTTTAAAGCAAATAAAATATAACTTATAGGCCTTGAAATTCAAGAAATTAAATAGAATATATCACTGCACAATCTCATAAAGGGTAGAGAATAAATATGCACTTACAAGGGAATTTTATATCAATAAAACTCCCTCAGAGACAGAAAAATAGACCTAGTATAATTATCTTTTTCACATAAGTAATTCTTTATTAATAGCATAAATCTGAATAATATTTATTATGCAATTTTTAGCCATATAATGATCTTGATGAGGTTCAAATGAAATAATTTATCTTGCTAATTTTTGGATTTTTTAAGTTACTTGATTTCCAAGACATAGTGAATCTAGATGACAAAATAGCATTGAATAAATAAGTAGTAGTACACAAAATCATGTGAGTAAAAATGCAGCTAAATGATTAATTTAGCAATTGTTAACCAAAATAAAATATTTAGTAACCACAATATTTTTGTATTCTTAGCCAAAGAGGATACACTATCTATAGAGAAGGCATGTTATCCAAAAACTGAATGTTGCTATGTTCATAGTTCTGAACTAAAAAGCTAGTTAAATTTGGTTAGATAAATAGGCATCTTGAATCAAGATATCCATTTCTGAAAAACGATAAATTTGGACCAGATGAAACTTAAAATCTGTTCTCCCCCTAAAATGTTATTTTTCGGGGCACCTGGGTGGCGCAGTCGGTTAAGCGTCCGACTTCAGCCAGGTCACGATCTCGCGGTCCGTGAGTTCGAGCCCCGCGTCAGGCTCTGGGCTGATGGCTCAGAGCCTGGAGCCTGTTTCCGATTCTGTGTCTCCCTCTCTCTCTGCCCCTCCCCCGTTCATGCTCTGTCTCTCTCTGTTGCAAAAATAAATAAACGTTGGGAAAAAAAAAATTTAAATGTTATTTTTCTGAAGTATGTGTTTGTATGTCATGCACTACTGCGTTTATTTGCTTCACTGACACAAATGTTATATAAATCTTCTCACAGCTAAATTATTCAGGTGTTCTTCATACCCAGTATGACAGGTGTTTCACAAATTTAAACTGAATTGTACACTCATTTTCTCATGATACGAATATATCATAATATGAAATATTATGAATGTACGCACAATATGAATACATTATGAATAATATTTTAATAATATGAGTAATAATATAAATATATTATGGATAATATGAATATTATGAACGTATGGATAATATGAAATAATATATGCATAATATGAAGATTGCTACCTTTACACCTGTATGTGCTTAAACATTTTCATAGAAAAGAATGAAAAGGTTAAGACACATTATTTTAATAGTGTGTTTAATAATAATTAACATCATTCTCCTAACAAGTATGAAAATGTACATAGCTATTAAAATCCACTAAGATTAAATTTTCTCAAGAAGTTTGCTGTCGGGGTACCTGGGTGGCTTAGTCAGGTAAGCATCCAACTCTGCATTTCAGCTCGGGTCATGATCTCACGGTTTGTGAGATCGAGCCCTGCATCTTGCTCTGTGCTGACAGTGTAGAGCCTACTTGGGATTCTCTCTCTCCCTCTCTCTCTCTCTGTCCATTCATTCCCTGTTTGTGCTCTCTCTCTCTCTCAAAATAAATAAATACACTTAAAAAAATAAATACTATTAAAAAAAGAAGTTCTCTGTCATAAAAATGCATGATTATTGGTCAGATGAAATGAATTCTAATTGCATCATTTCATGATACAATTTTCTCTTTAGAGGAGTCTCCTCCTCACAGAAAAATCATGTTGTGAATACCCTTCATCACAACATGTTGAGAAGCTTGCTCAATCCCAGGAGCAATGAAGAGAATGATAGCAGCCAATCCAGTTTAATCAATTTGTGTCTGCATGAAGCAAAGAGTCATGTAAACCTGAATGGACTAATTTAGTAACAGTGAGCCAATGCTATTGTTTCTCTTACCTCAATAAAGGAATAAAAAGATGGAACTTCTCGCAAGTTATATTCTTCCAGAGTGAAGTATATTTAGAAATATTACACGCTTAAAAAATCTGGGCTGTGATTTAATAGTGTCAATGAGCTTACCTCATTTGTTCCAGATACATGCCTAGGAGTTTCTGTCTGGTAACTTTCCTCTGTTCCATAGTTGTATTCTTGAAAATCATCAACAATATTTGCCTAGTGGTAAATTCAAAAGAAAAACAATTCTAAGAATGTAAAGTAATACCCAATTTAGGAAAAACATGATTTAACTGGGTTATCGTATTAGCCAAATGAGGATTTATCTAGTTGGGTTAGGACAATGACTCATCATCAGAGATCTTCCAGCTTATCTAGGAGAGATCTTGATTGCTTTTTCTTTGCTACCTTTACCCCTACTTTGGCTTTTGCTGTTGCTGGATAACTTTTCTTCTTCTTGGATGCATATTTTTCAGATTTAGGGGGTGTAAACTTTTTGGACTTTTCCTTTGAGTTAGTGGCCACTGTCCTCGTCTTCTTTTTGAAATTGGATTTCTTTTTCTGTAAAACGTGGTGAAAGATGGAATGGAAAACATAAATACAGTGAAAAGGGAAATGCAGGGCATGGATGAAAGGAAGGACAAGCAAAGCAAAATGAGCATCATTCCTTCGGGGCAGCTACTGTCAAATAAGAATCACAGTTATTGGGTCACAGAAATCAGGTGGATGAAAGGCTTACAATGAGTTTGAGGAAGAGCGGACATAAGAAACCACGGAATGACAAACACTAGGACACCATATACACAGGTGCTACTTTGTTTTTACCTCAGTTTGTGCTATTGTCTCCTCAGCTACAGTGGGTGTCTCTGTTACAAATTCAGCCTCTTTATACTCTGCTTCCCCATACTCATAGTCATATTCCAGAATATCCTCAGGTGCATACTACCTCGCAAAGGAAAAAATATCAGGCGATTTTGTTAGTTGCAGGTAATACTAATAACAAAGTGGTAATCATCTTAACTTTTACGTAGGGTAAAGGTTAAGAGGCAAGTATTTAAATGTTATTTTATATTACAAGAAGTATTACACTGTCAGTGTACAGAGTATAATAACATAAGAGAAACAAAGCCGATTTTCTAAGCGGAACAGTGGTTAGGATTGTGAGGAAACTAAAAATTGTGAATATTAATCCAAACTTAATTAATATTCAAAATTTGTAGCCAATGACTTATTTTGAACACAGCAGTTATATACTTGGTCACAGTTGTTAAATGTTCTTGTTTATTTTTATTTGTAAAAATTGTTACACAAGGCTCCTCTAAAAGACTTTTAGTGTATTTCCAATGGGTACTTTTTTTTCATTACACTACATGCTTAAAATATTAAATATGGAGAATAGTCTTTCCAAGTATGAAAGGATATTTAAATTGGAAGTCAGAGAGTGGAGAGGAGGAAAAGGAAATGCAAGGAACATAAGGTAAGTCTAAACCGAACACTAAAATAATGAAAAATAAAATCTAAAATTTGTTCAGAAATCTCTAATTTGCCATAGACTTAAGATCAAAATGAACACAGAATACTAGCAACACATTAAAAGATTCACAGTAAGATCTGTTTCTAACTAACATATTATTCACTTTTTAAAAATCCTGCTTTTTTTTCCCTCTATCAAAAAAGCATAGCACTCAGACATTGTAAACTACTTAAACTAAACTCAAATTGGAAAATGATATTTTACACTAGATTCCTCTGTATTAAAGCAATTTAGTTGGAGAGAGAGGTATGTTTCTTAATAGAGGGATGTACAAGACAGTCATATATACTAAATAAGGAAAATAATGTGTTCACCTTCACAGCCAAATGTCTCTATCAAAACTTTAATTTATAAACAAGAATATAGTCATTGTGAAACATATATTAATCATTGGCTTTAAGCAAAATAACTGTAAATACACTAAGTAATACATACAAAAACATTAAGCAGTAAACTCAACAAGCTGTGTTCCTAATATATACAAGCTAAAGGCAACCTATTTGGGTTTCCCTTAGTATTATATTTGATAAAATTCCAATTATATCCCAACTGGAATCTTGGCATTTCAAAATTGCCAGAAAATCCTTTTTAATCTGCCAGAAAAGTAACTGTTAACCATATGTCTTTTAGAAAGTTGTGATCACTGTGCCTTCTAATTAGCTCTATTAACTATTGCAATGCAAATGAGTGCAAATTTCACAGACATATAATGAGACATGTCCAAAACTGATCTCCTGGTATCATTATACATCTGCCCCTAGATGAGCCTCACTAGAGTAAACTTTTCAAATGGTTCAGCTGAAGGTCATACTGAAATTTGAACAGACATGTCTTTAGTGTTCTCTATGACTGTAACCACTCTAATTTGATTAGATGAACTGAAACGGATTCATAATTTTATCTATTCAGTGATAGCTTCATTATCAATGAACATCCATTTGAAGAACTTCAACAAGAGCTTTATTCTAACTGAATTTGTACAGAATTTGGTAAATAGAAAAATGCACATATATAACACTGAGCATTTGTTTCTTAATTGCCTCTGCAATCAAGATAAATGCCAATTACTTCTAGGAAAGTTAATGTAAACATTATTAACATCATTAAGTAAATAAAATAATTAAATACTGGATTTAGATACATATTAAAAAGACATAAATGGTGACTGAATATTGTATAGTGAATAACTTTTCTGTGGTTATGATCACTCATGTTGAAATAAGAAATAAGAAATTTATACAACCACTAGCTGCCAGCTGGAAGTAAAACACCAAAAACAAAAGATTTGATAGTCTATTTTATGCCGTAGAGTTTTAAAATTAAGCAGACTTTTCAAAATTGTGTGCATCTATAATTAATTTTAAAAACATGACAATAAACAAAGACATAAAGGGCTGATTTTTAAAGTCCATGGTTTAATGGATCTCAAATGAAGCATGGTATTCAAAAATATACTAATGTACATTAACTTCATGTCTTTGTTCTTTTTCTTGTAGGAGGAAACATCTTCTAACCCCCATAAGCCTCTCCTCTTTTTAAACTCTTTCCAAATGAAGATTAACCAGACTAGTTGTGACTCTGGAAGAATGGAGGAAATAATATTCTCACCTCCTTAGGCACTAAAGCATATCTTTTTCTTAAAGTCTTTCAGGAGTCAGTGTAAAGAATCACTCCAGTTCTTATTTCTTTTTCTAAACAGCATCTCCTTAGTCATGGTATTGAGTGTATTTAGCACTTTGCTAGTATACATGAAGCTTTATAACCTATGTTTGGAGATGGCCGCCTTTCCTTACCATGGAATTTTAAAAATCTTGAAAACAGAGAGAACTAGTTGTAATAAATTAGATGAATACATGCAAAAAGACATGCATTGATGGAATGATTTTGATTTCAGCTTGGATATGTTAGCAGCCTAGCATAAATTGTAGTGAGAAGGAAGTCTTCTAGAAATGTCATAATCTGTTCTTATTTGACTTGTTAGAAAAATAGTGGCATCACTAAATATCTATGAGAACTAGAATATATGATAAATATTAAGTGCAAAAAATATTAGGGTAATATATTTGGGGAAGTACACTGGTTTTTAAATTTGTCTATAAAATACTCTCTTTCCTTTGCTTTATTTTCCTTCTTCATCCTTTTAAAAAAAGAATGTCAATTGCCTACTATGTATAAGTTACTATAGTTTGCATAATAAATTAATAACCATATATAGATTTCACATTTAATTTCTTGTAAAGATAATAGGATACTCTTACTTGAGAAAATCCCCAAACATCATAATTTTAGTATCAGTTACTTTTCTACGTAAATGGTATTGTGTACGTTCAAATAGAATTAAAGTTTGATGATATTTTGGCTCTATTTAAATCTATCTCTGTTATGCATTTCACTCTATGATGATGATGTGCCAAACACATACACAATTGAATCCTAAGAATGATTTAGAAGATGTTATTAAGAGGATATGAGGTAAACACAATTACAAGTTGGAAAAAGCACATGAGTTAATTTATAAAAGAAACTGACATACCTATTAATCCAAATAGATTATTGAATATGCATTGTTACAAATTTGTTAATGGAAAATTAAGCAATATAAAGTGCAACATGAATGGTTGATGCTCTGTATTGCACTTTATTTTCTTTGTTCACTGGTAAATAGCATTGCTTACTATGCTGTACTGGAATAACATCTGTAGATCAATTATTAAAATGCATATTTGAAACATAATGACATGTTAATGGCTATAGTTCAAAATTATTATTATAAGAACTGGTTACTAATTTGGTTAACCAGTTTATTTAATAAGTGTATTACATAGGATGGTTATCTTACTATTGAAGTATCAATGTAATTTAGAATTGGAAAAAAATGTGACAGCTGATTCTTCAAAAAAACTTTTACTGTAACACACTCAATATAGAAAGCGGTAAGAAATGCTATATATTTTTGCATCACCCAACCAGATTTTCATGCAGTTTTTTGTTATAGCAATACATTGTTTTTCCCTACACGCTCTTCTAGTAAAAACAAGTTGAACTTCTTAACGAATGTTAAATATATGTTATCAATAACTCAAAGTAGAAAAGAGCAAATTCACTTTTAAATGAACTTAAGAAAAAAATGGATAAGAATTATTTTGCTTTAAAATAACTGTTTAACTGGCATGATAGCATTAACATATAGTAACAAAACACCTCAAGGTGATATATTAAGAAAGCATACCTTCATTCTTCCAAAAATCAGAGCCATGTCTGTTGCTAAAAGGAACAAACTTATCTTTCTTAAAATAGGAGCAAAATAAATCTCATCAATATCGAACAGGTACAACATGTATAAATGTTTTAAATTTCAATACTGATTTAACACATAATCTCTAAGATATAAAAGCACTAAACCTGATGGTATTTAACCTATCCTTTTGGAATTCACAAAAAAAAATTATTTAAATAAATCATGAAGGAATAAGAAGAATGAACCACTGGTGAACCGTGAAACAAGCAAACAACTACCCAAGTAATTTCTCTTTTCTCTCTCATATTTGTTTTTCTGTCAGCTTCTTAAGCCTTTATCCTGTTTTAAGAAAAACATCCATATTAAGTCATGGAAAAGATGATTGCAACAGAATTTACTGTCATACTTTAAAAAGAAAAGTGATGTCAAAAAAGATATTTCAAGCATTTAAGTGGTAAAATCCCAATTGAATTTACATACAAACATACCAATAAATTAAAAGATAAGATCCTAACCTCTTTTAAAAGAGTAAAACTCAAAAGGTGGCACCAATTAGTATATTTAGAAAGAAGAATGCCATTTGAGCTATTTTCAAACATAAAGACAGCCTTGATGTTTTCAAACTTCCAACCCCCACTTCTAAAATGTAACACTCCCCACCTTGAGAAAAAAGAATCTAAGTTGTTTTGCTGCCAGCTAAAGAGTAACTTCCTTCCAGCTTGCTTGTTTTTTTAATTTCCAGAAGACCCACACCAAAGGATTTTACCAAAGAATCTAGATAAGAATGTGTTGTACTATATTTTTGTTTTTTGGGGGTATTCGATTTTGATAAAATTGCTATGGCTATTTTTTTTTTTTTTTTTTTGGCCTGGAAGAGAATAGGGTCAAATTTCATTACAGTAAATTTTCTTGCAAAAATAGCCTGGAAAAAAAGGTTTCACACCTGAATTTCAAATACAGTGACATAATATGAATGAAAGTATATGAATATTTTTAGCTACAATTAGATCCTACTGCTTTTCATTTCATTGTTCTTTATGTCAAATTCTGTAGAAGAAAAAGAAAACGTACATATCAATGTAGCCTAGCCCTATAAGAAATAGGAAAAAAAAATCTCTCTAAGTATTCAACAGAGCCTGAAACTTTAAGATAGCTCTAATGTCACTTCCTCATCTGTGCGAATTGCCAAAGGCAAGTACACCAGAAGAATTGTCACCCTTATCTTGAGGCTGTGTGTTAATTATTTAAATGCCAAAGGCAGAAATATAGCTTTTAGAGAACTACCTTTTTCTCACCTCTCCCAAAATGAAATATGCTCATATATATAGCATTTAAGTAAGGAATCTCTATTTTTAAGAAGTTTAAGAAACAGAGTACTTAAGAGGAAAAAAATACCAAAAATCTTCCTTAAGTCACTTCTTCCTAGAACTATTAAAACACTATTAAATAGAAAGTATAGGTTTAATTAAAACTGAATAATAACGATAAGCCTCAAAACTGCAAGACTATGTCTGTACCGCTGAAAGGAGAAAATGAGCCCTGATCTCATGGTCCTCACCTCATCAACCTGAGGTTCCTGAGCCTGAGCGGCCTGGGGTACTGAAGAGTCACAGTCTGGACTGTAATGCTCACAGTAGTCATATGCTGCTTTAGGGTCACCTATGATCAACAGCTGCTGGATGTCCCCCTGTCAAGAAACAAACATGAATGTAATCAGTATATATACACATATATTTAGAGCAAGATTTATTCAAGACAACATGCAGTTTATTTTTATTGTTTTATTGTTTTGTGTGTGTTTATTTTTATTTATTTTTTATTTTTTTTTAATTTTTTAATGTTTATTTATTTTTGAGACAGAGAGAGACAGAGCATGAGCAGGGGAGGGGCAGAGAGAGAGGGAGGCCCAGAATCTGAATCAGGCTCCAGGCCCTGAGCTGTCAGCACAGAGTCCGACCCAGGACTCAGACTCGTGAACCACAAGATCGTGACCTGAGCTGAAGTCGGCTGCTTAACTGACTGAGCCACCCAGGCGCCCCGTGTGTTTATTTTTAATTACCTGAAGAACTAACACTTACATTTCAATGTTAGAAATAGCCTTATAGAACAAATGAACAAAGGAAAAATAGAGAGCAAGCAAGAGAGAGAGAGACAGACTCTTAACTCTAGAGAACAAACTGATGGTTGCCAAAAGGGAGATGGGTAGGGACATGGGTGAAATAAGTGATGGGGATTAAAGAAGGACACTTGTGATGAGCACCAGGTGTTGTATGTATGTTGAATCACTATATTGTATGCCTGGAACTTATATTACACTGCATGTTTACTATACTGGGATTAAAATTAAAAATTTAATAAAAACTAGTCTCACAGATTTGAGAGAAAAATTCACACCTGTTTTACAAATTAGCTGTTAATATTAAGGTTTTATTCTATTATTTTGTGGTTCATAGAATCTATACTATATGCATCCATTCGGTAAAACAATTTTACTACATTCACAGTATATTCTTTATAAAATAAGACAAATAAAATGTAAATATTAAGCTGATAAAAAAGTAAATAAAATTTAACAACTGTAAATATATAAAGAGGATGATTATATTTTCTTTTTTAAAACTTTTTAATGTTTATTTATTTAAAAAAATTTTTAATGCTTATTTATTTCTGACAGAGAGAGACAGAGCATGAGTGGAGGAGGGGAAGAGAGAGAAGGGGACACAGAATCTGAGGCAGGCTCCAGGCTCTGAGCTATCAGCACAGAGCCCGACGCGGGGCTCAAACTCGCAGACTGTGAGATCATGACCTGAGCTGAAGCCGGATGCTCAACCGACTGAGCCACCCAGGTGCCCCAATGTTTATTTAATTTTTGAGAGAGACAGAGTGTGATCAGGGGAGGGGCAGAGAGAGAGGGAGACACAAAATCTGAGACAGGCTCCAGGCTCTTGAGCTGTCATGACAACACAGAGCCTGATGCTGGGCTCGAACTCACGGACCAAGATATCATGCCTTAGCTGAAGTTGGATGCTTAACCAACTGAGCCACCCAAGTGCCTTGAGGGTAATATATTTTCAATATTAACTAAAGAGTTCAATCAAAGTAAACTGAATTACAGATGGTCAACAGGCACATGAAAAGATGATCAAAGTCACTCCTTATCAGGGAAATACAAATCAAAACCACACTCAGAAACCACCTCACGCCAGTCAGAATAGCTAAAATGAACAAATCAGGAGACTATAGATGCTGGAGAGGATGTGGAGAAACGGGAACCCTCTTGCACTGTTGGAGGGAATGAAAATTGGTGCAGCCACTCTGGAAAACAGTGTGGAGGTTCCTCAAAAAATTAAAAATAGATCTACCCTATGACCCAGCAATAGCACTGCTAGGAATTTACCCAAGGTATACAGGAGTGCTGATGCATAGGGACATTTGTACCCCGATGTTTACAGCAGCACTTTCAACAATAGCCAAATTATGGAAAGAGCCTAAATGTCCATCAACTGATGAATGGATAAAGAAATTGTGGTTTATATACACAATGGAATACTACGTGGCAATGAGAAAGAATGAAATATGGATGGCCTTTTGTAGCAATGTGGATGGAACTGGAGAGTGTTATGCTAAGTGAAATAAGTCATACAGAGAAAGACAGATAACCATATGTTTTCACTCTTATGTGGATCCTGAGAAACTTAACAGAAGACCATGAGGGAGGGGAAGGAATAAAAAAAAAAGAGGTTAGAGAGGGAGAGAGCCAAACCATAAGAGACTCTTAAAAACAGAATAAACTGAGGGTTGATGGGGGGTGGGAAGGTGGGTGATGGGCATTGAGGAGAGCACTTGTTGGAATGAGCACTGGGTGTTGTATGGAAACCAATATGACAATAAATTTCATATTTTAAAAAAAATAAATAAATAAAATAAAAATGAAAAAAGTGAACTGAATTATTATTGTTAGGCAAACTTATATGATAATTTTATTTATTTATTTATTTATTTATTTAGAGACAGAGAGAGAATGAGCAGAGGGAGGGGCAGAATGAGGAAGAGAGAGAGAATCCCAAATAGGCTCCTCGTGGTCAGCACAGAGCCCAATGTAGGACTCAAACCCATGAAACTGTGAGATCATGACCTGAGTTGAAATCAAGAATTGGATGCTTAACCAACTAAGCCACCCAAGGGGCCGATATATGAAAATTTTTAAATGAAAACATAGATCCTACTATTGTGTTCTGGCAAAGGAGTCCATATTAAAAGGAACTTCTACCTACAAAGGTGAATAAGAAATGCAGAAACCAGAAAAATTCATATTATAAATATAAAAGCATAAATTTGGTATATTTTTATTAAGAAAAAATTGGAGTATCCAAGCACACATTAAAATTCACTTACTTTGAATTCTGTATAATTTTAATAACAAACATTACGAGTAATTAGTAATAGGGTTATCTAAAGAGTTTAATTTCAGGAGGTTCCCCAAACTGGCTCTGGAAATTATGTAAACAAGAGAAAAATTGTAATATCCTGCTCCTGAAACAATCTGAATGTTTCCACAAGGTCTAATTCAACATGAAACTGTTTTCTATAAATCTATGGGTCATGGCCATATTAATTCAGAACTATACTCAGGCCCAGAAGAATGTCTGTGTTAATACCTATTTGACTTAGTGATTCAAGGCCTTGTAAGTTTGAGTACATGAGAATGATTCACAGGAGAACTCCTGATTCCATTTTGAATAATTTCAAATTATTCCAGCTTTTCTTCGTTTTGTTAACAGGAGCTATTTAGAGCTATTTATTGTCTGAAAATACCAACATTAAATTTAAAGAGTCTCTAACAATGAATACTAAGAAAGAATTCATAGCAATTTTATACAACAGCTGTTTAATTTTTTCATTAAATCATTCATTCAAACAGTGTTTTAAAAGTGCATATAGCATGTTCATATGTCAGGTAATACCCAAATAAGAAAACATCTACTTTATTTCCCAGTAAAACATAAAACAAAGCAGAATCAGCAAATATCCAGCTGAAAATTATACAGTTTATAGTAGTCATACTATTATTAGTGTTTCCAACCTCAAAATTATTTACTTCCATATGTCATGAGGCAATATAATTAATTAATCAAATTAGACTGTTTCTGAGATTTTTTCAAGATTCTTTTTTGTAAACAGATTAGAAAGGCTCTAATATTTCCTTAATGTCTTCTGATTTTAAACATGCTCACAGCAAATTAATATAAGTTCTTAAAATTTATTGATAGCCATTCTCAAACATTACCTGATCAATATACTACTGAGTAGCCACTACTGAATTATATACAAATAATTCTATAATTATATAAATGGATAATAATAAATAACAAACAGAATTCTGAATGCACAATTTGTCATTCCACTGTCAAAAAAAATAATAATGAGGCATCATTGAGTACGTCGTGAGTATTGGCATCTAATTAGAAATCCTAACTCTTGAATTTTCTCCAAACTTTGCCATTAACAATGTGGAATTATGCAAGTCACTTAATCTCATTCATCATTTGTAAAATGAATACATGTAGAGATCATATCTAAGGTCCTTCCCAGAACTCCAGAATTCCATACTTAATTATAGGAAATATAACGAACTAAGTGAAGCTGTTGCTGAAACAGAAAAAAAAAATTCCCTATCTTATAAGCATATGGTATTTTTTAAATAGTAAATTTTTGAGAAGAATACTGGTTTTCCAAGTTCTTACTTGACTTCATTAAATGGAATCCTGCCAATATTTCCACTATAAATTCTTATTTCAGGTGTTTAATATTTAGCCATAAAATATAGTACTGGAAAGAAACTGAAAAAAATCACTTAAAAACTACAGTATAATTTTCCCCAGAAGGCATTTTACAGTGTTTTATGTTAATCATAGGACATGTTGTGAGACAGTCTGTAGATAAACAAAAGCACCCTGACAGGTTGAATAAACTGTAAATATTTATATTCAATACTCATAAAAATTTCCACAGCTGGGAAAGGTGAAGTTACCAAGTAATATTGGCATCTGCAGCATACAAAGTATGAAAAAGACAGCCTCCTCCTCTAACGATCTACAAAGCCAAAATTAGAGTCGATGCAATTACCTTACTATCTACAGCTGTGTCAACTAAGTCTCTAGAGTAGTATTTGAATACAGACAGGATGAGACTAAGGTAGAAAGCAAAGCAAATGTAAGAAAACCAAATGGCACCTATCTATAAAAATGAGGTTCCTGTAAATGTCACATGCCTTGCAAAAGGATCCTGCCACATTTTTATCAAAACCAATGAATAAGCATAGCATATCTTCTTTTCAAAACTTAAATATAATGCACATATTCTAGTAATTTCTATTTGTTTTGTTTTCATTTTGTTTATGATGTATGTGTGGGCATTGCGTATGTATGTGTAGCTCTATAAAGCCTAGCAATTTCTATTTTCTATGCAATGAATATAATTACATTGTGTCTATGAAGTACACAAGTTAATACACATTTAGCTTTTTTTCCCATTTACAAGAGATCAGATTTATTGAAAAAAATGTGGTATATGAAATTGGTCTAATGTTTTTAAGGTCAAATGTCAATGTGTCAATGTTAAGTGTCTGATTTTTGAAATTCAGCTCTTCATCCTATGTGAAACCAACCTGTGCTTGGTTGAAGTCAGTTCCCAGCGTAAGTATCCACTGAATTGTACGGCACAGAAGCTGATTCCTGAGTGTGAGCAATGGAAAACCAGCTCTTATCAGCTGTCATGTTCAATTCAGTGTGACCTGTGAATGGATTATGTGCCTGGGACATAATAAAATCACAAGAATGGCAGAGGAAATTCAGATATAACCAAAACAGCAAATGCAGAGGCTAGATCAATCTTCAACTATAACGGCTCAAATAGAGTTCACTTAAAAAAATTATTCGGTGGAGAGTGCAAGCAGGGGAAGGGCAGAGATAGGGGGACAGAGGATCTGAAGCAGGCTCTGTGCTGACAGGCACACAGTAGTGACCCGGACGTGGGGCCAGAATTCACGAACTGCAAGATCTGACCTGAGCCGAAGTTGGACGCTCAACCCACTGAGCCACCCAGGTGTTCCAAGAGTTCATTTTTATACAGTTTATATATAAATAGTCTCTTGAATGTCAGTCTAGAAACTAGTATGTATACAAAGGCATGAAGCTTTTAATTCCACTCGTAATCTTGGAAGACTCAGACTTTTAATATTAAAACTTGGATATTACTTGTATTCTAAGAGAATAATTTACTTTTGTAATACCATGAAAAATAGACTCCAAGTTATCTATTGATGATGTATGTCACTGAATTTCATAAGTTTCTAGAATTAAAGTTCTCATCTCCCCTAATGCTGAAATAAATCACACAGCTGCAATTGTGTTCTATAAAATCATCTAGCCTCCAAATTTCCCATAGCACATTCCTGTCTCTTTTATCCTCACAAGGATAAAACATGCAGGTATTTCAATGGGAATGAATGTTTTATGAAATGCTTCTTGGAAAAATCTTGATGATAAGTTATAAGAAAATAGGAGTTACTTTGATAAAAAATATGCAGAGGGAAATAGTACTAAAGAGAAAAAGCATCTTAACCAAAACTTTGAAGGTATAAAACTGCATGATGAAGTCTGAGAAGTACCCTCAGTGCCACACAATTGGAAGGATAGCCCTAGCTGATGATAATGAGTAGTGAGCATTGAGAGTGGAAAGAGATAAAGAGGGGGAGCAATTTAAGAAAAGCCTTGTGTGTGAACTGAATTCTGGTAGTTATGGAGTATCATTGTTTTGAACAATGGAGGACATTGATCAATACTGCATTTTAATAAAATTGTTGACAACATAGGAAAGGATGAATTGGAAGCAGCCACTTTGGAAGCATGGGAATCTGTTAGGAGTCCACGTAGTTAAGTTTTGAGAAACTAAACTAAGCAGAAGCAGGAGCAGACAAAGGAGACAGAGTTGACATATTAGAAAAAAAAATTAGGAGACTGGGTGCTGATGATGGGGTGTGTTGAGAATGGCAGGAAAGATGGAGAAAGGTGCATTAAAGAGGAATGGAAGGCAATTCTTTAATTTCTGGAGGAAGCAATAGCAGGATGGCAAAAGCATTTACTCAGTTAAAAAAAACATAACAAAAGGAAATATTTTGGGATGAAACTCTTATGTCTACAAAATTGAATGATAATCATTGTTTCTGGAATAAGTTCAATTTTTCGTCTAAGAAAATTGCCTTCATTTACTTTTGAATTGCATCCTTCTACCTACAGATTGTATGGTCATATCACTGAAGCCAAACTAAGCTATAGGAATCAATAAGAATCAGGGAGATTTTCTGTAGCAATTGATATCCATTTTTTTCATTGCTAATGAAGGATAAAATGAACTTGCCTAGACTTAGTGATATGGGCTCATTTGTGTCCCCCCACCCCCAACCAACCCAGATTTTTATATATTTTTTTAAGTCTTAAATAACTTCACAATATGACCATATTTGGAGACAGAACTTATAAAGAGATCATTAAGGTAAAACGAAGTCATTATGGTGGTTCCTAATGTAATGTGACTGGTCTCTTTATAAGGGGATTTAGGACACAGACACAATAAAAACAGACTACATGAAGACACAGGTAGAAGAAGGCCACCTAGAAGCCAAGGGAGAGAGGCCCCAGAAGAAATCAACCCTAATAACATTTTGATTTCAGACTTGTAGCATCCAGAACCATTAAAACAATAAATTTCTGTTGTTTCAGACAGCCTCTGGTATTTTGTTATGGCAGCCCTAGAAAACTAATACAGACTGAGTTAATATTAGTTTGTTTTTTAAATGTATACCTTGTAAGTGTTGTCTTTATAATAGAATAAAGAATGCTTTTAGCAAAGTAGTTTTGTTTATTTATAACTAGGGTAATATCTGGTATATCCAGGAACTGGTATTAAGTAGATGCTGCAGTAATATTGGCTGATTTAATTTGGCAAAGAGCTAGAACTCAGTGTACTCATAGATTATCACAAACTTAATAGTATCACCACACGTAAATATCCCTCAGTCTACTGGAGATAATATAAAGTGAGAAATGATTTAAAAAAAAAAAGTATACTCCTAAGCATAAATAAAGAATTTGAAGGGAACAAGTTTTTACATAAACTTACCAGAGGTTTAAAAAAAATCATCAAACTAAATTATGTTAGAGTTCATACTGAGTTTAATAGCCATTTATAAGACTATTTCAAAATTCATTTTAATTATGCAAGTAAAAAACTTAAAAATCAATCCACAAATTTAATGCAATTCCTATCAGAATACCAATGGCATTTTTAAAGGACTACAACAAATAAATTTAAAATTTATATGAAACCACAAAGGAGCCCAAATGGAACAGATCAATGGAAGAGAGAGCCCCAAAATAAATCCACGCTTATATGGTTAATTAATCTACCATGGAGAAGGCAAGATTACACAATGGGGAAAAAAACAGTCTCTTCCATAAATGGTGCTGGGAAAACTCGACACCTACATACAAAAGATTGAAACTGGACTATCTACTTACATAATAACTAAAATGAACTCAAAAATGGATTGAAGACTTCAGTGTAATATCTAAAACCAAAAAACTGGAAGAAGACATAAGCAGTAAACTCTCTGACACTGGTCTTAGTGATATTTTGGGAGGTCTGTATCATCAGGCAAGGAGAACAAAAGGAAAAAACAAACAAATGGGACATCAAACTACAAATCTTTTCCACAGTGAAAGAAAACATCAACAAAATAAAAATGTAACCTACTGAATAGTTGAAAATGATATAGCTGATAGGGATTAACATCCAAAATATATAAAGAACTCCTACAATTCAATATCAAAAAACACACTATCTGATTAAAAATGGGCAGAGCACCTGTATTGACATTTTTCAAAAAAAAAAAAATACATATGGCCAACAGATACATGAAAAGATGTTCATCATCACTAATCATCAAGGACCTGCAAATCAAAACCACAGTGAGATATTACCTCTTAACAGTCAGAATGGCTAAAAAGGCATTAAACACACACAAACACACACACACACACACACACACACCAAAAAGAAAACCAAGCAAGAAATAACAAACATTAGTGAAGCTACGGTGAAAAGAGAACCCTCACGCACTATTGGTGGGAATGAAAACTGGTGTAGCAACCATGGAAAACACTACGAGTTTCCTTAAAACATTAAAACTAGAACTATCATACGATCTTGTAATATAATTTTTGAGTATTCATACAATGAAAACAGAAACACTAATACATATTAAGAAGATAATGGTGTGAGTGTGTGTGTGTGTGTGTGTGTGTGTGTGTGTGTGTGTGTGCATGTAATGGAATATTACTGAGCCACAACAAAAAAGAATGAAATCTTGCCATTTGCAACAACATGGATAGACCTACAGGGTAATGGACTATGTGAAACAAGTCACGCAGAGAAACACAATACCATATGATTTACTTACATGTGGAATACAAAAAGCAAAACAAATGAACACAATACAAAAGCAGATTCACAGATAGAACAAATTGATGGTTGCCCAGGGGTGGAGGGTGAAAGGTGATTGACGATATAGGAGAAGGGGATTAAGAGGCACAATCTTCCAGTTATAAAATAAATTAGACATGGAGATGTAATGTACAGCACAGAGAATATAGTAAATAATATTGCAAAAGACTATGTATGGTGGCAGATGGTAACTAGGTTTATTGTAGCAATCATTTCACAATGTATATAAATATGGAATCAATATGTTATATACCTGAAACTAGTATAATATTAAATGTCAATTATGTTTTAATAAAAAAACAATTCCTCAGTTTGTTATCTATATTTAATGGTCTCTTATATTTTGTTTCCCTCCCTGTTTTTATATTATTTTTGCTTCCCTTCCCTTATGTTCATCTGTTTTGTATCTTAAATTCCACATATGAGTGATTTAAATATAGAGAACAAACTAAGGGCTGCTGGAGAGTTTGTGGGTGGGGGAATGGGCTAAATGGGCGAGGGGCATTAAGGAAGACACTTGGGATAAATCACTGGATTCTACTCCTGAAATCATTATTGCACTATACTAACTTGGATATAAATTTAAAAATAAATAAATGTATTTTAAAAAAACAATTCCTGGTTGTATCATTAACTCCATATTAATGAAATTATATTTGAGTTCAACTTCATGTCAGCAATGGGAAAAAAGAACAGAAAAATGTATTCTCATCAGAATTATATATTATATACACTAATATTTACCTCAGAATTACATATCTTTTGCGTTTTTGCATTTTATTTTATCTGTCTAAACTAATGCAATCAGAAGTAAAATAACACAGTTAGTGCTTTCTTGATTTTAGAAAACACATACAAAGATTTTAAATAACAAGTCTGAAAATACTGAGATGATTCTTAAATCACAAAAGGATTCTTCATTTCAAATTTCATTAAATAATGAACATTTAAAATGTATGTCACAATTTAATTACTTTCCCAAAACAAATTTATCTCATACTTTTTACAAAGATCTGTTTTCTTAAAGAATATTGAAAATAATATTCAAAAGTCTAAAAAGGATTTTAAAACAAAATGGAAGTCATACTGAGACTTATTTAAAAAGTAATTTTAAGAAAAAAATCATAGGTCAAATATGGCCTTTGTATGTAGGTATGATTTTTCACTGACTGTCTCACAAAGTTAACAGCAGAATTTGACATTTACTTTCATAGCCTTTGACTCGACAGTAAATTTTGGGCTTATTTTTAAAGTAATTATCACCTTTTGAATATGAAAAAAAAGATCATCTTCATCATTCCACAAAGAGTTTAACAGTTAAACATACTCGTCTACTCCTCTAAGCAAATATGCCAGTTATTTGGAAATCATTTTTTTACATATCAATTTGACATCACCTTTTTTATTGCCTATTTTTAAGACTAAAGAAAATATCTCTCACTAGATGAAAAGAAATCATTGGTTGTAGCATCTCTATACATTCATTATTCTAGTTCTATATACAGTGACACTGTGTCAGAAATAACAGAGCTTTAAAAATACTTCCTTATGTTTACACTGGTTCACTCCTCTGCTGTGTAACAATGAATGATACATTTCCTTGCATGAACTGAAGTTTTACTAAAGCAAAATTGGCCATTTTATAAGACATATAAGCCTAAGAGCACTTTAAAATTATGCATTTAAGTATATAAAACAATAAATACACCCTTTACTCTTTTTTTAGTTTTGAAAAACAAAAGATTTTTTTGATGTCAGTGTGAAAACCTCTTAGCTTATGACAGAATATAGCCAATCTGTACACATGTCTACTGAACAGTGAAAAATAGGGGGTCTGCTTTCAAAGTTGAAAGACAGAATTCCCTATTGAAATGGGAGTATTTGGAAAGAACTGTATTTTTCTTGAATGCAAAAGCAAACCTGCTATACAACATTCTTAATTTCAGGAGGTACTGTATGCCTTACAATTTTAGGACAAGCTACATATTCTCCCAAGACAAATTATTTTTCTTTTTTATATATTAGCATATATGATAATTTGTGTAAATAGGCACACATACATTATCAGCCAGATAATAATCACTTTTCTTCTACAACTCTTAATCGTAACTGACAGGGGAATTTAACAGCCAGATAACTTTCAGAACTTTTCTCCTTGGTGGTTTACCAATCATCCATCTATGTGTTCAGTCAATAAATATTTACTAAGGCAAAGTAACATGCTGACTCTCTGGTAGAAGGAAGAGGAATAAAGTGGGAAATCAGAGTCGGATCCCATTCTCGGATAGCTTATAGCCTGGTAAAGGAGATTAATAACGAACAAAACGTAATATATAAGAAACTTATTTCTTGAGTACCTACTATACTCCAATTATGAGGAAGAAAGAAAATGGCAGCTAGCGGGTAGGGAGGGTGGGAACAACTTCCATCTGGGAAAATTAGAGCAATGATCCGGAAAGGCTTGGCATAAATGACACAATTAATGATAAAGTATCCAGTGTCTCTTTTAAATACAGAAATGCTTGGTATTCTTTGTTGGCACCCCCCAATCACACTTCTCTCTCCTACTCTGTGTCCAAAAAACCTGACCCTTGTAGCCGACACCATTAGAGTCTCACGCTGGATCCAGTTCAGACAATGAAAGTTACTATCAAGAATTTGCAAGGTGAGAAGAGAAGGAGTTGGAGTCATTTTCCTCTCACTCTCTGGGTTTATCACAGTGGTCTGGCCCCCTAACCACTACCGCCATTGCCAGAAAGCACTTCTGCATGGCTCCAGCTTTCACTGAGCTCTGGGCCACTATTTCTGCTCCTTGCCTCTTTAGCCCTAAGGAAGTAATGCTCATCCCCAGGTTCCCTGGACTCCTTGTTCACACCTCTGTAATCACCTGAATAGAAATTCTGTTTTCTTCTGGAACATGGTGTGGGCTCACAAGGAGTGTGAGAAGTCAAATAAAGACCTTAAGGTCTTTAAGACCAAAGAAACGCCTTAAAATGGTAGCTGGCATCTTCCTTTTATGTATGTACTCAGTTAAAGGATTCAAACAATCTAGACGAAAAGCACAGTTTATAGTCTAGGCTCCTCCACTTAATCAGCCAATCTATACTGTTTAAATAAAGTCACTGGAATATAAACTTCATGAAAGCAAGAACCTGTCCATTTTGTTCTCTAAGGCTTCTACCATGCTTGGTTGGAATAGGTCTGCACATAGTGGGTACACATTAAATGTTTGTTCAATAAGTGGATCTCTGGGATATTAATTTATTCATCATTACAAGACTTGATTTCAATACCTGTAAGTCGAGAATATTATCTTTCCTCTATTCCCTAGAGATTCTTTAAAAATTAATATGTACTTAGTTTTTAAAATGTAACATCTTCACAAACAAGGTCTAATTATTATACTATTTGAGGACAATTAAAGGAGAACACAGCTTTGAATGGCAAACTTCTAGACAACTTTATAGACACTATAAAATCGAAGAAATGTTGCTGGAGAATCCATTTGTAATTGTTCCAATAATAAATTCCAAAGAAGTTGAATTTCAGGAGCCTTAAAGTCATTATTCTGTAAGTAAATCCCATCAGGAAAAAAAAAAACATATAGAAGAAAAAGAAGAATGCATTTAGCTAAGCAGCATGTGTCACTGTAAAAGCAATAGCTTAACAAAATTATACAACGTTTTCATAAGATACACCCTGGACACTAAAACTTCTGTTCACGTTTGATATTAGAGCTTTATTGTAAAGTATGATCCTTCTTTGTAGAGGCTTTTGATTGTATATCCAGGAACAAAACTGACATTAAATCTTAAACATAACATAAAATTCTCAAGAACTGACATTCATTATCAGAAGTTTAATTGAAACCTATGCTTCTTGTCTACTCAGACTTCTGAATCTGCCAAAACATTAACTCCATCGTAGTTTTTTTTGAACATTCCATACGGTTAACGATTCTTTCCAAACTATTTTGTGTGGAAAAGGAAAGCTGCCAAAATGTTTAGAATTTTAGTGTACTTGAAAAATGCATCAGAGATTGCATCTTAGCTATAATTCAAAGGAAAGAATGAGGGAAACCACATAATCACAGACAGAACTGCTACTCGCACGAGACTTTACATTTCTTGGTATCCCAAAATCAGCTTCAGAAATCAGTTTTAAGAAAATGGGTAGTATTCTTATGTTACTCGAATGTACTACTTTTTGATGTACTAGCTATTCACCTAGTAACACAGAAAATGACTAAAATTGTAGAAAACATTAACATACAAGGTGCATATTTATCTTATACTTTCTATCAAGGTTTCTTACTGAAAGATAACTACCAATGTGGCTCTATTCAGTTCAAAATAAAATTATAAAATGGTTACAAATATGGTAACAGACCTTGCATCCTATTTTTTTGTTTGCTGTAGATGATCTATAGCTCTTGAGTTAATGCATGCTAGAAAGTAGATTTATTTCATTCATTAAAAAATAGTAAGTTTTGGGGAGCCTGGGTGGTTTAGTCAGTTAAGCATCCGACTTCGGCTCAGGTCATGATCTCACAGTTCATATGTTCGAGCCCCACATTTGGGTCTGTGCTCACAGCTCAGAGCCTGGAGCCTGCTTCAGATTCCGTGTCTCCCTATCTCTCTCTGCCCCTCCCCTGCTCATGCTCTGTCTCTCTCTCTAAAATAAATAATCATTAAAATTAAATATATATATATATATATATATATATATATATATATATGTATGTATGTATTAAGTTTCAAGCACCATTCTAGGTCTTGTGGATATAGCACAGAGCCTCTACACCCTTTGGAGCTTACATTCCAGAGGAGAAAAATAGAAAATAAACAATATATAGTACATCAGAAAGTGATAAGTGCCATAAAGAATATAAAGCAGGATAAGGGAGATGTGTAATCATAAAAGGTTTCACTGATAAAGAGACACTGAGACAGAGACACCTGATGAACTGAAGATATAATGCAGATATCTGGAAAATAGATTAATGGATGCCCAGGCCTCAAGGCTGCAGAAGACTTGGTGTGTTCAAGGAAAGGATGCCTTGTCAAGCACAGAAAGCAAGAGGAGAGGAGCCTTTGATAAGGTCAGAGAAAAGGGGCAGGGGGTGGGGTTGGTTCACATATGAGCCTAAAGAATACTGAAAGAACTTTAACTTGCCCTATAAATGATATGAGAAGCTACTGGATGGTTACTTTTTAAAAGGTGACATTCCTCATTCACTTATTCCTTATTTCAACCAGGTGCTATGTGACAGGAATAGGTTTGCTCTTCTTTGTTTGAGGTTTAGAGAACAGACTAATGGATGGGCAGGACAGAAGCAGGGAGATCAATTAAAGGCTCTTGCAGATATCCAAGGAACAGATAACACTAATAGTTAGAATAATAGATAATGCTTTGTTGGTACTTCTGTATACTTGCCACTCCTCTAAGGACTAAGTCATACTGTAAATAGAAATTAACTAGGTCATGCCTTAAAAAAATCTCATTTCTAAAAAGAACTTACTTAAAACATATTTTAATAATCTATCACATTCTTATATTCCTTTGAGCGAATAATAATTTCACATTAACTGTGTGTTTACTCTAAAGTTCCAAAGATATAGGAAGTTGGTGAGATAAGATTATTTTGTCCAGGATAATCCTATGGCCTTTTTAGCCAATATAAAGCTTTGTTTAAAGCACATAATTCATAAACCATAAAAATAAAATTAAAGATTTTTAAACTTAGCTAAAATTCCAAACAGCTCATGTTTGCAAGAAGGAAACATCAACTATTTGTTATGGAAATCTTATAGTAATGAGTTCCTCTGTCCCTTTACTCCACATAACCAATAAATCCCCAAGTCCTGTCAATTGCACCCCACAATGTAAAGAGACATCTCATGACTTATGGTTTATAGCCCAACCCCCTCAGCATGGTATAAAAGGCAGTTCACAAACAGGCACTAACATATTCAACCAGGTCATATATCAAATGCCCCCAAACCTAATGACATTTCTTATATCTGTTGTGCTCATTCCGACCTTTCATCTTTTGTACCTGTGCCCTCATCTTTAAATATCTTTTTATTTTTCATCAGCTTGGATATAGTTGTGATTCCCTCACTTGAACATTATCTTTATTATGGACACAATCATATCTTGTTACAACTATTTATTTACGTCTATCAATTATTTAAGCACGATATTTGGCATATGATGTTTATTCTGCTTCAACAGGATAGTCAACTACTTAATAAACACCTGCCAAGTCACGCTATCTGATAGCTATCCCTGCCCTTTTTCCTCCCAGACACTTCTAATAAAGTCTTAACCACTACCAGGCATAGCACTCATTCATGTATCTACTAATCTTCAGGGGTTATAAACTCTGTGTCAAGCTTTGTGTTTGGTGCTGCTGCTGGAATATCTAAATTAATAGACTATAAATCCTGCTTTCAAGGAATTTATAGTCTAATGAGAAAGCTAACCATTAGTAGGTAATTATAAAACAATGTAGCAGAGATACGGCAACAAGAATGCAATTCAAAATGGCTTATTCTTTGAGAAGTTAACAAAATGCGGCAGATGAACAATAAATCTTAAAAGAAAAAAAATTACAAAGAAGACGAGTATCACCTTTCACCAGGGTAATCAGAGACAAAATTTATAAAAGGGACAAAATACAATGTGACATTTTATTGTGCCCTTGTGGCGGTGGATAATCCAGTGATGCACTAAACATAAAGAACCAAACCACAATGGCAAAGTTCCTTTGAGAGGACAGGCAATATCCTGTGTGACTGGTACTACAGATCTTCTATAGAGCTCTGAAATCTCAATCCAACTCAAATGAATGCTCCATTGAGTTTCTTAAAACAGTTTCAACCATGAATCTTGTTAACTATAAAATTATACTAAACTATCAATAAAGTCCCCAAATGTAGCCTGTTTTCTGCATACCACACTACAATGGTGCAGATCTGACCACAGTCTGAATGGCAACAGTATACCACATGGCTGTTATATAATGAAGTACAGTGATGTCTGGAGAGAACTTCAGAAATGTCCTACCAGCATCACTGAAGCTCGCTCATAAATAATGTGGCACATTTTTGTGTGTTGGCCCCCACCACACTTGTCATACCAACTCAAAGTGCAGCAATGAAGAATGTAATTACATGTCAAACAGCCAAAAACAGATGTTCCTTTCAGACTTGGCTTAAGGATTGCCCTCAAAAAAAGAACCCAATGTTATACTTTGGTCTACTGGTATATGTGGTCGGCAGTCAGACTTAAATAGCTCCCCAAAACAGAAAAATCAAAAGGTGAATATCTTATTTTTCATCACAACTTTGTAAATAATTATCAATTATTAACAAAAATTATTAACAAAAATTAACAAAATCTGACTTCTAAATTCGTTAAAGTAATGAAAATGTGCTAGTATAAGATACTGTTGTGCATATATTTTAGACTATTTCTTCATGAGAGCCATAAGATCCCCTTTTAGAAATAAAACATACTTATTTTTTCTATATATTAAAAAACATATAGAAAAATCTATTTAGCTTTTCTATATATTAGAGAAATTCAACATGCCCATGAAGGAGTGAGTCTTTAAAGCAGTGTTATTGCTGAATCCTAATTTTACATGGGTGTTTAGTATGCCTTGGGATTTTTTGCTCTAATCTGTATTGAACCTGTGTTTGTTACAATCAAGTTTTACTTGGATTGTGCTTGAATACCACCCTATCAAATTTGTACCTCGTCTTTGGTATCCACATTTGTTACTTCTCTTAATATTGTACATATTTCATGAAATTTAGAAAATAATTTTGATGTCTTACTACATTACACAAAACATGAATCACAAAACTGATTCCAGACGATGTTTTCCAAAATTAAAAAAAAAAAAGAGCCACAGTCACATTCCCAAATGTACATGTTAACTAAAGATTCACAGAACAAGAACTAAACAACCGTGGTAAAGTCAAAGCTTGGTTGTTTTTCTGTTTTGCTAACACCATGCTATTTTGACAGAGTAAGTAATACAATGCCATTCCAGAATACATTTCATTTTTTCTTTCAGTTATGGAAGTCTTTAAAATAGTACACTATACACTGAAGTCCTTTACAAAGCCAATGTAGCTGCAATGTTAGCACAATCTGCTATTTTCACCTAATTTCAGAAATAATCAAGAGAAGAAAGTTTATCTTTCAAACACTTTTAACACTCAGTCATAAGGAGGCCTCCTCTCTTGAGTTTTACCACCAGGAGCTCTACCAGGTCCTCATAGTGAATATTGGAGAAAAATTCCCTCCTTCCAGAAGAAAAAATGCTTTCATAAGGGAAAAATGAACCGGTTTTAAATACACCATGGCATTCTGTTCTTCCTAACAAGGACTACCTTCAGGAGAAGCTATTTTCCCAGATTCTAACCTGCTGGTGTTTTATTAGAGCCAAACCAAATTGGAGAAAGGAATGTACCCAACTCCAGCCCCCTTCCATGTGGCAGAAGAGAAATACACATCTCCAGCTACATGTTGCCATCCTGTCCCACCTAGTGTGGGGGGAAAGAACTGAAATGCAGTGGTAAACTTCACAATCTGGGATACAGATTCACTAGAAGATTGAGACCTAATCACAGGACTACAGAACATTTACCCTCTCTCTACACCTTGCCAATGCATCACCGAAGTCTTCTTTACCAAATTTCTTTTACCCAGCACATAATGTCCATTTTTTTGACATTAAAGTTAAAAATCATGCTAAAAGGTTAAAATGGCAAGTTGAAGAAATAGAACAAACATCAGAACCACACACGATCAAATATGGCAAGATTTTGGAATTATCCAACTAGCAATTTTTAAGAAAACTACTACTAATATTTTAAAGATGTTAATGAAAAAAACAGATGATATGTAAGAACAGATGGATAACATATGTAGAAAAATGGAATTTATAAGTATGGATTACAAAGAAATGCTAGAGATTGAAAATAAAGAAATGGAATTTATAAGTATGGATTACAAAGAAATGCTAGAGATTGAAAATAAAGAAGATTCTTTGATGGGCTTATTAGTACACTGCACATGGCTGAGGAAAGAATCTCTGAGCTTGAGGACACAAAAATGAAAACTTCCAAAAATGAAAAGCAAAGAGAAAAGAAATTGAGGGGGAAAAGAGCATGATATCCAAGAATTGTGGGACCACTACAAAAGATATAACATACATGTAATGAGAATACCAGAATAAATTAGAGAGAGAGTAAGAGAGAAGAATTAAAAGTAGTAATGACTGAGAGTTTGCTCAAATTAATGTCAGACACCAAACCAAAGATCCAGGGAGCTCAGAGAACCTAAAGCAGCATAAATGCCAAAGAAAAACTACACCTAAGTATATCATATTCAACTTCAGAAAATCAGTGATAAGGAAAAATCTTGAAAGAAGCAGAGGAAGACACCTGAACTATAAAGGAGCAAAGATCACAATTACATCTGACTTCTCTTCAGAAACCACAGAGCAAGAAGAGAATGGAATAAAATATTTCTGGTGTTAATAAAAAACCCATCAACCTAGAAATCTATATCCTACAAAATTATTCTTCAAAGTGAAAGAGAAATAAAGACTTTCTCAGACAAGCAAACACTGAGGGAATCTGTTGGCAATTTTAAAAATTAGTTCTTTTTTGGGGGCGCCTGGGTGGCTCAGTGGGTTGAGCATCCGACTTTGACTCAGGTCATGATCTCACGATTCGTGGGTTTGAGCCCTGCATCAGGTTCTGTGCTGACAGCTCAGAGCCTGGAACCTGTTTCAGATTCTGTGTCTCCCTCTCTCTCTGCCCCTCCCCGACTTGCGCTCTGTCTCTCGCTGTCTCAAAAATAAACATTAAAAAATAATAAATAAATAAATAAATAAATAGTTCTTTTTAAATTTAAAATTTAAAAAATTTCAAGCAAATTTAAAAGTAAGTTCTTTTGAGGGAAGAAAAAATATATAGGTCAGAGTTTTGAATGTAGATAATGGAAAGAAGAGTACTGAAGAATACATAAGTAAAAGTTAAATAATAAGTTTTATTTTTCTTATTCTTAATTTACCTGATAACAGTTAGTTTAAAATAATAACAACAAAAATGTATTCAAATATATATGTATAATTATACACGATTATGAAAAAATGCAACAAGTGAAAATAATGATACAAGGTATAGGAGAAAAGAATAAGGACTATTCTGTTATTATAAGTTATTTGCACTACTTGTGAAATAGTATAGTTTTATTTAAAAGTGGACTTGGATTAACCGAATATGTATATTGCAAATATAAGGACAACAGTTAAAATAAGTTTAAAAAGAAGTATAGTTAATATGCAAAGGAGTGAAATGTAATCATATAAAATATCCAATTCAAACCAAAAAAAAGGCAGACAAATTGTAGAAGACAAAAGCTAAACAAAAAATAAGGTCAACAAACAGAAAACAGTAACAAATATGGTGGATATAAATTCAAGTATATCAATAATCATTTTAAATATCAAAAGTCCAAATATACCTATTAAAAAACAGAGATTGTCAGAAGGGATCAAAAACAAGGCCCAACTATATGTTGTCTACAAGAAACCTACTTTAAATATAAAGACACATATAGATCAAAAGTAAAGGGATGGATAAAGATAATACCATGCCATCACTAGTCAAAAGGAAACAAGAATATGTCTATTAATTTCAGACAGTAGACTTCAGAGTAAAGAAAGTTATCAGGGATAAAAGGAGACATTACAGAATGATAAAGGAGTCAACTGGCAAAAAGAAATGAGAATCCTCAATGTGTATGTACTTAATAACAGAACATCAAAATATGTGAGGCAATACCTGACACAATTGCAAGAAATAGGTTAATCCAATATTATAGTTAGAAATTTTAACACACTTCTACCATAAATGGACATATCCAGCTACAGAAAATTAGCAAAGACATAGCTGAACTGAACAGCACTATCAATCAACTGGATACACAGTTGACCTTTGAACAACATGGGGGTGAGAGATGTTGACCCCACACACAGTCAAAACTCCATGTATAACCCTTGACACCCCCAAAACATGGCTATTAATAGCTCACTGTTGCCAGAAGCCTTAATGATAACATGAAAAGTCAATTAACACATATTTTGTAAGTTACATGCATTATATACTGTATTCTTAACAAAAAGTAAGCTAAAGAAAAAATGGCATGAAGATCATAAGAGAAAATCCATTTACAGTACTATACTTTATATATTTAAAAAACTCTGCATATAATTGGACCCATGTAGTTCAAACCTATGTTGTTCGAGGATCAACTGTAATTGACATCTATACACTACTTCATCCAAAAACAATAGATTACACATTCTTCTTAAGCTCACATGGAACATTCATCAATGTAGGCTATATTTTGGATCACAAAACAATAACAAATTTAAAACAAAGAATCATACAGTATCTGTTCTTGGAACACAATGAAATTAAACTAAGAAATCAATAACAGAAAGTTATCTGGAAAGTTCCAAAAGTCTGGAAGAATAAGCAACATATTTCTCAATAACATGAGAGTCAAAGCTGATTATCTCAAAGGAAATTTAAAAATATCTTTGAACTAAATGAAAATAAAAGCACAACTTATCAAAGTGTGTGGGATGCAGTGAAAGCAGTTCTCAGAGAAATTTATAACATTGAATACATATAGTAAAATAAAAGAAAAATCTAAAAACAATCATCTAAACTTCCACCTTAGGACACTAGAAAAAGAAGAGCAAATTATATCCAAAGTAGGCAGAAGAAAAGAAATAATAAAATTAGAGCTGAATTCAGTAAAAAGGAAAATAGCAGTGTGTGTGTGTGTGTGTGTGTGTGTGTGTGTGTGTGTGTGTGTACATCACATAAGAGCAATGTGTCTCTAGGCAGGCTAAGAAAATAAGAGAAAAGATGCAATTATTAATATTATAAATGAAAGAGGGTACATCACTATAGATCCCATGGATATAAAAGGATAATACAGGAATATTATGAACAACTTTATGCTCACAAATGTGAACTAGATGGAATGAACCAATTGCGTGAAAGGCACAATCTGCAAAACCCATATCTGCAAAAACTCATACAACAAGAAATAGGTCATCTGAATAGGCCTATATCTATTAAAGAAATTTATTCAATAATAGCCTTCCAAAACAGAAAGCATCCGACCAAGAATGGTTCACTGGTGAATTCTACAAAGCATTTATGCAAGCAATTATACCAATCTTCTACATTCTCTTTCAGAAAACAGAAACAGAGGGAATACTTCTATTTCAGTGTATGAGGACACTATTTCCTAAACCAAAGTCAGACAAAGACATTACAAGAAAACTACAGACCAAAGTCTCTCATAAACACGGATGCAAAAATCCTCAGCAAAATATCAGCAAATCGACAATTTATAAACCAACAATATATGAAAAGAACTATACACTATGATCAAATGAAATTTATCCCAGGTACGTAAGGCTGGTTCTCCATTTGAAAATAAGTTACTGTAATCACATTAATAGGCCAAAAAAGAAAAACCACATGATCATAGCAATAGATGAGGAAAAGGCATTTGGCAAAATCAAACATCTATTCATGACAAAAAACTCCCAGAAAACTGGAAATAGAGGGAAACTAATTCAATTTGATTTTTTAAAATCCATGAAAAACCTAAAACTAACATCATACTTACTGGTAAGACTTGAAGCTTTCCCACTAAAATCAGTAACAAGGCAAGGATGTCCCCTCTCACCACTGCTTTTCAATACTGTACTGGAAGTCCTAGCTAATACAATAAAACGAGAAAGGAAAATAAAAGATACAAATATAGAAGAAAGAAATAAAACTATCTTTGTTCACAGATGACATGATTGTCTACATAGAAAATCCAAAATAAACACACAAACTCCTGCAACTATTCAGTAATTAGAGCAAGATTACAGGATATAAGGTTAATATACAGAAGTCAATTGCTTTCCATATACAACCAATTAGCTAGTGAATTTGAAATTAAAAATGTAATACCATTGTATTAACATTTAAAAAATGAAATATTTAGGTTAAACCTAACAAAATATGTCTAAAATCTACATGAGAAAAATGGCAAAACTCTGATGAAAGATATCAAAGAAAAACTAAATACCTGAGAGATATTCTATATTCAAGGATAAGAAAATCAGAATTGTCAAGATGTTAGTTCTCCCAAATTGATATACAGATTCAACACTCTGAGTCAAAATCCCAGGACTATGTTGTGTATATTGTCAAACTTATTCTGAAGTTTATAACAAGAGACAAAAGACCCAAAATAGAGAATTCAATATTGAATGAGTATTGACCAAAGTTGGAGAACTAATATTACTTTACTTCAAGACTTATTATGAAGTGACAATAATTAAGATGACAGTGTGGTATTGTTGAAAATAACCAAATATGTCAAGGGAACAGAAAGAGACCCTCATAAGTAGAGTTAACTGATCTCTGACAACAAAGTCAGGCAATACAATGAGGCAAAGCTAGTCTATTCAACAAATGGTTCTAGGAAAACCAGACAACCCACGTGTAAAAAGTGAATCTAAACACAAACCCCATACCCTTCACAAAAATTAACTCAGAATGGATCAATGACATAAATGTAAAATGCAAAACCGAAACTCCTAGAAGATAATACAGAAGAAAATTCTTTGCGAATTTGGGTACAATGAACCCTTTTTAGATATAACATCAAAGGCATGATTCATGAAAAATAACTGATAAGCTGGACTTCATTAAAATTAAAAACTTCACCTCTGTGAAAGACAATATCAAAAGAATGAGAAGTCAGAATGACAGAAAGTATTTGCAAAAGACACATCTGATAAAGTACCATTATACAAAATGCGCACACACACACACACACACACACACACACACACACACGCAAATGTAAAACTTAACAATAAGAAAAAGAGCAACCTGATTTTAAAAAATGGGAAGAGGGAGGAACCAAGATGGCAGAACAGCATGGAAGTTTTTTGTGTGTTTCGCATCCGTGAAATACAGCCAGACCAACACTAAACCATCCTACACACCTAGAACAATGATTGGAGGATTAACACAATAATCTGCACAACCTGAACCACAGAATTCAGCAGTTACGCAGCATGGAGAGGTGAACTTGGGGAGAGAAGCTGGCGGCAGGCATGGAGCTGCTTTTGTAGGCGGAGAGAACACGGACACCGGGGGGCGGGGAAATACGGGAAAAGCACCCCTCCCCAAAAGCAGCTGGAGAGAAAGTGGAAAATTGGAAACAGCCGCAGGGACTAAACTACAAAGGGAGAAGGGAGAAAGAAGAGGATTTAAATTCCATTAAGATTGTAAACAAGGGGAATGCAAACTCTGCAACTCCACAGCTCGATACCTGGCGGTACTCTGGTGAGAAGGGCCAATCCCCAGGAACACAGTGGGGTCCAGGAGGTTCTCAGGCCACATGGGGAAAAAGCAGTTCCACTACTGGAAGGACATTTGGTAGAGACTGTCGAAGCCACCTGGTCCCAGCAGATCCCAGAAAACAGCCACATTCTCTGGTGTTGGAACAAGGTCCTTAAGGGTGAAGCCTGGTGCCAGATGTGTGTTGTGATTTTCCATAGCCCCTGAAACGCTGCTGCTACACTATCTGGAGAAATTTTTCTGGGGCGGGCTGGCACCTGGCCACTGACTCGGGGCACCGGCAGCACCAGGGACCAACAAGCGTTCCTGGGTGCAGCCAACATTCAGCCATTGCTTGGTGAGACCCTCCCACAGAGGGGCAGAACGGGTCAAAGACGCAGTCCTTCAGAAGTAAGGAGGGGCCGGGGAAAACAGCCACATCTGAGACAAAACTAGGGAGAGAGGTACTGCCTGGGGCTTTGTCACAGACAGTGAAGAAAGCTGAAGACACGGGTGCACGATTGCTGATCGGGGAGAACATAGTTTGATACTAGTGACTGGGTACCTGGGTGATGTCATTTTCATCGCCGCCACGCATGTGCATACGCACCTACTAGCATGGCAACAATCCACCCCAGTAGGCTGGCAGCGCCATCTAGTGGAGAATGGAGCCATTACACTGAGCCCTGTCCAACTGGGTCAACCTTGCTCTTCAAGAACAGAAGTCTCACCACCTACTTAGTTTATAGACTATAATGTGCTATATAGTCTGATTTCTAGGGGAGAACGAAGTAATTTCAGTCCTATTTCAATCGGTAGGCAGGTACATCTATTCAATTTTCTTTCTTTTTTTCTTTTACACTACTTTTTCTTGAATACAGAAACAGAAAAAATTCATTTTTATTTTCAATTTTTATTACATATATTTTTATTTGATTTTTTTACTATATTGTTACTTTTGTGTAATTTTTTTCAAATTCTACCTTACTTCCATCATTTTATTTAGTCTACTTCAGTGTATTTACCTTTTCAAATTTTCAAATGATTAACTTTTTTGTTCTTTTTTCTCTTTCTCATTTCTTTTATTTTAATGCAGAAAGAGAAAAAACTTCATTTTTACTTTCAATTTCCATTAAAAATACTTTTCTTTAATATTTTGCTATGTTTTGCTTTGATGTAAATTTTTTCAAATTCTATTTTACTCCCATTATTTTATTTTGTTCTACTACAGTGTATTCACTCTTTCAATTTTCAACAGATTTCTTTCTTTTCTTTTTAGTTTCTTTTCTTTTTCTTCAATAAAGAGAAAAAAATCATTTTTATTTTTAATTTTTACTAAAAATATTTTTCTTTAATATATAGGTCAGAGTTTTGAATGTAGATAATGGAAAGAAGAGTATTGAAGAATACATAAGTAAAATTTAAATAATAAGTTTTATTTTTCTTATTCTTAATTTATCTGATAACAGCTGATCATGGATGGATGCAGTGGCAGCAAGGATGGATGAGGCAGAACAGAGAATCAGCAATATAGAGGACAAACTTATAGAGAATAATGAAGCAGAAAACAAGAGGGAGATGAAGGCAAAAGAGCACAAATTAAGAATTAGAGAAATCAGTGACTCATTAAAAAAGAACAACATCAGAATCATAGGGGTCCCAGAGGAGGAAGAGAGAGAAATAAGGGTAGAAGGGTTATGTGAGCAAATCATAGCAGAAAACATTCCTAACCTGGGGAAAGACACAGACATCAAAGTCCAGGAAGCACAGAGAACCCCCATTAGATTCAATAAAAACCGACCATCAACATTAGATTCAATCAACAAGGTATATCATAGTCCAATTCACAAAATACTCAGGCAAGGAGAGAATCATGAAAGCAACCAGGGGAAAAAAAGGCCGTAACCTACAAGAGAAGACAGATCAGGTTTGCAGCAGACTTATCCACAGAAATTTGGCGGGCCAGAGGAGTGGAAGGATGTATTCGATGTGCTGAATCAGAAAAACATGCAGCCAAGAATTGTTTATCCAACAAGGATGTCATGCAAAATAAAAGAGAGATAAAAAGTTTCCCAGACAAGCAAAAATTAAAGGATTTTGTGACCACTAAACCAGACCCGCAAAAAATTTTAAGGGGGATATACATATACATATATATATATATATATATATATATATATATATATGTATATATATATATACACACACACACATATATATATATACACATATATACAAACATATATATACACACACACACATACATATATACAAACATATATATACATATATACAAATATATATATGTATATATATACACACACACATATATACATGTATATATGTATGTATATATGTGTGTGTATATATATATATATGTATATATATGTGTGTATATATATACAAATACCAAAAGCAACAAAGACTAGAAAGGACCAGAGAACACCACCAGAAACTCCAACTCTACAAGCATCATAATGGCAATAAATTCATATCTTTCAGTACTCTAAACATCAATGGACTCAATACTCCAATCAAAAGACATAGGGTAACAGAATGGATAAGAAAATAAAATCCATCTATATGCTGTTTACAAGAGACCCACTTTAGACCTAAAGACACCTGCAGATTGAATATAAGGGGATGGAGAACCATCCATCATGCTAATGGTCAAGAAAAGAAAGCCGGAATAGCCATACTTATATCAGACAATCTAGACTTTAAAATAAAGACTGTATCGAGAGATGCAGAAAGGCATTATATCATAATCAAGGGGTCTATCCACCAAGAAGACCTAACAATTGTAAACACTTACGCACCAAATGTGGCAAAACCCAAATATATAAATCAGTTAATCACAAACAAAAAGAAATCCATCAATAGTAATATCATCATAGTAGGAGACTTCAACACCCCACTCAAAGAAATGGACAGATCACCTAAATAAAAAATCATCAAAGAAACAATGGCTTTGAATGACACACTGGACCAGATGGACTTAACAGATATATTCAGAACATTTCATCCCAAAGCAGCAGAATATACATTCTTCTCCAGTGCACATGGAACATTCTCCAGAATAGACCATATACTGGGACACAAATTAGCCCACAGTAAGTACAAAAAGAGCGAGATCATACCATGCATATTTTCAGACCACAACACTATGAAACTTAAAATCAACCACAGAAAAAAATTGGAAAGGTAACAAATACTTGGAGACTGAAGAACATCCTACTAAAGAATGAATGGACTAACTAAGCAGTTAAAGAGGAATTTAAAAGGTACATGGAAGTCAATGAAAATGATAACACCACAACCGAAAACCTCTGGGATGCAGCAAAGGCAGTCATAAGAGGAAAGTATATAGCAATAGAGGCCTTCCTAAAAAAGGAAGATAGAGCTCAGATACACAACCTAACCTTACACCTTAAAGAGCTGGAAAAAGAACAGCAAATAAAACCAAAACCCAGCAGAAGACAGGACATAATAAAGATTAGAGCAGAAATTAATGCTATCAAAACCAAAAAACAAAAAACAGTAGAATAGAGCAATGAAGCCAGAAGCGGTTCTTTGAAAGAATTAACAAAATTGATAAAGCATTAGCCAGTCTGATCAAAAACAAAAAGGAAAGCACCCAAATAAATAAAATCAAGAATGAAAGAAGAGAGATCACAACCAACACAGTAGAAATACAAACAATAATAAAGACAATTATGAGCAATTATATGCCAATAAAATGGGCAATCTGGAAGAAATGGACAAATTCCTAGAAACATATACACTACCAAAACTAAAACAGGAAGAAATACAAAATTTGAACAGACCAATAACCAGTAAGGAAATCGAATTAGTAATCAAAAAACTCCCAAAAAACAAAAGTCCAGGTCGAGATGGCTTTCCAGGGGAATTCCAAAAAACATTTAAGGAAGAGTTAACACCTATTCTCTTGAAGGTGTTCCAAAAAATAGAAATGGAAGGAAAACTTCCAAACTCTTTCTATGAAGCCAGCATTACCTTGATTCCAAAACCAGACAGAGACCCTACTAAAAAGGAGAACTATAGACCAATTTCCCTGATGAACATGGAAGCAAAATACCTCAACAAGATATTAGCCAACTGGATCCAACAATATATTAAAAAACCTTATTCACCACGACCAAGTGGGATTTATACCTGGGATGCAGGGCTGGTTCAATATCCACGAAACAATTAGCGTGATTCATCACATCAATAAAAGAAAGGACAAGAACCATAGGATCCTCTCAATAGATGCAGAGAAAGCATCTGACAAAATACAGCATCCTTTCTTGATAAAAACCCTCAAGAAAGGAGGGATAGAAGGAACATACTATTGAGATCATGAAAGTCATATATGAACGACCCAACACTGATATCATCCTTAATGGGGAAAAACTGACAGCTTTGCCCCTAAGGTCAGGAACAAGTCAGGGATGTCCACTCTGGCCGCTGTTATTCAACATAGTATTGGAAGTCTTAGCCTTTGCAATCAGACAACACAAAGAAATAAAAGGCATCCAAATCAGCCAGGAGGAGGTCAAACTTTCACTCTTCGCAGATGACAGGATACTCTATATGGAAAACCCAAAAGATTCCACAAAAAACGGCTAGAATTGATTCATGAATTCAGCAATGTTGCAGGATATAAAATCAATGCACAGAAATCGGTTGCATTCCTATACACCAACAGTGAAGCAACAGAAAGAGAAACCAAGGAATCGATCACATTTACAGTTGCACAAAATAACCATAAAATACCTAGGAATAAATCTAACCAAAGAGGTGGAAAATCTATATGTTGGAAACTATAGACAGCTTATGAAAGAAATTGAAGAAGACACAAAAAAATGGAAAAAGATTCCATGCTCCTGGATAGGAATAACAAATATTGTTAAAATGTTGATACTACCCAAAGCAATCTACATATTCAATGCAATCCCTATCAAAATAACACCAGCATTCTTCACTGAGCTAGAACAAATAATCCTAAAATTTGTGTGGAACCAGAAAATATCCGAATAGCCAAAGCAATCTTGAAAAAGAAAACCAAAGCCGGAGGCATCACAATCCCAGACTTCAAGCTGTACTAGAAAGCTGTAATCAAAACAGTATGGTACTGGCACAAGAACACTCAGATCAATGGAACAGAGTAGAGAACCCAGAAATTGACCCACAAACATATGGCCAACTAATCTTGGACAAAGCAGGAAAGAATATCCAATGGAATAAAGACAGTCTCTTCAGCAAGTGGTGCTGGGAAAACTGGACAGCAACATGCAGAAGAATGAACCTGGACCACTTTCTTACATTGTACACAAAAATAAACTCAAAATGGATGAAAGACCTCAATGTAATACAGGAAGCCATCAAAATCCTAAAGGAGAAAGCAGGCAAAAACTTCTTGACCTTGGCCATAGCAACTTCTTGCTCAACACGTCTCCGTAGGCAAGGGAAACAAAAGCAAAAATGAACTACTGGGACCTCAACAAAATAAAAAGCTTCTGCACAGCAAAGGAAACAATCAGCAAAACTAAAAGGCCACCAACAAAATGGGAGAAGATATTTACAAATGACATATCAGATAAAGGGTTAGTATCCAAAATCTATAAAGAACCTATCAAACTCAATATCCAAAAAACAAATAATCCAGGGAAGAAATGGGCAAAAGACATGAATAGACACTTCTCCAAAGAAGATTGCCATCTGACACATGAAATAATGCTCCACATCACTCATCATCAGGCAAATACAAATCAAAACCACAATGAGATACCACCTTACACCTGTCAGAATGACTAACATGAACAACTCAGGCAACAACAGACGTTGGCAAGGATGCAGAGAAAGAGGATCTCTTTTGCATTGTTGGTGGGAATGCAAGCTGGTGCAGCCACTCTGGAAAACAGTACGGAGGTTCCTCAAAAAATTAAAAATAGAACTACCCTACAACCCAGCAATGGTACTACTAGGCATTTATCCAAGGGATACAGGTGTGCTGTTTCAAAGGGACACATGCACCCTCATGTTTATAGCAGCATATCAACAATAGCCAAAGTATGGAAAGAGCCCAAATGTCCATCGATGGATGAATGGATAAAGAAGGTGTGGTATATATATACAATGGAGTATTACTTGGCAATCAAAAAGAATGAAATCTTGCCATTTGCAACTACGTGGATGGAACTGGAGGGTATTATGCTAAGTGAAATTAGTCAGTCACAGAAAGACAAAAATCATATGACTTCACTCATTTGAGGACTATAAGAGACAAAACAGATGAACATAAGGGAAGGGAAACAAAAATGATATAAAAACAGGGAGAGGGACAAAACAGAAGAAACTCATAAATATGGAGAACAAACTGAGGGTTACTGGAGGGGCTGTGGGGGAGGGGATGGGCTAAATGTGTAAGGAGCACTAAGGAATCTACTCCTGAAATCATTGTTGCACTATATGCTAACTAATTTAGATGTAAATTTAAAAAAATAAAAAATAAAACATTAAAAAAAAAGGTTACACTACTATCCATGATATTTTATTAAGTGATAAAAGCAAGTTGCAGAACAATGCATATAGAATAATCTCATTTTCTGTAAAGAAATAAATTTCCTTTATATTTGTAAAAAACAAAACTTAAATAAATAAATAAATAAATAAATAATGGGAAGAAGACCTTAACAGACAACTTACCAAACAAGACACACAGATTACATGTAAGCATATGAAAAGATGTTCAACATGTCATCAGGGAAATGTAGACTAAAACAATGACATACTACCACATGCATTTTTAAAAAAAAATTTTAAATGTTTATTCAATTTTGAGAGACAGAGTATGAGCAGGGGAAGGGCAGAGAGACAGAGAGACACAGAAACTAAAGCAGGCTCCAGGCTCTGAGCTATTAACACAGAGCCCATTGCAGGGCTCAAACTCATGAACCACGAGATTATGACCTGAGCTGAAGTCAGATGCTTAACCAACTAAGCCACTCAGGAGCCTCCTCATGCCTATTTTAATGGCCAATATCCAAATGTTGAACAACAGGAATTTTCATTCACTGCTGCTGGGAATGCAAAATGGCATAGCTCTTCTGGAAGACAGTGTGGCAGTTGTTTACAAAAGCAAACATATTCTTACTGTATCAGCAATCATACTTTTTGGCATTTACCCAATGGAGTTGAAAACCATGTCTGCACTAAAAACTGCATATACATGTTTATAGAAGCTTTATTCATAATTATCAAAAACTTGAAAGCAACCAAGATATGCTTCAGTAGATGAATGCATAAATAAATTGTGTAACATTCAGACAACAGAATACTACTGAGCACTAAAAAGAAATGAGCTATCATGCCATGAAGTATACGGAGGAAACATAAATGCATACTATTAAGTGAAAGAAGTCAACCTGAAAAGACTACAACTGTATGATTCCATCTTTATGACATTTTGGAAAAGGCAAAACTATGGAAACTTTAAAAAGATTCGTGGTTGTCAGGATTTAGAAGAGAAGGAGGGATGAATAGGGAGAGCACAGAAGATTTGGGGGGCATGAAAATATTTCATAAGATACTGCATTGGTGAATACATGTCATGATACATTAGCCAAGATCTATAGAATGTACAACACCAAGGGTGATCCCTAATATAAACTATCGACTTTGGTTGATAATGATATGTCGGTGCAGGTTCACACATTGCAACAAATGTATTGGTTTGGTGGGGATGTTAATAGTAGAAGAGGCTGGGTATGCATGTGTGTGCACACTCATGCACATGCACAAGGATATACGGAAACCCTCTAAGTTCTGGTCAGTTTTGCTCTGAACCTATAACAACTCTAAAAACCAAAGTGTATTAATGAATAATTTCCATTATTCCAACTCAGATAATATATGCCAACTCATATAACCCAGATGTGAAAACTCTTTATAGACTTTAAAATATCTATTACAAGTATAAAACACTCAATCCAAAAGTTTCAGGACACACTTTCTTTTTAAGGGCATGTGCTCCATTCACCAAGATAGACTACATGCTGGGTCATAAAATAATTGTCAACAAATCTACATGGAATGAGATCATATCATATTTATTTTCAGAGGAAAACAGACATCTACACTGAAAACTAGAAAACATTGTGAGTGGAATTAAAGAAGAACAAGATAAATGGAAAATTATACCATATTCAGGAAATGGAAAACTTAATGTTTGTTAGTTTTATTCTCTTCATTTTGATCTATAGCTTAAATGAAATTCCAATTAAAACCAAATTTTATTTAACTAAAAACCCAATTTTATTTTAGAATTCAACAAGCTTATTCCAAAATTTATATAGAATGTAAATAACCTAAAACTACTAAAGCAACACGCATAAAGGATAAAAAGTAAGAGCAGTTACCTCACCTAATATCAAAACTTTATATTAGACTATAGTAATCAAGATAGTTTGGCGTTAGTGAAAAGATAGACAAATCAATGGAATAGGATAATAAATAGTTCAGTAATAAATCTACTCATATGTATTACTACATATGATTTCTGACATAGAAGCCAAGGCAATCCAATGAATGAAAGGAAAGTATTTTTTATAAAGGATGAACTGGATATCCTTGTCTACAATCAACATTGGCCTTTACCTCACATCATACACAAATATTAACTCAGAATGAGGCATGACTTTCGTGTGAAACCTAACACTACAGTATGTTTGATAGCAGGAGAAAATTCTTATTATCTTGCTGTAGATAAAGATCTCTTAGAATAGGGCACCTGGGTGGCTCAGTCGGTTAAGCAGCAGACTTCAGCTCAGGTCATGATCTTGTGGTCTGTGAGTTCGAGCCCCCACGTTGGGCTCTGTGCTGACAATTCAGAGCCTGGAGCCTGCTTCAGATTCTGGGTTTCCCTCTTTCTCTGCCCCTCCCCTGCTCGTTCTCTCTCTCTCTCTCTCTCTCTCTCTCTCTCTCTCTCTCTCTCTCACAAATAATAAACATTAAAAAAAAATTTAAAGATCTCTTAGAACACAAAACATGTAAAACATAACCACAAAATTGACAAATTAAACTTTATAAAAATGAAAAGCATTCACTCTTTAAATTAAAACGCACTATTAATGAAATAAAAAGGTAAGACATATGCTAGAAAAGTATTTGCAAATCTCTATCAAACAAACTATTAAGGGTTTATAAAAAAGTAAATAACAGTCCATAATCAAAATATAGCAGCACTTTTTAATGGGCAAAAGACACTTCACAAAGATGCAGAAATTGCCAATGAAAACCTAAAAAGTGCTTGACATTATCAGTTATAGGGGAAATATAAATTAATACCACAATGAATACTACTACACAACCACTGGGAATGGCTAAAATCTAAAAGAATAACCATATCAAAGGTTGGCAAGGATACAGAACAACTGGAACTTTCATTCACTGTGGGAGGGAATGTAAAATGATTAATGACACTTTGAAATGCAGTTCAACACTTTCTCTGGTTTTTGAAAAGTAAATATGCACCTACCAAATAACCCAGAATTCCATTTCTAGGTATTCAAGTTAGGCGAACAGGGGAGCCTGGGTGGCTCAGTCGGTTGAGTGACCAACTTCAGCTCAGGTCCTGATCTTGTGGTCTGTGAGTTCGAGGCTCGAGTCGGGCTCTGTGCTGACAGCTCAGAGCCTGGAGCCTGCTTCGGATTCTGTGTCTCCCTTTCTCTCTGCCCCTCCCCCACTCATGCTCTGTCTCTCTCTCTCTCTCTGTCTCAGAAATAAACATTAAAAAAAATTTGTTTTTAAAGACAAAAAAATGCCCACACAAAATTTGTACATGAATGTTCATGGCAGCTTTATATGTAGAAGCCAAAATCGGGAAATGATCCAAATGCCCACCAACAGGATGAATGCATGAACAAACTGTGGTTTATTCATACACTGTAATACTGCTCAGCAATTTTTAAAAAGGCAAAAAAAAAAAAAAAAGAAATATATGATACATGGATAAGCCTCCAAGACATTATGCTGAGTGATAAAAGCCAAGCTAAAGAGAGTATACTCAGTATCATTCTGTTTATGAAAATGTCAGAAAAATAAATAAGCTATAGTGATAAAAAAGCAAATTAGTGATTGCCTGGGGTTAGGGGAGGAGAAGAGATGGATTATAAAAGTGCAGGAGGAAACTTTTGAGTGTGATGGCCATGTTTATTTTCTTGATTATGATGGTTTCATGGGAGGTGTAAATGTAGACCATGATCAAATGTACACTTTTAATATTTGCGGTTGATTCTACTTCAGTTATATCTCAATAAATAGAGTTTAAAAATCTCAGATGCAATGAGCTAAATGTATATATACTGGGAAAGGTAGACAAATAGGAAAGCTACCTCATCCTGTTATGTCACTCTATAGGAAAACCATGTCTACCAACGTAATTTTTTTAATGAAACTTAATTTAATTTTGGGGTTTTTTTTAATGTTTGTTTATTTTTGAGAGAGTCAGAGAGAGAGAGGGATTCAGAGAATCCCAAGCAGGCCCCACGCTGTCAGTCAAAGCCTGATGCTGGGCTTGAACTCAGAAATCAAGAGTAGTACACTTAACTGACTGAGCCACCCAGACACCCCCCGACATAAGTTTTTAAAAAGCATATATATTGGAAAATATATGTAGTAAAAAGATACACAGGCATCATAAAGCAGTAATCAATTTCTTCCTGGAATATTTGAGATGGCTATTATTACTTTAAGGTAGGTTTTCTGGCCTCATAAAACCACTGAAATTGTGTAGCTTATATAAATTATTATTCATTGATTTCTCCCAAGAAAACTGAATGCTAAAATCTTTTCTGAGAAGTTTGAAAAAATGAAAAATTTCATCAACAAGTTTTTCCACTTAAATTGTCATTATATTCTTCTCATTGCTTCAAAAGAAATAGTCTGCCCAAAGATAGAAGACTATTAAAAATAAAAAAGACTTGTAATAACCTGCTTTGATCATTAAAAAAGAAAAAAGATTGAAATAGCAATGCTTTGAAAACTTGAGTTATAATGGCTATAATTTGATATTTAGTGAAGAAAATTCCTGTTTAAAAGACTACAAAAGTAGGGGCGACTGGGTGGCTCAGTCAGTTAGGCATCCAACTTTGGCTCAGGTCACGATCTCACAGTTCATCACTTGGAGCCACGTTTTGGGCTCTGTGCTGACAGCTCAGCGCCTGGAGCCTGCTTTGGATTCTGCGTCTCCCTCTGCCTCTGGCCCTTCCGTCCCCCCTTGCACTCTGTCTCTCTCTCTCAAAAATAAACATTTAAAAAAATTAAAAATAAAAAGACTACAAAAGTAATTTTATTGATAGTGAATACAGGCAATGTAGTTATTTTTCTAATTCAGCTTTCCACACATCTTTGAAGTGTATTATCAAGCTAGGAAAAAACAAAACAAACAAAACAAAACAAAACAAAACCCCAAAAGGCTGTGGATTAGGGTTGGCTGGATATTTTATGTCTGTTTGAAAGTATTCATCTACCCAGACCACGTTTTGCTTGCTAAGGTCTATACCTAGATGCTATCTGTTTCAGGAGGGAAAATTTATCTAATCCCCACAGGACAGCTTGTAAACAAGCAGTAACCCAGGACCTACTCAAGTACTTCATTTACAAGACAAAAAGACCACTTAAAACCTTTGACTGATATATGGGTCACTGTTGCTCACCCCTATCAAAAATGTATAAGAATATTTGACATGTTGGGGTGCTGAATGGCTCAGTCAGTTAAGCGTTGAACTCTTGATTCTGGCTCAGGTCATCATCTCACAGTTCGTGGGTTTGAGCCCCATATCGAACTCTTGATGGTGCAGAGCCTGCTTGAGATTCTCTCTCTCCTCCTCCTCTCTCTCTCTCTCTACCCCTTCCCCACTCAAGCTTGCTTTCTCTCAAAAGAAATAAATAAACTTAAAAGAATGTTTGACATGTCATAGTTGTAAGATGATTTTAAATATAAGTAATTAATACATTATTATTAAGAAAACTACATAGTAATACATAATTAAATTACCCATATGTACATAATATACAACCATATACATGTATAATTAATACTAGTATTTTAAGTACTTTACATACATGAGCTCATTTTTTAAAATATATACTTATAGACAGATTACATTACTATTCCCATTTGAAGAATAAGAAATTAAAATTTACATAAATTACATAGAGAAATATAATTAAGCTATTGTGAGATTCAAAATCAGATTTTTCTGATTCCATAGTCAATTTTTATATTCACTCCACTATGCTGAAATTATATAATCTGAATGATGACTCTATATATTCATTTTGGCATTTCCATATAAACTAATTCGTCATGCTTTAAAAAAATCGGGTTTGCTTTTATCTGTTTAATGTTGAATTCTTAAGTATCTTCGGATTGCAGTTCAAGTAAGGCCATGTTTAGCATTTTTTCCATACCAGTACAATTCCATAAATGTAGGGTAATGTAGGGATGATAGAGATGAAATTATATAATAAACAAATTTGCATCTAAATTGGAATGATACTGTTTCCAAAGAAATGACATTTCCAGTTTTCAGAATAATAACTCACGGATGTTTTTATATCATCTCACGAATAGAACTGTTTATCAAACACTAGAATATGCATACATGGTACCATTTCCATCTCTTATTGTTTTAGTTTAACTTCTACACATTCAGTGGTAGAGATTCAAAAGTCTAGACAGATACCATAATGTAAAACAAAATGAAAATAAAAATATTTGAGTAAATTTTTAAAGAATGATATGTTAACATCATATTCAGATAAGACGAACTAATTTCATAAAAGGAGTCAGAAAGTTTTATTCTGATTTAAAAATCTGTGTTTGAATTACTTCTTTTCTTCATATTCTTTTTTCAAGTGGGGAAGATTAAATTGCTTTTGAAATTTATATACCCACACAATAACACAATTTAGGAAACAAAAGTTGAATTTTATGTATAATGACTTTGGGTATAGTGATAATGATAAACCTTATAGTGAAGTATCTGCATTTATTTACTTTTTCAAAACTAATTGTACTTCATATGAAATGAAAGTTATTTTTATATTTTTATACTAGATATTTTATTTATGTTAATTTATTTTACTTTCTATAATTTATTTTTTTTATATTTTATATCCAAGTTAGTTAGCATATAGTGCAACAATGATTTCAGGAGTAGATTCCTTAATGCTCCTTACCCATTTACCCCAACCCCCCTCCCACAACCCCTCCAGTTAACCCTCTGTTCTCCATATTTAAGAGTCTCTTATGTTTTGTCTTCCTCCCTGTTTTTATATTATTTTTGCTTCCCTTCCCTTATGTTCATCTGTTTTGTATCTTAAATTCCACATATGAGTGAAGTCATATGATATTTGTCTTTCTCTGACTAATTTCGCTTAGCATAATACCCTGTAGTTCCATCCAGAGTTGCAAATGGCAAGATTTCATTCTTTTTGATTGCAAGTAATACTCCATTGTATGTATATATACCACATCTTCTTATATTTGATATTTTAAATAAATATTCTTTTTAAAGCTCCACAGTGTTTCACGAAACTCCAAGATGCAAAGCTGCATAATAAACTTATTTTCACTACTCACTATCACACGCCTAAAGAATTCAATAATGAGTATTTTAAAAATTATTCTTCTTAGTAGTTTAGCAGTTTCTCCAAATAAACAGCTGGAGTTACTCCAGGATTTAGATTGTGGATTATGGATTAGAAAATTAAGAATTAATCAAAGAATATATAATAATCTTTGCTTCTAGTACATCTGTCTTTGGTAATTTACTAGAGGCCCTCTTGACCAGAGGTAGTTTGGTTAGAAGTAGTGAAAACATATGGAAATACTTCACGGAAATCATTTTCATGTATTTTAGGAGTTGATACTGTAATCAGCTTATGAAACACAGAGGCTATTATTACATATTTTAAAAGATGCAACATCAGGTTAAATTATTTATTTTGAAAAAAAGAACATATTATGATAGCCTAAAATCCTAATTCAAAAACTAAACTGGACCCCAGTGAGTATGAATGCAGTGTATGGCAAAGAAAGGGGTGTATAGTCTGTATGTGGGGATTCAGGAGTAAGAGGGGAAGAGCTGTATGAAAAAGAGATGTAATCAACATGTACATATAACAAATATCTTTCAGGGCAGTAAATTTTGAGAATATTAATTGATATGTATTAACGTACATTTTTTATTTATATTCTTATCTATATAGCATATTTATATTTTTTCTCTTCTGTATTTCTTTTTTTTAATTTTTTAAAATTTATTTACTGTTTTATTTGAGAGAGAGAGAGAGAGAGAGAGCAGAGGAGAGGCAGAGAAGAGGGAGAGAGAGAGAGAATCCCAAGTAGGCTCTGCACTGTCAGCGCAGAGCCCAATGTGGAGCTCGAATTCACAAAATGTGAGATCATGACCTGAGCCGAAATCAAGAGTCAAACGCTTAACCAACTGAGCTACCCAGGCACCCCTCTTTTGTATTTCTGTGTATATTCTTATCACTTATGATGAACAAAAGTTACTCTTAATTTCCATTGCTTTAAGTTTCATAGACTCTGTAACTATGTATAACAATAGACTAAACTAATATATGAAATGAAACCATCCACTGATATACTTTGTCCGTATTACTCTTTTATGTTCCTGGAAAATAAGGTTGTATGTATTACAAAAATAAATTTAGCCTGTGAAACTGATGTTCATAGGTAGTTTAATTTCAAAATAGAACTTTGCGAGACTAGAAATTAAGTTAATTTGTTTATAATATTCATCTAATAAATAAATATTCATTATCATTTGTATGCAATCAATAGATGATATTGGAAGATCTGAGACTATATTATTATATATTGCCTGAATAAGTTTATCATTTAATTTAGTATGATATAATGTGTTAAAACATTTTGTTTGGAGTCAAAGGCTTAGGTACCTACAAGTAGAGAAAAATCAGAAACAAACAGAATCTCAACCTGAAAGTGTCACAAATGTTAATTATATTTAAAATTATGCCATAGGTTATGTATAGAAGTACAGGAATGCAACATTCTACTGACACTCGGAATGTATGTTGTTCTTTCTATGAACATACACATTGTCTGTGTGTATATCCAAATACAGAAAATCTTCTGTGTAAACCTTGTCTGTTAATCTGTTATATACCACAGAAGTTTACTTTATTACACTTTGAAAAATAAATTACTCAGAAACTGGATAAAAACAATGATCAGAGTACTGAATGATGTCTCAGGAGTGCATCCTTTTGTGGGATCAGGACTCAGTCTGTTTGTTATGTTAATAATTGACTCAATGAAAATTAAAGCATGCATTACCAGATCCAATGATTGAAGAATTAAAAGAAAGAATGTAATTACCATAATTGGTGAAATATAATTGGAAGAAAACTTTTTACTATGACCTTGACATTATTTAAAAAGTGGTTTTAAAGACCTAAGTTCAGCTTTTGCAATATGATCTCTATTTTATACCTTAGAAACATTAGAAGAACAGAGAAAAGCAAAATACCTGACTTGTACATTTCCTTAAATTAATCTCCCAGAGAAGGAAGCAAAGAAAATGTTCTTTTCTCCAAGGAAAATAATACAAAGTACCAAAAGTAAAGCCATTTGCCCTTCCCAAGAGAAAAGCATGCCTGTGTTCAAATCAACCAATCTCTGTAATGTTTTCTAGTCGTTACAGCCATCATTGTGTACTCATTCTCTTAGGGAACAATAGAAAACATCACCACTATACCCACAGGGGAAGAAAGTAGGTCATCCTTTCGTTTTCAACTTTGCTTTATAGCATATATTGATTGTTACAGTTATTAGCTTAATTCATCTGATTTAATAATATTCAGCTTCAAATAACGTTTGATTTATTTTTACCTCAAAAACTTCTTCATCCAAAATCCTGGTTCCAAAAACCGTGATTCCATTGGTGTCAACGATTGCTCTCTCACTTCTATCAAGTGGTTTTGTGGTTTTCTTCTTACAATCAACAATCATTGTCACAGTCTTCTTCTCCACGCTAATTGCGACCCGATGCCACCTAAAAAAGCCAATTCCTTTGTAAGCTTCGAAGATATTGTTGCCATACCATTACTCATTTTAAAATACAATGTATTGGGGCGCCTGGGTGGCGCAGTCGGTTAAGCGTCCGACTTCAGCCAGGTCACGATCTCGCGGTCCGTGAGTTTGAGCCCCGCGTCGGGCTCTGGGCTGATGGCTCAGAGCCTGGAGCCTGTTTCCGATTCTGTGTCTCCCTCTCTCTCTGCCCCTCCCCCGTTCATGCTCTGTCTCTCTCTGTCCCAAAAATAAATAAACATTGAAAAAAAATTTAAAAAAATACAATGTATTTTAAATTGTGAAAGTGAGCTGAAAATGTACAAAAAGTAGGCTCATTTATTAATCAGTTAACAGGTGACGACTTACTGTTCACCCAGAATAGTGCTAGATACTAAAAACGGTACAAGTGGTATAAAATGCACACCAGGGGTGGCTGTCTATGCTGATAAGGAAGTGCCCATCCTTTGCTACACTTTGTGTTGTTGCAACAAAAGCTTAATATCACCATGTCCTGATGAGTATATGTGATAGAGATCAGGGGTGGGACATGAGGTAAGTAATAGTTTCTATGTACGTAAATGTTTTCTTCCAAAAGGAATTCCACTTAATTTTTTTGTTCTGTTTTTGCTCTAGAGATCCCCTGAGATGAACTGTAAAAGGGTATGTCTACTTATTGAATGACTGCTCCATCTGGAACAACTGAACGTTCTAATTGTAAAACACAATGTGCTTCTCTGTCTTTATTCACATTTATTTCAAGTGCTTTCGTTTTCTTTTTCCACTTTAATTTCAAGACAGTTATAGATCACTACTGTGGGCAGGATCCAAAACTGAGACACAATATCTCTCCTTCTTTCCAGGGTTGGCAGGAAGTGGGAACACTGAAAGAAAGCATAGTCAACGCATGTGTGGAATGAGAGTCTCAATTCACTCTGAAGCTACTGCTCCAGCTAATTCAGGGCAGCGATGACAGGCTTAGGGGGTAGACATGGCCAGCTCTGTGGAAACATATATACCCTAATCTTACTATAAAATGGTGGGTTTTATTAACACTATCTGGTGCTAACATAAACCACTGAGTGAACGTCATTTGGATTTTGCAAACCACTCTGCTTTATATATTTTTTTCCAAATGAAAAACGCTAGATTAATATTGCAGAAGTGTCTAGGACTACATCCATAAAATAAAGTACCTAAAAAGTTGCAGGAGCCTTCCTAAAATGTCTGTTTCATGTGACTTGGCATGGCTACTGATGAGAACCAAGTATATTTCCATATACACTTAATCTTTGGTCTTTCCATAGCACATTCAACTAGCATAGGCGTCTGCTTAGTTTGAATCAAGCAAAGATTTATTTTGGAGCCACTTAATACTGTGAGAGTAAAATTTACACATATTTCTGCCAAGAAGCCTGTGTCTTAACTTAAACCATCTCCACTATTGTAAGTATGTGGTTTTCATTAACAGAAAATAAAAATGAATTCAATTGTTAAAAGTTGATTAGGACTCTAAACTTGACCTTATTGTTGATTAATTTCAGCTCTGATAATAATGATATGTCATAATCATGGTATCATATATAATTATCAAAATATGAAACCATTCTTAACCATTCTTAATTATTCTTTTTTGTACACAGTACATTCACATCATCAGAAAATCTTTTACTCAGTGTATATACAGAATCCAGTGTGTCTCAACTACCCAATCTGGAAGCTCTCTCATCTAGACTCCTTAATGGTCTCTGCTTCCACTCTCATGCAACTGTGTAGTGACCATTTTAACTTTATTTTTTTTTCAACGTTTATTTATTTTTGGGACAGAGAGAGACAGAGCATGAACGGGGGAGGGGCAGAGAGAGAGGGAGACACAGAATCGGAAACAGGCTCCAGGCTCTGAGCCATCAGCCCAGAGCCTGAGGGGG
>NW_024412388.1:88793488-88887272 GCF_014898765.1 Herpailurus yagouaroundi
GCCGACCTCACGCCCAACTTTTGCTTTCTCGCTCCCTACACTCCAGCCACATTGCTGCCTCTTTGCGGTCCTTTGCACATGTTCTTCACTCAGCCAGAAGTGCTCTTCCTCCCTATCCCCACATGGCTCACTCCTTCACTTTCAACATGCCTTTGCTCAGTGTAACAATATCAAAGAGATGCTTTATTGAAAACAGCATCCCCTTAAATTCCTTACACTGATTTATTGTCATAGCATCATTTTTCATATTCATTATTAAGGATAGTATTTAAATTGCTCATAAAAGCCTAGTTTTTCCTGCCACTAAGATGAAGTTTTCTCCATGGTGCTGACAAAGATACATTGAGCGTGGATTTTTTTTCATCTGCATGGCCATTTCCTTCCTACATTTATGACTAAATGTCATATTTCAGATCAGGCTAATTTTAGAAGCCTAGATTCAGCAATAAAATGCCAAGTAAATTTAGCAAACATTTATTTGTATTTAGCTGTTCCCTAAGTGAAAGGCAATGTTCACAATGCAGAATTCAGAATTCAGGATGATTTTCAGAAGAGTATGATGGTTACTATCGAGCCTAACTACCTCCGCCACTTTGAAAATATATGATCTCAGGCAAGTTACTTACACTTTCTGTGCCTCAGTCCCCTATTCTGTAAAATGGGTTTATTAACATTATTTTCTTCAAAGAGTTGTGAAAATTAAATTAGTTGACTACGTATAAAGTGCTTCAAACAGTACATAGCCCATATCAAGCATTATGAAAACTTCTTATGATTGTCAATATTAACATGCTTGAAAAAAAGGCAAGTCAAGTCAGGTCATTCCTCTGCTCAAAAAGTCTACAGTGACTTCCCATGTCACTCAAGATAGAACCCAAAGTGTTAGACCCATCAACAAAGTGTTATACCATTTGGCCTCCCATGGCTCATCCTCATCATCCCACTCAGCTCCTGCCACGTGGGTATCCTTGACATTGCTTAGACAAATCAGCCACACCTGGAATCAGAGGCTGTGTATTTGCTTCCCCTCCTCCTGGAATAGTATATACTATTAGTTAGTATAATTAGTTAGTATACTATTAGTTAGTATATAATAGTATATACTATTAGCAAGGCATGCACCCCAGATTCTTCACCAGTCACCTTCTTAGTGAGATTTTCCCTGATCTCAATCCTTAAAATTGCACCCTCCACCACCATCTCCTATCTTCCTCGTTGTCTACCCAGACTAAAAGAAACTATGTGCAATTAGGTATTTTATTGTTTTGTTCATTGCCGTATCTCTAATCTCTAGAAAAAACTGCTTCATACTTTATGAATATTTGTTGAATGGTTAAATGAGATAATTGCTTTCAACATGGTGAAAACATTGAATTATTATGTTACTTACTTCCCGTCAGCGATGTTAACGGTTCTGAAGAGGGGATAGTCTTCAGGGGCAGGTTTTCCAGTGTGGTCTTCAAACAGGAAAACAGGTGATCTCCCAACCTCAACACCGACTTGCTGAATACCATGCTCATTATATATAGATAAAAGGAAAGACTGAATTCCTTTTTTGGGTTTTATTGTAAATAATATTGAAAAATCTTCTGGAAAAGTTCCTCCTGAGAAGAGAAGGCCAAAGGCTCAGGAATGTCAAATTCCCAAATTATTCCTGGATCACCCTAATTTTTTAACTTCTTAGGTGGCCTTAATGAGTCATGCTGATTAGAAGGGGCACATGCACCCCAATGTTTATAGCAATGCCATCAACAATAGCCAAATTATTAAAAGAGCCCAAATGTCCATAGACTGGTCAATGAATAAAGAAGTGGTGCTCTCTCTCTCTCTCTCTCTCTCTCTATATATATATATATATACACACACACACACACACACATACACAACGGGATATTACTTAGAGATACAGAAGAATGAATCTTGTCATTTGCAACAACATGGATCAAGCTAGAATGTGTTATGCTAAGTGAAATAAGTCAAACACAGAAAGAAAAATATCATATAATTTCACTCATATGTGGAATTTGAGAAACACAACAGATGAACATAGGGGAAGGGAAGGAGAAACAAGATAAAAACAGAGTGAGGCAAACCATAAGAGACTCAAACACAAAGAACAAACTGAGGGCTGCTAGAGGGAGGTGGGGAGGATGGGTTAAATGGGTGATGGGCATTGAGGAGGGCACTTGTTGGGAAGAGCACTGGGTGTTACATGGAAGTGATGAATCCTGGGATCTACTCTGGAGACCAAGACTATATACTGTGTGCTAACTCACTTGAATATAAATAAATTTTAAAAAACAAGTCATGTAAATTCAAACAGTAATAACAACACAGATTAGAAAACAAATGGGAAAGGGACAATAATAAGCTTTCTCTGAAATAATTGTCCAAGCTATATTCAAATTTTAAACCTGCTCATTTAAAGCACAATGACTATGTAGAATTCAACTCAAAGTTAGGAAACAATATCAATCATTTTGCCAGTACAATAGTAAATGCACAATAAGAACTTTTAAAATAAAAAAATACCACTTTGATCTAAGATTTGTATTTTCAGACTTCTCTAATCTGTGGCCATACACCCTCTCTTTAAAGAGGCATCGCAAGCACACGATATATGAAGGTATTTTTTTGTCATCCATTAAAAGCTAAAGAGTTTCTCATCAGTTTTTCCTATCACACAAAAGGCAATTTCACCAATAAAAAGCTTATAGCATTATAAATCTGAACTATCAGATACTTGGTTAATTTGATTCTAAATTCAAGAGGGCAAACTGTCTTTTTTTTTTTTTTTCTTTTCCCTCTTACCACTATACTCTAAATATCCAGCATGGGGCCAGATCTACCTAGGTGCTTAGTAAGTATTTATTAAGTAAACACATCAGTTAAATGACTATCACAAATATTTCTCAGATAGTTAAGCAATGGCTGCTTGTATATGTTTTATAAAAACATTGCATGTTAAATTTTGCATTTTACTCTTCAAAAATACTTTTACATATATATCTTATTTGAGCCTCTATCTACCCTGGAATAGAAGTAAAACAGGCATTATAATTCAAAGGATGAGATTATTTCAGTTAAAAAGTTTCCCGTGTGCAAAACTCGTGTTTATGTGCGTGTGTAATCAGTGATACCTAGGACAACACCAGGAGCTTCCATATTCAATCCATTCATTCTAAATTCTATTCTACACGGTAGTATAAAATAATAAAAATACTCTGAATATGACTGCCACGGATTCAAATTCAAAAGATTATAGGACACCAGCAATTCTAAAACTTTATTGGAATAGGAGAAATGTTTGTGTGTAAAGGTATCTTACATCAATTCACCAAAACACTATTTATAATCCTGAAATATTAAAATAGCCTGTAATGGTTGGGACAGGCTAAATAACATATAAAACATCTGCATATGCAGTGTTTGTAGACACTTAAAGTAGTAGGAGACATTTTACGAAATTGGAATTATTTAAAATGTGGAAATTAAATAAGAGTATGTCACAGAGAAAGCAGTCAATTAATGTTAGGTATTTGGTTCTATAATATCTACTTATATCTGTATGTATTTCTATATCTTTATCCATACGTATCTATATCTACATAGATAAATAGGTATCTCCAAACTAAAAAGTTATTTATTAAAAATTATTAATTTTATTTTTAAAAATAATTTACCAAACAACTTTGCCATATCACAAGTAGGTCATAAAAGCTCTGCTATCACATCAAAAATTATTTAAATATAGATACAGTTTTGTTTCATTTAGATGTCACAAAGACATCCAATTTTATTTGTATATAAATCAACAGAAGAAAGATAATCATATAAATAAAATGGAAAAGTAATAAAACATTAATTAATAAAACATGTTTTACCTGCTTATACTATAAATAAAAATCTAGGTAGGTAATCAGCCTGCTATTGAAGAAGCTCCATGGCCAACTTTTTCTTCAAATAAGTAGCTCAGAATGTTGAGAATCACAGGAATTCTTTCCCTAAATGTACCTCAATTTTTCAAATATCTCCTACATTGAAAAAAAAAGATGCTAAAATATTATGAGCTAGGGGAAAACAATTATTTTTTTTCCATTTTTGCAAAACCATCATGAATTAATGTCTACATAGAGACATTTAGGGAAAAAAGAATTCCAGGAAAGAATATATTCATATAAGATTAAATAAGTTATAACAAATTATAATTAATGATCCAATTTGTACAGAACGACTTTTGAAACTGTCATGTGCTAACCACTAATGAGTAAAATCTTTCAATTATATAAGTATTTCCCAATTAAAAAAAATTAATGTTTATTTTATTTTTGAGACAGAGAAAGACAGAGCATGAGTGGGGGAAGGGCAGAGAGAGAGACACACAGAATAGGAAGCAGGCTCCAGGCTCTGAGCTGTCAGCACAGAGCCCAACGTGGGCTCTTGACAACCACAAGATCATGACCTAAGTGGAAGTCGGACGCTCAACCGACTGAGCCACCCAGGCACCCCAAAGTATTTCCCAATTTCAAATTAGGCAATAAGATTATAATTATAATCTTTATGCTATGACATTTCAAAAAGAGAATTTAGCTACCTAAAAAATCATGACTTGATGTCAAAATATTCAGTCTAACCTAGGCACCCCACCTTAGTTTCTTCCCTATAAAACACTAAGCAAAACTGTCCATAACTGACTAAATGTATGAGAGAATTCATTATGATATTACTTCAACAACAGGAATGCAACCACTTACTATGTGAAATTTTATCTCAAATAACAGTGATCAGTATACATGATAAAATAAAATGTGAAAATTTTCAACTTAAATAATTTGTGTTTTGAAATGTATAAATGTAAAGTAAAAGCATCCACTTTGTTGAATGACTGCTGTTAAAGAAAAAATACTATTACTACTTTTGATATGCATGTAAACATAAAATCATACATATATAATAATCATAATTCACACTGAATATATCAAATCCAATACTGATTCTTAAAATGGGCTTTTAATATCAATAGATAGTACATGCATAAATAAATTTTATATAGAAAAGTCACAAAATTTCATTATTTGATTTTAATTTTCTCAAATTGTGGTTAATATATTTCCATGTGTCATATGTCTCCCTTTAACTAAAATACCTTTTGATGTAGCTTGGTGGTCAGCAGGATTTTGAAAATGAGGAGGGAAGGCCATTTTTGCATAGTGAGAAAGCTCACTTCATCTAAAAGAGACAGAGACTGTCTCTCAGCTTCACATCATTCACTGGTTCTGTGATTATATTGAAATACTTTACATTTCTAACACCTAATCCATTACTTGGGCTTAAACAGTCTTCTCTCCAGATGGATATGAAGATAAAGATCAATATACACAAAGTTTCTTGTATAGCATCTGTCCCACAGCAGGTGTTCTAGAGAAGGCAGATAGAACTTGTAAATTATAGCTTCTATTCAGGTCACATGTACAGTGTTCTCAGACAGTTAAATTAAAGGTCTCAAATAAGGACTTTAGAGGGCATGTACCTTAATTAAACAGAATTTTGCAGTGACCATCTGATAACCCTTCAGCCCCAGCCCAATATTGAACTTTCCAATACTACTACTTACTTTTTTCATTAGAAAAGAAGTCGCTATTATGTCTTCCCATAATGGAAGAAAGAGTATTCCAAATAATTTTTCAGAGATCTTTTTTACTCATTTGATAAAGAATAATATTCATTGTTTGGATGTTTTTAACTATGAAAATGTCACTGATCGTTTTTATTAATTGCCGTTTTGCATTGTTTGACAGGAAGCTTTACCCAAATGGAAGATTAAGTTTAAATTCACTTGCGTGGGACGGGCGGATGAGGTCTCTATCAGAGGAGTCTCTTCCTATCTGAAATAACTGTTTTGAGAATTATGTGCCTAAGTCACAATATTGTGAGAAGGGGGAAAAAAAAACCTTCAGTATAAATGAATATTGTTAACTCTCATGAAAGGAGAGCCCAGAGGCATACATTATATTCTTTTCCACAGATAACAGAAATGATTGGATTAATCAAACTAACTACCAATTTGGAAGGCACAAAAACTGACCCTGAAGTGATGAACCAAAATATAAAAAATTAAAAATTAACTTTTTGAGTATTTCTAAAGCTTTTCCATTAATGTATTTTTCCCTGTTTTTTTTTCTCTTGACAATTCCCATCCCTATCCTATTTCTGCATTGGAGTGCAGATAAATAGAAAAGCAACATTATTTTTACATTTGCAGCTTTTAAATTAGATTTTTAACATACTTTTATGGATTTAATAACTATTTTAATTTTTAATTCCAAAGTCAGAAAAATTGTGCATTGACATTCTTTGTATTTGCGGATTGTTGCTTTTGTCCATCACAAAGGATTGCAAAACAAGAAATATTTGGGAAAGATCAATGAATTGATCAAAATAAATGTGTTTGCAAAAATACTTTAAAATGTCCATCCATGAAAAATATATTACCTTGTTTTGTAGTTAGTCCCTTGATTTCTAATTTTTCTATTGTTAGAAAATAGTTTTTTGTGAAAAGAGATAATTCAAATCCCTTCAGGTAGGGACAGTGGAGAGGATTATATGAAGAATTTAAATGATAAATTGTTTTGGGGTGCCTGGGTGGCTCAGTCAGTTGAGCATCTGAATTCAGCTCAGGTCATGATCTCGCAGTTCGTGGGTTCAAGCCCCATGTCGGTTTCTGTGCTGACAGCTTGGAGCCTGAAGCCTGCTTCAGGTTCTGTGTCTCCCTCTCTCTGCCCCTCCCATGCTCGTGCGCTCTTTCTTTGTCTCTCTGTCTCTCAAACATAAATAAACATTAAAAAAAAAATAAACAATAAATTATTTCTGAGAGGATTCCAAAGCACTAAAAAGAAACACTTGATAGTATAGTGAATATTGGCTTTGGCAACAGACAAGACCTGGATTAAATCAAGACCCCTCGTAATGTGGACAAGTCCAAGAACCTGAGTGAAACTCTATTTCCTCTTCCATCAAATAAGGATGGGAACACTCAATTCAGTACAGTTGTAAGAAAAAAATAACTGATGTGTGCAACAGCAGACTTGTAACAAGTTACTGTTTTGACTATGTGACACTCAGAAATTGTCAGCTCATCACTCAACTCCCTTTCCCTACATTATCATGATTGCAGATAATTAGTGTTATCAGGTTAATCAATACTTTCATGGAAAGAAATAATATTCACCAGGTATTTTTCAATACCATTACAAAAACTTTCCAGGTAAAGGTTTACAAACTCTCTAAACCCAGATCTCCTTATAACTGTGACATGGGGCTTTTACTCTATTTAAGAGAAGAACAGGATCCCAAAATAATACTGAATTATCTGTTTTATAATATATCCTAAAGAAGTATTTCTTTCAACAGAAACTTAAATTAATTTCATAAAGACACTCACTAAGTATGTCTAAATCCACATGCCCATTCAAGCCACATGGGTAGTCATTATGGGTAAAACTGCCATGTTATCCAGTGAATAAATTCTATAGGATTATATGCAGAAATGAGCTAGATATAATGTTGTTTTCAATTTTTATCATCTGGAAATAAAATGATAAATTATTAAATTTTCAAATAAACATATCTTCTGTGATTGTGTTGAATTAAAACTGGCAATTATTAAATCATCAGTTATTTCCATTAAGTCACCTTAGTGACCACAACGTATTCAGTGTCCTATATAGGAAAGAATTATATCTGCCCCAATAATTGTGCACTATACAGCATGATAAAAGGACACAAAATAATTAGCAAAGTGGTGACAGTTCTAGTAATAAAGTGAACATACCTGAAAATAATTGTTTTGTTGGAGCACTGAGTTGTGCTTGCTTTGAAACTCTGTAAGCAGTATCCGAACCTTTTGAATTCTTTCTGTTTGTGCAAAAGCCCGTTGTTTTTGATATTCCCTCTGGAGAATTGTGAAAATCTAGAACTTTTAGTACATCGACTGGAGCAGCTGAAAAATAAATTAAAGGCAAAAAAAATTGAACAAATAATCTAGCATAAAAATGAGTATTTTTAAAAGAGAAAACTGTTTATTATTCTACTCTCAAATCTGTCACTTAACACATCTCCCTGTTATCTGGGTAGGAGACTGAGAAGTGGGGCAGCAGGTAAAATATAAACTAAAAAATTCTCAATGCAAAATATCTCAAATCAAGAATATATTTGTGGAAAAGCAAACAGAAGATATTCATATTTTGGGGGGGATAAGCAGATTTGGAATTGAATATATAAAATATTTGTTACCTGGTATATATTATGTATTTAATATATAATAGAATATATGTAAATTTACAATCTGATGCATCTCCATTACAATTTATAAAGTCTTTAATCATTCTAAGTAATTTCACTATCTGGAGTTGAAGTGAAGGCCAGCATCTGGACATATTCCATTAATTTCTAATAGATTTACTATTCAACTATTTATAAGATACATAAAGGTGATTTTCATGGTTCAAATTCACAATGAACGTTATACATAATGATTGCAAAATGTGCAGTTACTAAGCCATATTGTACACACAAAGTTAAAAGTTGTTAAAAAGAATAGGTAACAAAACATGCCTATATTCTATTGACTTTTTGTCTTTGTTCAAAAATAAAAATATTCAGAGAAGGCTATGTGTTGGCCAATGTATTACTGAGCATGTCTGAGACATAAGTCCTTACTGCAAGTATATAGGTTCCAGTTCAGAAGTAAAAGAGATCACTTCTACCAATAGAAGTGAACCAATATTATTGATTTGAAAAGTTTTGATGTCAGTTAAAAAAACAAAACAAAACAAAACAGAATTTCTATCAAATTTCAAAATATGCTGGGATTTATAAATATATTGTTTCTGGAAGGACTTAATGAGAATGGGAATGGGACTGATTTTAGAATCAGAAAATATCATCACAATTCATCACGATCCATAAAGAGTGACCTGTAATGGGGTGCTGTTCTTTGAAAATTATGATTTCAGAGTGCCTGAGTGGCTCAGTCAGTTAAGCAACCAACTCTTGATTTTGGATCAGGTCATGATCTCACAGTTTGTGGTTTCGGGTCCCATGTCAGGCTCTGCAATGACAGCACAGAGCCAGCTTGGGATTCTTTCTCTCTCTCTCTCTCTGCCCCTCCCCAATTTGTGCATGGGCATACACTCACTCTCTCTCTCTCTCTCTCTCTCTCTCAAAATAAATAAACTTTAGGAAACTCTAAAAAATAAAATTATTATTTTTAACTATTTTTTTATAATAACCACCAGTTCATTACAGAATACATGAATGAATGAATGCGTGCTTGTGAGCACTGTATACTTGGTCATTTCCTTAGTTAATTAAATTTTAGGGGCATTTACTTCCACATGTACAAATATATGTGGATGAAGGTTTCTATAATTTACCTTTTAGAGTATAACAAGTGTAATTTCCTTTAACAATACTCTGTATACCTATTTTATCAAGCCTCTGAGTGAAAATCAACATACTATCCAGTATAGGGCACATTCTTCCAAATTATTAAAAAAGAAGAGAAAAATATTCTCTTTGTGGAAATCAGACAATTCAAAGGGATCATCAACTCTACCAAATATGACACTCTCTAGTTTAGCCTTGGAATACTTAAAAGAATAACAGCATTCAAGAACATTTTTGCTGTAGTCCTGCTTGTGATGGTCAATTATTTTAGGCCCATAGGGATACTGGACGTTCTTAACTTTCTTTTCTCTTATCATAAAGTAAAAAAGAAAGTTATAATATTTTTAAATTTTTAATAATTTCTATTTTTTGAGGGAGGGAGCATGCAAGTGGGAGATGGGGCAGAGGGACAGGAAGAGAGAATCTTAAACAGGCCACATGCTCAGCACAGAGCCCGATGCAGGGATTGATCCCACAACCCTGGGATCATGATCTGAGCTGAAACCAAGAGTTGAGACTCTTTAACAATTGAGCCACCCAGGCGCCCAAGAAAGTAGTAATTTTTAATAGCTTTCATGTCTAGAAAGCCTAATATGTGCCAGTCACTAAGCTAAGCTCTTTATAGACTTTTCAGAGCATATGTTCTTATCCCTACTGTGCAGATGAAGGAATTGAGAGCCAGAAAGCAAACTAAGGATACTCCTGAGATCTGGGCAAACATCAAATCTAGGCTCTTTCCACTTCACCACCTTCATTGCTCTACCCCATAAACAAAAACTCTGTAAAAGAAAGTTAAAACATAAATATAAATATACAATTATCTTGAGACAGTTAATTGATTCCTGATGTTTATATTTGCTTTAAATTAAACTCAATTTATGTTTCAGGGTCTAAATTCCTCTTAAAGAGACTATTTATAAAATTCATAGCATCTTATCTGCTTATTTTGTCTTATCTTCTTGCTCTGAGGCCATTAGCAAAAGTACATCTGAATAGGGTAAAGACTCAAGGACAGACATGAACACAGCTATGAAGGCTGTAATTCTATGAAGAAAATGATGCAGTCCCATGGTCATGGTTCCAATTGCTTATGGGCAAATAATAACTAAAATAAACTGCACATGCCACCTCTCCAAAATATCTTTCCACAGGATGATATTTTCCAAGAGTACAGATTTTGTCACACGTGCTTCTTCCTACCTTGAAATAGTGTGATAAAAACACATTCCCTCTATAGGATTCAAAATAAGAGCTCTATTTTTAAAGCCTCACAAAATTCTTTATAGAGACGCATTATATGAAATAATTCATTCTTCAAAAATCAATTAAAAATAGGGACAAGTAAAAACCTAGATTTCAACTAGTTTTTTTTGTTTTTCTAAAAAGGCATATCAAGGGGCACCTGGGTGGCTCAATTGGTCAAGCGTCCCACTTTGGCTCAGGTCATGATCTCAAGGTTAGTAGGTTCAGTACAGAGCCCACTTAGGATCTTCTGTCTCACTCTCTCTCTGCTCCTCCCCCCCATAACGAAACATTTTAAACAATAAAATAAAGATAAAAAGGCATATCAAGTTACAAAAAAATGTAAAACCTGGTTAATCAAGTTTTAAAGTTTTTCCCTTCAAGCAAACTAAATAATAAATTAAGCCACTTTGAAATCTGCCTGCTATTTGATTTCATAATCATAGCATTTAACAAATTCTCATAATAAGAATTCCATGGTTTTATACATACACACATATACATATACATATACATATACACACACAGAGAAATGCTTCTTCATATTTTATTAACTGAATTGCAATTGTTTAAATATTAAAAGCAGTAATTTGTTATAGCTTAACTTGATATATCTAAAAAAGCAAAATTTCCATTTTCAAAGCAATTCTTAAATGCCCTTTATATTTGAATTGTTTTCTTGTTGCCAATAGCTGATGACATAGATCATGATTAGAATTTCAGATGTACCCAATCAGCACAATATTTTGTTAAACAATGTTTTTCCTGCCTTTTATTGTATACTGTTGCAGTCTATTAAATGGGAGAATAAGATATCAGAGCCCAGTGCATTACTACAATAGCCATTTAACTGGTTTCCATGTCTTTTCTAATCATTCTACATACCACAACTTGAGCAAGTTTCCAAAACACCAGGCTTTATGTCACTCTGCTGCTTAAATTCCTTCAGTGAACCCAGTAACTTCTGGATGGTATGCACAGAACTTGCATATAAAATCCTGAAGATCTGAACACATCCATTTGTCCTGCCTGTACCACCCCTAGTGTGGTATGCACCTCCATCATTTGTTTTTTTGGTTTTTTTCATTGTCATTTCCCCTAACTCCTTCCTCATTCAGCACTGTAGCTATACTGAACTCAGACTTGCCAGAACCTCTCATCTTCTTTCTCCTACCTCTGGGCCCTTGAACCCCATTTCCCCTGTCTGAAACACTTAGCTTCACTTCACCTGAGGAATACATACGATATAAGTCATGTGTAATCTGCTCCAGAAAGCATTTCCTATCTCCCAAAACTCATTTAGATATATGCTTACCTTTATTATAGCACTTTTCACCCTTGGTTTTAATTTTTGCCTATACTTAATTTTTTTTTTCTTTACTAAAACTAGAAAAGAACAGATATGTATACACACACATACACACACGTACATGAGCTCTATAAAATACTGGTTGAGTGTGAAACATGATAACGTGAAAATACATAGAAGCAACTTTCTCTGAAGTCCACAGGGCTCTCTTGTCTTGAAACAAAAAATTTGAGGGCCTACTATGTCTTTTTTATTACGTTCTGCTGATCTCTTAAACATCCCGACTCATTCATTGATTAGTCTGTCCCAAGTCTTTAATCTTTTCCCTCTGTTGCCTTCAGTGTCCACATGGATTACTGATGTAAAGGCTCACAATGCTTTGATTGTTTCATCTCTAATTAATTCCTCCTCTAAACTTCACATACTCCCATGACCAGTAAGGAGTAGATGACAGCAATACATAGTGTTGAAGAACTGGGATTGCTCTGAATCCCACCCCTGGCACTTAGCATATGTGTGATTTGGACTCAGTATTTAACTGCTTTGTCCTCAGTTTCTATATCCGTAAAATGAAAATAATAAAAATATTTACCTAAGTTTATGAGCATGCATTTGTGACAATGCCTTAGCACAGCAGCAGGAAAAATTATGCCTGTGGGATAAGACCTTTCAGACTATTTTTGCAAAGGTACATGACATAAGAATGTTTTTTTTACATGGCTAAAAAAAATAAAAGAAGCATAATTTTGTGGCACGGGGGAATTATACGAAATTTAAATTGCAGCATCTACAAATAAGAATTTTATAATACTATAGCTACACCCAATCACTTATATGCTGTCCATAGCTGCTTTTGCCCTACAAGAGTTGTATAGCTGTGATAGAGACTGTATAGCTAACAGTAGCTGAAATATCTACCATGTGGTCCTTTTAAGCTGAGTCCTAAAGGATGGGTAAAAGTTTATAAGCCAAGAGGAGGGTGACAGAAATATCAGATATGCAACACAGATACAAGACAGCATAGAGTACAAGGAAATGAAAGTAATCATAGTTGCCTGACAAGACATCAGCACTGAATAAATTTAAATGTCCAAATTCTCCCTGGGTGTATCATGGCTGCTGAGGACCTCTTGAGAAAAATCAGATATCCACCATGGATATTAAGAGCTACAATCTCCAAAGGAAACATCCACACTAACTCCTATCTACTTCTCCTACCCCAAATGTTATGGTCCAGCTGAAATAAACTTCTCTTAGTTTCTAGAATATATTGTGCTCCCTTTCTGGGGATTTATTTTTTCAATCCTTCCTAAATTGGCTAAGGATAATTGTTTTTCAACCCTAGCTGTGATTAGAATTTCCTAGAGAACTTTTAAAACATAAGAATGCCTAGGTACTACATAAGAACTTATAACTAGAATGACTAGGTGAAGCAGGAGGCAGGGAGGGCAGGCATTAATTTTTTAAAAGTTTCCCAGATTAATCTAATGGGTAGCCAGGATTAAAGCCAGGTGGACTGAGACCTAATCAACGTTTTGATCTCCACCTAATCACTACTTCCTTCAGGAAATCATTACTTATCTCTCCCAGGCTTGGTTATATGACCCACTCACATGATCTCAAGTACCCTATACTCCCCTTGGATAACTCCACACTCTATTTTGTTTGCTTGCTTAATTATCTCATTTTCACTCAGGCACAGGGTATGTCTAAACTCCCTGTTACAAACTCATACCACCTAATTTCCCTCTCTCTCTCTGCTAAACTTATAATTTATTGTTTGATGTCTGCTTCCCCTGATAGATTGTAAACCCTCTGACAGCAAACATCAGCACTATAGATGTTCACTATAGTATTCATAAATAACATAGCAGTTGACACATAGTAAGTAATCAGTAAAAGTACATTTAATGAATGAATGAATAAATGAATGACTGAGCAGCTACATCCTGCCTTAGAGCTAAAGTTTCTTTCCCACCAGTCTGAGAAGGAACATGAAGAGGGTTGGAAATGGCCTTTACAAACAGCACCTTGAAGTGCTTTCCAAATCAGATTGTTTCCATTTGATTCAAGTGTGGCAAGAACACAGTTCTCAAGTGGCCTTTGTAAAGTAGGTGCTTTCCCGCTTCTAGGGAATCACTTACCTTACCTTGTACCTCACATCACAGGCCACATATCAGACATATTATAGGATAAATAAAAATAAAACAAAACACAGAAAAAGTTATAAACTATCTCCCATCCAGTCATGGAATGCTTTGCTGCTTTAGATAAATATCAAAACACCAGAAGTGCTACTGTGTTTATGTGGTGGTGGAATGCAGAGTTGACAAAAGAAAAGTCAGAGTCAAGTGACTATTATTATAATTTAACTAACACCAATACACTTCTCTACATCAGAATCACAAGAGCTCTTAATAAAGAGTCTAAAAGGTAGGATATGACAGGTGAATAGGCAACAGTTAATAACTTAGCTTCTAAGGCTGGAACTGCCCAACTTCTAATCCAAGTTTTTCCAACATCTAGTTCAATGTCTGGTCCAAGCATTTATTATCCCTGTGACTTTGGGTAACATACTTATGCCTCTAAGACTTAATTTCTCCAATTTAGCCTCATTTTGAGAATTAAATAGGATAAAGCATTTTAATCTCGGATGATAAGGTCTAACACATAGTAAGTCCTAAATAAAAATAGTATCTGAGGAAGAGCCAAGATGGCAGAACAGCATGGAAGATTTTTGTGTCTCGCATCCATGAAATACAGCCAGACCAACACTAAAATATCCTACACAGAGAAATGATTGGAGGATTAACACAACAATCTGCACAACCTGAACCACAGAATTCAGCAGGTACGTGGCATGGAGAGGTGAACTTGGGGAAAGAGAAGCCGGCAGAGGGCAGGGAGCCACTTTTGCAGGCGGAGAGAAGACGGAGACTGGTGGGGGGAGGAATAGAATATGAAAAAAGCACCCCTTCCCAAAAGCAGCTGGAGAGAAAGTAGAAAATTGGAAACAGCCGCAGGGACTAAACTACAAAGGGAGAAAGGAGAAAGAAGACGGTTTAAATTCCATTAAGACAGTAAACGAGGGGAGTGGAAACTCTGCAACTCCACAGCTCCATACCTGGTGGTGCTCTGGTGGGAAGGGTGAATCCCCAGGAACAGAGTGGGGTCCGGAAGGTTCTTGGGCCACATGGGGAAAAGAGGTTCCACTGTTGGAAGGACTTTTGGTAGAGACTGTTGAAGCCACCTGGCTCCAGCAGACCCCAGAAAATGACCACATTTGCCGGTGCTGGAAACAAAGTCTTTAAGGGTGAAGCCTGGTGCCAGATGTGTGTTGTGATTTTCCATAGTCCCTGAAAAGCTGCTGCTACACTATCTCGCGAACTTTTTCTGGGGCAGGCTGGCACCTGGCCACAGTCTCGGGGCACTGGCAGCAGCAGGGTCCCACAAGCGTTCCTGGGTGCAGCCGACATTCAGCCATTGCTTGGTGAGACCCTCCCACAGAGGGGCGGAACGGGTCAGAGCTGCAGTCCTTCAGAATTAAGGGGCCAGGGAAAACAGCCGCATCTGAGACAGAACTAGAGAGAGAGGTACTGCCTGGGGCTTTGTCACAGACAGTGAAAAAGAGGGGAGTGGATGAAAGCTGAAGACAGAGGACTGGTACAAGATTGCTGATCCAGGAGAACAGACTGGGTAGCTGGCTGACACCATTTTCACCACTTCCGCGTATGTGCATATACACCTATGAGCCCCACAACAATCCACCGCAGTAGGCTAGCAGCGCCATCTAGTGGAGAATGGAGCCATTACACTGAGCCCCACCCAACTGGGCCAACCTTGCTCTTCAAGAACACAAGTCTCACCACCTACTTAGTTTATGGACTATAAAGAGCTACACAGTCAGCCATCTAGGGGAAAATGAAGTAATTTCAGTCCTATTTCAATCTGTTAGCAGGTACATCTATTCAATTTTCTTTCTTTTTTTTTCACCTTTACACTACTTTTTTTCTTCAATACAGAAAGAGAAAAAATTAATTTTTTTTTTAATTTTTTTTTTTAATTTTTTTTCCAACATTTATTTATTTTTGGGACAGAGAGAGACAGAGCATGAACGGGGGAGGGGCAGAGAGAGAGAGGGAGACACAGAATCGGAAACAGGCTCCAGGCTCCGAGCCATCAGCCCAGAGCCCGACGCGGGGCTCGAACTCACGGACCGCGAGATCGTGACCTGGCTGAAGTCGGACGCTCAACCGACTGCGCCACCCAGGCGCCCCAAAAATTAATTTTTATATTCAATTTCTATTAAAAACTTTTTCTTTATTTTTTCTTAATTTTTTTTGCTTTTATGTAATTTTTTCAAATTCTATTTTACTTCGATCACTTTATTGTAGTCTACTACAGTTTATTCACTCTTTCAAATTTTCAAACGATTTCCATTTTTTCTTTTTTCTTTTTCTTTTCTATTCTTTTCCTTGAATATAGAACAAGAAAATATTCATTTTTATTTTTAATTTACATTAAAAATATTTTCCTTTATTTTTCCTACTATATTCTTTACTTTTGTGTAAATTTTTTCAAATTCTCTTTTACTTCAATCATCTCATTTTAATCCCCTTCAGTGTATTCATTTTTCGAATTCTCAACCGATTTCCTTTTTTTTTCTTTCCCCCCCTTTTTTTTCTCTAATATGTCAAACACTGTCAACACCCAGACAAAAACACACCTAGGATCTAGCATCATTTATTAGATTTGTGTGTGTGTGTATTTAATTTTTTAAATTTTATTATTTTTTTAATTTTAATTTCTTAATTTTAATTTTTTCTACTTCATTAATTCCTTTTCTCCTTTCAAAATGATGAAACGAAGGAATTCACCCCAAAAGAAAGAGCACGAAGAAACAACAGCCAGGGATTTAACCACCACAGATACAAGCAAGATCTGAACCAGATTTTAGAATCACGATAGTAAGAATACTAGCTGGAGTCAAAAATAGATTAGAATCCCTTTCTGCAGAGATAAAAGCAGTAAAACATAGCCAGAATGAAATTAAAAATGCTGTAACTGAACTGCAATCACGGATGGATGCAGCGGCAGCAAGGATGGATGAGGCAGAACAGAGAATCAGTGATATAGAGGACAAACTTATAGAGAATAATGAAGCAGAGAACAAGAGGGAGATGAAGGCAAAAGAGCACAAATTAAGAATTAGAGAAATCAGTGACTCATTAAAAAGGAACAACATCAGAATCATAGGGGTCCCAGAAGAGAAAGAGAGAGAAACAGGGGTAGAAGGGTTATGTGAGCAAATCATGACAGAAAAGTTTCCCAACCTGGGGAAAGACACAGACATCAAAGTCCAAGAAGCACAGAGGACCCCCATTAGATTCAACAAAAACTGACCATCAACAAGGCATATCATAGTCCAATTCACAAAATACTCAGGCAAGGAGAGAATCATGAAAGCAACAAGGGAAAAAAGTCCCTAACATACAAGGTAAGACAGATCAGGTTTGCAGCAGACTTATCCACAGAAACTTGGCAGGCCAGAGGAGTGGCAGGATATATTCCATGCGCTGAATCATAAAAATATGCAACCAAGAATTCTTTATGCAGCAAGGTTGTCATTCAAAACAGAAGGAGAGGTAAAAAGTTTCCCAGACACACAAAAATTAAAGGAGTTTGTGACCACTAAACCAGCCTTACAAGAAATGTTAAGGGGGACTCTCTGAATATTCATATATATAGATGGAGAACCATCTATCATGCTAATGGTCAACAAAAGAAAGCTGGAGTAGCCATACTTATATCAGACAATCTAGACTTTAAAATAAAGACTGTATCAAGAGATGCAGAAGGGCACTATATCATAATCAAGGGGTCTATCCACCAAGAAGACCTAACAATTGTAAATATTTATGGGCCAAATGTGGAGGCACCCAAATATATAAAACAATTAATCACAAGCAAAGAAACTCATCGACAGTAATACCATAATAGCAGGAGACTTCAACACCCCACTCACAGCAAGGGACAGATCACCTAATCAAAAAATCAACAAGCAAACAATGGCTTTGAATGACACACTGGACCAGATGGTCTTAACAGATATATTCAGAACATTTTATCCTAAAGCAGCAGAATATACATTCTTCTCCAGTGCACATGGAATGTTCTCCAGAATAGACCATATACTGGGACACAAATCAGCCCTCAACAAGTACAAGAAGATCGAGATAATACCATGCATATTTTCAGACCACAATGCTATGAAACTCAAAATCAACCACAAGAAAAAAATTTGGAAAGGTAACAAATACTTGGAGACTGAAGAATATCCTAGTAAAGAATGAATGGGTTAACCAAGCAGTTAAAGAGGAAATTTAAAAGTATATGGAAGTCAATGAAAATGATAACACCACAACCCAAAACCTCTGGGATGCAGCAAAGGCGGTCATAAGAGGAAAATATATAGCAATCCTGGCCTTCCTAAAGAAGGAAGAAAGATCTCGGATACACAACCTAACCTTATGCCTTAAGGAGCTGGAAAAAGAACAGCAAATAAAATCCAAAACCAGCAGAAGACAGGAAATAATAAAGATTAGAGCAGAAATTAATGCTATCAAAACCAAAAAAAAAAAAAAAAAACCCAAAACAAAACAGTAGAACAGGTTAATGAAACCAGAAGCTGGTTCTTTGAAAGAAGTAACAAAATTGATAAACCACTAGCCAGTTTGATCAAAAAGAAAAAGGAAAGGATCCAAATAAATAAAATCAAGAATGAGAGAGGAGAGATAACAACGAACACAGCAGAAATACAAACAATAATAAGAGACTATTATGAGCAATTATATATATGCCAATAAAATGGGCCATCTGGAAGAAATGGACAAATTCCTAGAAACATATACACACCAAAACTGAAACAAGAAGAAATAGAAAATTTGAACAGACCCATAACCAGTAAGGAAATCAAATTAGTAATCAAAAATCTGCCAAAACACAAGAGTCCACGGCCAGATGGCTTTCCAGGGGAATTCTACCAAACAATTAAGGATGAGTTAACACCTATTCTCTTGAAGCTGTTCCAAAAAATAGAAATGGAAGGAAAACTTCCAAACTCTTTCTGTGATGCCAGCATTACCTTGGATCCAAAACCAGACAGAGACCCCACTGAAAAGGAGAACTATAGACCAATTTCCCTGATGAACATGGATGCAAAAGTCCTCAACAAGATATTAGCCAACCAACTCCAACAATACATTTAAAAAATCATTCACCACGACCAAGTAGGATTTATACCTGGGATGCAGGGCTGGTTCAATATCTGCAAAACAATTAACATGATTCATCACATCAATAAAAGAAAGGACAAGGGGCGCCTGGGTGGCGCAGTCGGTTAAGCGTCCGACTTCAGCCAGGTCACGATCTCGCGGTCCGGGAGTTCGAGCCCCGTGTCAGGCTCTGGGCTGATGGCTCCGAGCCTGGAGCCTGTTTCCGATTCTGTGTCTCCCTCTCTCTCTGCCCCTCCCCCGTTCATGCTCTGTCTCTCTCTGTCCCCAAAATAAATAAACGTTGAAAAAAAAATAAAAAAAAATAAAAAATAAAAGAAAGGACAAGAACCATAGGATCCTCTCAATAGATGCAGAGAAAGCATTTGACAAAATACAACATCCTTTCTTGATAAAAACCCTCAAGAAAGTAGGGATAGAAGGAGCATACCTCAAAATCATGAGCCATATATGAAGGACCCAACATGAATATCATCCTCAATGGGGAAAAACTGACAGCTTTGCCCCTAAGGTCAGGAACAAGGCAGGGATGCCCACTCTCCCACTGTTATTCAACTTAGTATTGGAAGTCTTAGCCTCTGCAATCAGACAACACAAAGAAATAAAAGGCATCCAAATTGGCCACGAAGAGGTCAAACTTTCACTCTTCGCAGATGACATGATACTTTATATGGAAAACCCAAAAGATTCCACAAAAAACTACTAGAATTGAAATCATGAATTCAGCAATGTTGCAATGCACAGAAATCGGTTGCATTCCTATACACCAACAATGAATTGACAGAAAGGGAAAGCAAGTAATTGATCCCATTCACAGTTGCACAAAATAACCATAAAATACCTAGGAATAAATCTAACCAAAGAGGTGGAAAATCTATACGCTGAAACTATAGACAGCTTATGAAAGAAATTGAAGACACCAAAAAATGGAAAAAAGATTCCATGCTCCTGGATAGGAAGAACAATACTATTAAAATGTTGATACTACCCAAAGCAATCTACATATTCAATGCAATCTCTATCAAAATAACACCAGCATTCTTCACTGAGCTAGAACAAATAATCCTAAAAATGTGTGGAACCAGAAAAGATCCCGAATAGCCAAAGCAATCTTGAAAAAGAAAACCAAAGCAGAAGGCATCACAATCCCAGACTTCAAGCTGTACTAGAAAGCTGTAATCAAAACAGTATGGTACTGGCATATGAACATTCAGATCAATGGAACAGAGTAGAGAACCCAGAAATTGACCCACAAATGTATGGGCAGCTAATCTCTGACAAAGCAGGAAAGAATATCCAATGGAATAAAGACAGTCTCTTCAGCAAGTGGTGCTGGGAAAACTGGACAGCAACATGCAGAAGAATGAGCCTGGACCACTTTCTTGAACCTTGCACAAAAACTAAAAATGGATGAAAGACCTAAATGTAAGACAGGAAGCCATCAAAATCCTTGAGGAGAAAGCAGGCAAAAACTTGTTTGATCTTGGCCACAGAAACTTCTTACTCAACATATCTCTGGGGACAAGGGAAACAAAAGCAAAAATGAACTATTGGGACCTCATCAAAATAAAAAGTTTCTGCACAGCGAAGGAAACAATCAGCAAAACTAAAAGGTAACCCACAGAATGGGAGAAGATATTTGCAAATGACATATCAGATAAAGGTTTAGTATCCAAAATCTATAAAAAACCTATCAAACTCAACATCCAAAAAACAAAAAATCCAGTGAAGAAATGGGCAAAAGACATGAATAGACACTTCTCCAAAGAAGACATCCAGATGGCCAACTGACACATGAAATAATGCTCAACATCACTCATCATCAGGCAAATGCAAATCAAAACCACAATGAGATACCACCTTACACCTGTCAGAATGACTAACATTAACAACTAAGGCAAAAACAGATGTTGGAAAGGATGCAGAGAAAGATGATATCTTTTGCATTGCTGGTGGGAATGCAAGCTGGTGCAGCCAGTCTGGAAAAGAGTATGAAGCTTCCTCAAAAAATTAAAAATAGAACTACCCTACGACCCAACAATTGCACTAGTAGGTATTTATCCAAGGGATACAGGTATGCTGTTTCCAAGGGACACATGCACCCCCCATGTTTATAGCAGCACTATCAACAATAGCCAAAGTATGGAAAGAGCCCAAATGTCCATCGAATGGATGAATGGATAAAGAAGATGTGGTATATATATACAAATATATATATATATATATATATATATATATAATGGAGTATTACTCAGCAATCAGAAAGAATGAAATCTTGCCATTTGCAACTACGTGGATTGAACTGAAGGGTATTATGTTAAGTGAAATTAGTCAGAGAAAGACAAAAATCATATGACTTCAATCATATGAGGAGTTTAAGAGACAAAACAGATGAACATAAGGAAAGGGAAACAAAAATAATATAAAAACAGGGAGGGGGACAAAACAGAAGAAACTCATAAATATGGAGAACAAACTGAGGGTTGCTGGAGGAGCTGTGGGAGGGTGGATGAGCTAAATGGGTGAGGGGCACTAAGGAATCTACTCCTGAAATCATTGTTGCACCATATGCTAACTAATTTGGATGTAAATTTAAAAATAAATAAATAAATAAATAAATAAATAAATAAATAAATAAACTAGTAAAAAAATTTTAAAAATTATTTTAAAATATAAATAAATAAATAATAATAATAAAAAATAATATCTAAAAGCACTATGTCCTTAAATATTCAACTTTTTTCAACATCTTTTATAGTTCATGTGAGCACCACCCATATTTCCCCAGAGTTAGAATTCTCTTGATTCCTGCTATCCATTTCTCCTGACCACTTTGGGAAATCTCCTTACAAAAGAATAGAAGACTGAACAGGTTTCCATCTCTAAAGGTCCATCAGATATCATCCAGGAAGTTCCCTGACAGCTTATGCAATCAAATGAGTTTGAATCTGTATTTTCATGTTCACATTTCCATTATTACTCTATAGCATAAACAGACATTAATACACTATCATTGGCATTTTCCCCTTTCAATAATTTCTTTTTGTATTGCAGAACTGTAAGTTACATACAGCAACTGTGATGTGAGTTATTTAGTAAAAGGTTTGTTAATTAAAATTTAAATTAAAAAAATAAATTAAAATTATTACACAAGTTTAAAAAAAGTTTCAAAAACTAATATTTTAATGTCTGTCTTCTGATACTATTTCTACATTTATATCAACACATATATGCTACATACCAACCTTGTATTGCAAACAAACATGAAGTACTAGAAAATAAAACATATTGACCTAAATTTTCCCATATTAAAAAACATAGGTTTGGAAGTTCATCTTTAAGTGGCACAAATAATGTCAACAGAAATTACATAAATTTCCTATGTCCCAACATAGGTCTTTGTACCTGAAATGATCAGATTTTTTTTTCTTTATTCTATAATATAATATTTGTACTATAAAATGGGATAAGTAACTGTTTCAGTACATTAATAAATTGCAAGCTTCTAAGATTTTGGTTGTAGAGCTTACACTTAAATACGCATGGGTATGGGAAGTGTTTAGAGTTCCTTTTATCCCCAAGAGATTCTATAATAAACTTAAATGTTTTGTCATTTTATTAAATTTTTTTCAACGTTTTTATTTTTTTATTTTTGGGACAGAGAGATACAGAGCACGAACAGGGGAGGGGCAGAGAGAGAGGGAGACACAGAATCGGAAACAGGCTCCAGGCTCCGAGACATCAGCCCAGAGCCTGACGCGGGACTCGAACTCACGGACCGCGAGATCATGACCTGGCTGAAGTCGGACGCGTAACCGACTGCGCCACCCAGGCGCCCCTGTTTTGTCATTTTAAACCTATATTTAGAGAGAGTAGATATCCCTACAGAAAAAAAAAAAATGAATAAAATTAATATAAGTATCTCAAGGCTCAAGTTTTTGTTGGGCTTCTTGGAAAAACTGTATCATTGCTATTCAAACAAAGAATAGCATTAAATTGATAACGACATGAACAAAGACACATATAAAAGAGTAGCCTGTAGTTTTAGGAATTTTGAAGTTAATTTCATCAAAACCAGGCACCTAAAAAGACTAATGGTAATACCATTTCAGAAAACAGAAACCCAACAATCAAATGTAAATGTACTTCCTTATAATCTCACGAAAATACCAGCTTAAAAAATCAGTTACACAGTGAAATTCAAAATTGGATAGGCCAGGGTAAAAGAAATACATAGTGAAATATTCTGAAGAAGAAGTAATGGAAAAAGTGTGACTCCCACCACAATCCATTGTACCCACATCCCACTATGGACTGTTCATTTTAATTCTGACCTATTCGGTGGTTGAAAGAAATGCATAAATCGCAGGATCCTAGCCTCGATTTAGCACTGATTCAAAATAACAAATAAATTTGCTTTGAATAACAGAATGTATGTTCATTTCCTTAACAGCATTTAATATATTTATATGTAGTGTCTTTTAGGTCTTCACCTGCAAATATCACCCATCTACTTTCTAAGTAACCACAAGTCCCACATTATTGCTCTGTTAAACCAGGGAAACAAAATACAAACTCCCATTACCGTTTGATGCAATTATAGTCTCTTAAAACAACTGGATCAATGTGCATGGTGTCCATCAAATAAGTAAAATGATTTACCAAGCGTATTTTTTTTATTTTAATTTTTTCTTTTATTTGAGAGAGATAGTGTGTGCATGAGCAGGGGAGAGGAGTGGAGAGGGAGAGAGAGAGAGAGAGAGAGAGAGAGAGAGAGAGAGAGAGAGGATCCTAAGCAGCCGCCACGCTCAGCACAGAACCCAACAACATGCTTGATCCCATGATCCTGGGATCATGACCTAAGCAGAAATCAAGAGTCAGCCACTCAACTGACTGAGCCACCCAGGAGCCCCTACCAAGTGGAATTGAAGTGTCACATTGACTATGTCTAAAAATATGTAAAATAAAATTAAAAACTATGGAAATTATTTGGATAAGAATGGCTTAGATGCTACCCAAATAGTTTAAGACAACATTTGTACTCCTTGTACTCCAAAAATAACTAATTCTACATTTTGTATAGGGTCTTAAAATCTCTACCTTTAATTTAAATAAGTCATTACTTTTTATAAATGACAAATAGACTCATAGGAGAAAAATAAATCGGTAAATGAAGGTTGAGGAGGCATGGATGTTAATATCAAGTAAGAAAGGTAGAAAGGCCTCAATTAGATGATGTCTGAGCAAAGTCTAGCAAGGCCGAAGAGGCTCCTCTGTCCTGATATTTTGACAGAAGAGCATTCTAAGCAAAAGGAATAACAAGTACAAAGAACCTGATGTAGGAGTTGCCCCAAATGGGAGGAGTTGGAGGAAATGCAGGGAGACAATTATGTCTTCAGCAAAGAAAATAAAAGCGGTCAGAGAAGTAAGGGTGAAGCAGGTTGGAGGCAGGTTGTATCGGTCCTGGGGATGTTCATGGAGTTTAGATTTTATTCCAAGTTAAGATGGAAACCTACTGGAAGTTAAGGGGAAGAGAGGAATAACCTGAATGAGTTCATTTTCCAGACCACTGTGGCTGTTGTGTTGAGAACTGACTACAGAGGGCACTACAGTGGAACAGACTGTGCAGAGAGCAGACAGGAAGCAACTTGCCACTCTCGAGGTGTAAAATTTTGTCAATTTTGCTGTTTTGGACTGAGAGATGAAATACTGGGTCAGATGCTGGATATACTCTGAAAACATAGCAGACAGGGTTGCTGATGGGTTGGATACTGGAGTAGGAGAGAACAAGAGTCAAAGCTACTCAAGCATTTTAGTTTGAACATCATGACTAATTGTTTTGCCATTAGCTGACATGGGAAAGATGGTGAGAGGAATGGGTTTCAGGAGTTCTGCAATTCAGTTTGGGGCATGCTAATTTTGAGATGACTTAATACATTCCACTGGAAATGGCTAAATAGGCAGTTGGGTATATGAGTCTAGAATTCAGGGAAAATACCTGGGGTAGAAATAAAACTTTGGGGGTGACAGCCTATTAACTTTATTTAAACTGTAATTAATTAATGACACTTATTTTAAAACTCTATTTGATATAACTTTCTGTGAAAGAAATCATTATGACTTAAAAAATGCTTATAATAGGGGCACTTGGGTGGCTCAGTTGGTTAAGCATCCAACTTCAGCTCAGGTCATGATCTTGCAGTCCATGAGTTCGAGCCCCATGTCAGGCTCTGTGCTGACAGTTCAGAGCCTGGAGCCTGCTTCAGATTCTGTGTCCCCCTCTCTCTCTGCTCCTCCCCCACTCATGCTCTAACTCTCTGTCTCTCAAAAATAAATAAACATTAAAAATTGTTTTAAATGCTTATAATAAATATCTTATCCTCTCAATTAATCTAAATAGAGATCTTGGTCCAATATATGAATCCTCAAAGACAACAACAAAAAACTACTTATAATTTATGTCCTAAAACATGCTATAATTTGGATAATAACAAGAATGATCACATTTAAGGTTTAAAAATGTCAGGCTCATCTTTGTCTTTTGACAAATTTTCTAAATATGTACACACATTTTGTTTAATGTATCCCCTTATAAAATAGGAAGATAATTCATTCATATATCTTTCAAGTTCATAATGGCCATAACTCTATATCAAGTGTGACTGTACTAATTATCTTGCAGAACTTCAGGTGACTTTACAGTGAGCTGGCTATTCCAGAAATAGCATCAAGGCCCCAGTTCTCAGGTTGTCAGAAGACCCAATGGTTGCAGCCAAGTGGAACCAGCTAATATTGATAAACATCAAAGTATATACTGGCTTTGCCAACTTAGCCACCTCCTTGTATTTTTTTAATTAGTCACATGATTCTGTGCTATGCAGAAAAATCTATCCATACGGTCTTCTGTTATGTGGCCCTAGTCCATTGTCCTAACCACAGCACTCCCCTGATAACACACACGCCCCATGAGAATAGACACTGGCATGCTATCCTTGTAGTCAGGGCACTTAACACTGATTGCACATAGAAGTGAGTCATTTAATTTTCACGGTTATTGAACACCTTAACCCTGAACTTTCTTGTATCATAAAAAGCTTCTATGAAAATTGAAAGCAGAAATAATATCACAACTCTGAGGATGGCAAAGGAAAGAAGAAATGCCAGCTGAGAGAGTGATACTTAAAAAGTTTGGCATTTCTGATTTACAGTGGCCAAACCAATTAAAATGTTTATTATAAAACTAAGATTACAGTTTCAATACAAGCATTTGACTTTAATGTTGAGAAAAAGCAATATTTGCTAGTATTTAGTTTATTACATGCTATGGACAGGAGGATTAGAAAAAAGCATTATCTATATTACAATCAGCTGATCTATCAAATCAGTTTTTGCAGAGTTATTACTGTTGGGTAATTGAATATTTATCAAATGATCTGTACATAGCAGATAAATAACCTTTTACTTGACTTCCAGTACCCTTTTATACAAGCCAGACACATTCCCATTTTTGTGTGTATTTAATTTCTTGTTACAGAAGATCCATAAGCCCTTGGATGTGCATCAAAATTATCTGTAGAGCTTTATAAAACACCTATGTTTGGAATCCATACAAAATAAATCAAAATCCACAGGGATGGGACTACAAGTGATTGTGATTATCAAGCCCTGTGTTCTTGACTTTAGTAAAATCCCTTGCTTGTGAGGTCATTAATTCATACGATAAACATTTATTGGCCATCTATTATGCTCCAGGTTTAATGCTAGAAGCCAGAGTTTCTTACATAGATGAAAAAGATTCATTCCCTGTTTTCATTTTACCATCAAAAATATTCCGTGATTAGCATTCAACTTTGGAGTAAGTGTAATGGTGTAGCATGCTTTAGGATGCTTTGCAAGGCCAACTACCTCAGTCTGCATGGTGGAGGAGAGTTATTTCTTTAAGAGATAATTTCTAAATCCTAAGCAAAAAGCAATGATAAGCAGTTTGGGAGAGTATGTAAGGTGGAAATCATAGCTTGCTTGGAGGCAAAACAGAGACTGACATTTTCAGGAAACCACAACAATATCAGCACTAATCTGTTCAATATACTTTTGTAGACACTGGCAATAATTAATATATATAACCTTATATAATCTATCTCAGGTTGTTAGTTAGGCTATTGAAGAGCAATTCATTAGAGCCTGACCAACACTTTTCACTTCATTCAACAAAGATTTATCAGATGCTAACTGTGACAGGCTCTGTTCTGTGTGCTTGGGACACACTAAATAAAATAGACAAAGACACCTATCCTAATGATTTTAGGACTATGGAATGGATAAGAACAGAATACAAAAAATATATAATATTCTTCCAAATTATCCAAAATCTATTGTTTCCAAATAGATGTAACCACTATTAATCTTACTAGGCACTTGAAACTTTATATACTCCTTGCTTAAAGATGATACACATAATATAATAATTATAATACATGCATAATATGCAAATTACTTTCTTTTTTTTTTTAATTTTTTTTTCAACGTTTATTTATTTTTGGGACAGAGAGAGACAGAGCATGAACGGGGGAGGGGCAGAGAGAGAGGGAGACACAGAATCGGAAACAGGCTCCAGGCTCCGAGCCATCAGCCCAGAGCCTGACGCGGGGCTCGAACTCCCGGACCGCGAGATCGTGACCTGGCTGAAGTCGGACGCTCAACCGACTGCGCCACCCAGGCGCCCCTGCAAATTACTTTCTAACCTGAAGAATGAGTGAGCTAAAATAATCATGAAGCAATCAATATAGATAGGCTATTCTTTACAATAGTTACTAAGCAAAATCAGAAATTCCTAATAGCATACAAAACCCAGATAAAAGTTTCAAAATAAACATATGACAGGAATTTTCCCAATTATTACTTTAACAGATTGATACCACTCTTGGATTAAACTGTTTTGTTCACCAGCAAACAGTGAAATGATGATTTACATTGATGTCAAAGCAACAGTACCACTTCATATGGTGTTTCTCTCTATCAGAAAGGAAACTACAATTTTAGAGGTCTTCTAGTGAATCAGTAACTTCAAATATGTAGAAGCAACCTCGGAGAGAATGTGCAAAAGTGTTCTTCAAATGAGGAAAGCTAGAGAGACATCCCAAGTCTTTGACTTACAGAGAAGTAAAGAAAGAGAAGATCTAATTACTGCTGACACGACATGAGGAAGTCACTTCACACCACTGTAATTTAACTAGATTTAACCTTGTTCCAGTCCACTGGGCAATGTAAGAAGGATAATTAATAATCTAAATAGTGACAATATTACATACTGTGCATTCTGGCATCTTGGCAGACACTGGGGACAGAAATAAAACTAAATCATAGTCATTACCCCTCAGCAACTCCTTACAGAAGGCTAACATATAAATGAGTAATTTTTAAAATAATGACCTTCTTTTGAAAATTATGTATCTTTTAGTTACATTCTTCCAGTCGATTACACTCCAAACAGCTTTTAGATAATCAGATCTGACACTTTTATAGTGAAGGTAATAAGCATACTACCATATACGTGTCTCCACGTATACTACCATATATGTGGAATAAGACCTGTTGTTCCTTGTGATGGATACTGATTGGAACAGGAAGCAATTTGTAAGTGTCCTTATTACTTAATGAAACCAAGCCAACCACAATCTGAACCTTGAATGCTAACAGACACAGCTGTCAACTTCTCCTTAAATAAGTCAAAGGAAGCAAAGTAACATTTGCTGGTTTCCAGCAACAGCCCTTTTTGTTCTCCACCATCATTAGGGCTTAGGTTTATTCTTGAAAGAGTGGTATGGCCTCCACCACTGAACTTTAATGCAGTCTGAAGAGCTACCTGAATTATAACATCATTATATATATACATCATATATAACAACATATAACATCATTATGCCAAATCCTCTCTATATTCCTCCTTGGTGGCATTCAAATTATACACACAATTGCCATGACGTGTACTGTCGTGCAGCTGCATGATTTTGTGCATTAATATTAGGCCCCTGGGCACTATAACCATAAGTCAGGGATGCTGTGTGCAAACATTAGAACACACCATGAAGTAAGCATGGACAAATGATCAAAAGCACGGGTTCTGGAGCAAGACTGTCTAGATTCACATCCTGGGTCTATCACATAGGAGCTGTGTGACATCGGGCACGATAATTAACTTCTCTGTTTTTCAGTCCCTTCATGGATAAAATGGATATTTTAATATTAGCTTACTTCCAGGGCAATTATCAAAAAGAAATGAGATTCTATATGAAATGTGCTGACAACAGGACCTGGTATGTAATAAGCATGCATTTAGTGTTACGTGGAGATATGAAATCTGATCTAAATCTTGAAGTAGAAGACATTTGCTAGGTGGAGGAGAAAAGAACAGATATTCCAGGGAAGGAGAATAGCACGTTCTAAGCCAGAGGAGAATAAAGGCAAGAGGTTTAAGATGGCTGAAGTGCAGGGTAAATGGGGGCAGGTTTGTGGCCCGTGGGAAATGGCTGTTCATGAGCCCGGACATACAGAGGGGTCCCATCGTGAAGGGTGCTCTATATCATGCCAAACCATTTGGACCACACATTTATCTTCAAAATCAGTGAAATATTTTGAAGACTCATCAGCATTCAAAAAGAAGAGTGACAGCTCATAGGTTGTGCACCACTGTCAGACTCAAAGAGAGAGGTCAGAGAAAATACCACTTGAATACACACGGCTCTTCTTTCTCTTCAGAGCCAAGAGCACGAAGTGCAAAAGTGCCTTAGAGTTTCTTATTAGCTTTGTCAGGAATTGCAACCACTGCTCTTTCTGGCAGTCATCCTTTGGGAAGTTGTTTGTGAACAGCTGAGTGAGGAAGGAAAGCCAACCACCTCACACAGTGGAAGGTTCACGCCTGTAAGCCCGGATGCCAGTTTACCAGTCAGACAGAGGAAGGAAGCTTCCACTGACACTCTATGCGCTCAAGTTCTATGAATAGGGACCTTCATTTGCCTGTACAGTACAGGGCCATTCAAGAGCAATTAAATTTGTTTAAAATAAGAAAGAAATGCTTTTTAAGGAAAAAAAGGAGGTTTGAAGGGATTGTAAAAGTTGATTGTGCTAAAGCACTTTTACACAGGTTTGTTTTAGTTCTCAATTGTCAAGTCGTATTTAAGCTGGTCTCTTACTCTGAAATATGATAACCTTTCTTTTCTCTGAGTTCTTTCTCCTAAATTAATAGCACTGTCTCTAATTCCATGCGCAGCAAGCAAAGAGTTTATTTTACCAGATAACAGTAGGTCTGGTGATCAGCCAATGTCTAAAGAACCACTAGCCAAGTCAGTAGTAGGCCAAAGACTGCAACCGATAGATGCTACTCGCTAAATCACTTTAAAATCAACTTTCATCTTTACCGGCTAGTATTATTCAGGTTGAGTTTGGAGACAATGGAAAATAGGGGGGAAAAGCCTATAAAAATAAAATCACATTAGGGTTTTGCAAGAAAAAGAAATACATATGTCAGACGCATTATAATAAAGAAGGCTAAAACTAAACTTTATGAAAAAAACTAAAACTTTATGTTCCGAATTAAACTGCAAGAGACGTTGGAAGAACAAAGTCCAAATTTTGGAAAGTCATTATAGTATACCAAAAGCTACACTGAAATCTACATTTAAAGTGAGAGAATTTAGGGAACACTGCAACTTTTTTATACCATCTGTGTATACCTCTCTTTCTTCTTTGCTAAGGGACAAAACTTCAATGGTCTAAAACAAAGTTTGGTTTCCTCTCACCACTCCCAACTCAGGTCACATTTCCCCAGTATCAAATGAAGGAAGTGGAGGAGAAAAAGCAGAAGTGCAGATCAGCTCTCAGCCCCCACTCTGCAGTTGCCTTGAATTCCTAATGATTACACCAACGGCCCCTAATTATTTCTCCCAAGGTAGGAGGAAAAGAAAAGTATGTTTAGGATACAATAGAATTCTGGCTTTTGGATACCTAAGTATAATCATTAAAAATGATATACAGTGATGGGGAGAGCTCAGTACTTATAAGAACCCTGTATTCACACAAATTGTTAGAGTTGATCATGAATATAAATATTTAGCTTCCACAGTATCTTCTTCAGGACGCTAGGGACATGTACTGCTTTTTCCCTAAAGATAGGAAAACTCTTCATTTGATGGAAATACTAGCCCTACCATTATTGTTGCCAGCACAACAAATATTGTGGCAACCTCTTAAGAGTGTCTACTTCTCTGTAGATTAACTGTCCATTTATTCATGAGGTATAAGTTGTTTACGTAGTCTCAGATGGTTTAACAATCCAAAAGGAAAATTAATTAGAATTTGCACTACTAAGTGCTCTCCTATTTTTCCCCAGTGTTTGCCACTTGTTCGGAAAAAGATTATTATACAAGCAAGTCATAGCAAGTAGTAATCAATTCATTATCTGATTTAGTAATAAAACCCTATATATATATATATATATATATATAATATACATAATATATATATAATATATATACATAATATACATAATATATATATAATATATATATACATAATATATAATACAGCCAATCTAAAAGAAACTTGAAAGACACAGAAATTTGACAGTATTTGCAATAAATATAGAGATATATTATTAAATATATTATTTGAAATGCCTGGCCCTCCATCAACAACTTTAGAGTGGATAAAAAAATCACATTCCTAATCCAGCAACGAACGTACACGAAAGGTATTTTACAAACTATTATGCTTTCTACTCTGATACCAATAATCTTACAGAATCACATAATCAGGTATATTAGCAATACAAATTATCAAAAATTACCTTCCTCCAAACTTAAGAAACTGAGAAATTTTTAAATGCATTCTATAACTCAATTTCCTGTCTGATTTTCTTCAATTTCTTTAATTGAATCCATCTTCTCACTAAATCTAAACTCTAATACGTTCGTTTAAGCAATATTTGGTCGTTCCATAAAGTCTCAGATCACTATTATTTTGAGATATTTTTGTCACTATTGCTGACCTTCACTCTACTTACTTAGAAAAACACTGAATATTATAAAAATGTTTTTTTATTTTTTATGAGAAAGAGCATTCAGCTAATAACTTTTCTATGATTTAGTTTCCTCATTAGTAAAGCAAGAAGGGAGTAAAGAGAAACAATCTCTACAGTAATGTCTATCTCTAGCATTCTCTTTTAAAAAATCTTATCTAAACACCTTTTCTTCCCTTGAAAAATTCATCTTTTTATGACATACTCTCAACCAAGCTTGATTTGAGTTCATTCATTATCAGTAAATACACAATGCTTCAATAAATTAAGCAGAGTGAAGAGAGTTTTTTCAGAAAAAAAGCAAATTTCTAGAAAAGAAAGGTGACTACTTAGTTTAGGGAGGTTTTTTGTTTGTTTTGGGGGGTTTCTTTTGGTCAGAAATCCTACCCAAAAATCTAAAAAGAGATTCATGTTTGCCTTGCTATATTTTAGGGATAACTTAACTTGAATAATATGCTCCTTCTATGTTACTCACCCTGAAGTGAACATAGAACCCAAAAAATTAATTAAATAAATTGTAAGCAATCATACTACCTAGGTGTATATATTTCTCATTTGCACTTCACAATTGTGTTAACAAATATGAAAATACCTCTTACAGAGTAATTTTTATAAAGTAGAGACTCAGATGTTTATTATGAAGTAAATTGTCACTTAAGAGATTAACAAACTTAATTTCAAAACTAATAGACAATTTTGTGATGGTGTACATGTTTAATTGAATGTATATGTGCCCCTTAATCTGTGTAAAACAAGCAGGAAGATGCTTCTCATAAGACACCTAATTTTCTTTATTGTTTCTCTATTATAGACTTTGTCAATTTTTATTTAAAAAACAAGAGGAAAGACAATATAAATAATCCTAGCAGGCACTGCATGTGTTGTCAGAAGTATATCTGATCTTTTAACTGATTTCTGATTAAGTAGCCAGAGTGGCAAACTTGATCTCTTTACAAAGTTGGATTAGCACATACCCTGGAAGCCAGCACCATTTCACCTGCTGATCCTGGGCACTCAAAACACTCCAGGAAAGCTCACTACCAATTGTTAACTAGCTTTGAAAGTCCTTTATAAAATTAACCAACTTTTTGCAAGGCACAGTATTGGCTTAACCACCAAAGTTTGAATACCATTTTAATTAGTGAAAAATGATTCAATTACATACTATTTTTCTCAGTATTCAATTATAACAACCCTTTTTTAAACCCTTAAAACCATCACTCTTAACACAATCACAGCATAGTCACTATAAATTCCAGGTAAATCTCAGGTCCTATCTATGATAAACAATGGCCTAATTGATAAAGAAATCCATAAATTTCTGAGATAAAACATTTATGTCAACCACAGGAAAATATATGAGACATAAAATTGAAGTTGATACAAGTGAATATATTATAAAAATAACACTCTTACATTAAATCATAATAAATACTAAAAATCTTTAATAAGCATGTGAAAGATGACCAAGTTACAGTTTGGATTTGCAAAGTAAAATAATATGATTCTGTATGAGATTATAAATTTTCTTTTAATCCATTCACTCCAAAAACTATTCTTTGTAAGGCAGATGCTTTAGGATCCTAACTATATTTTCTTTAGAGTCTAATTTATTGGCAACCCAGAAATTTTTAAGGCTTTAATCTTTTAAATCCAAGAAATGCAAATTTTAGATGAAAATAGGCTGTTTTAAATTACCTTTTGATTTAGCAACCAAATCGCACCATTGCATCTTAGTGACATCAATAAACTATAGCATATAACACCTTTATTTAGAAACTGGAATGAAATAATATTCATTGTTACTTCAATTGCAAATCTGATGGCTAGTATAAGAACTGGACACTGGGTTTATATTTCCCTTGTGTGATGATTCAGACCAATGTTTCCTTTTTAAACATTAGGATACTATTACTTCCTTTATGAAGTTTATTAAGTGGCAAAATGCCTTCAAGAGTACATTTGTAAATATGTAGCTTCCCACTAGGTAGTAAGCACCTAGCAACTTGATGACACAAATACCAAATCTTACAGTATGACTATACACTCTTGTAACTTTTGAGACATTTCATCAGAAATGACAAATAAAAACAACACATGATCCTTAAACTTTGCTATTTCTCACATTACTTGGTCTTATAATAATAGTAAAGGTTCTTTTTCCACCATTTACTTGACATGGAACTGAAATGTTTATTTAAAAGTGTTTCACATCTGAAGCTAGATTGAAAAGAGCCAATTTATGCAACGCAAGTGTAGAAATTTGATCTTTCTAATATCCTCAGAGCTTTAAGGAAGGCCAAATGTGGAAAATAAGACAGAAATATCTTCAGTGAAATAATCCTTGAATGCCTACAATGGTGTCTCCTGAGTTTATATTTCATCTGTCTTCATTGAAGAAACTCTTGGTTTCTACATTTTTAAATTCAGAGCTGCCATTATGGTACATTTGTCCATATGTGTGTGTAACAAGTTGAAAAAGAAGGAGTATATCTGTTCTTTCTTAACCGAGTGTCCTTTTCCAGCATCACTGTAGTCAGAAGGATTTTAAGAGGCCTATGTGCTGAGGCAGATGCTTAAATTCCAAATAAATTCCAAATAAATTCCAAATAAAACCAGCAGAGGGCAGAACAGCGAACAGAAATGACCAACCCAGCTGGTGACCAGGTACCAAAGGTAAAAAGCAAACTTTTGATGGATTCCACTCTCAAAGACTCTATTTATCCTTAAAAATGTTTAAATGAATGCATCAGAATAATTAGCATAACTCGTATCAAAATTTAAGCACAGTCCTAAGGAGGCTCTGGCTGTATTTACCAGTTAAAGTCAAGCAGAAGAATAATCAACCACAGCCTGCCACTCAGGAAGGTGAACACGACTAAGCTTGGGGAAGGAACACAGACCTGGTGTGCCAGAGTTCGGCCTCCGGGAGCGCTAATTCCCATTAGGGAGAGCTCAGATCTTGGCATCTATCAGGGCCAGACTCAGGTTTCTGCTAAAGCCTGCGCATTTGGGGTTGACAACTTCTTTCTCCCTCGGCCAATCCTCGCCACCCTTCTTCCTACTCCCCACTTCTCTGTGCACTCCTGACAAAGCTTGCTTTTCCACTCTAAGCTGTTCGGGCTCTGTTAACTCCAAAGGCGTTTGCCCGCCAGTCGTGTCTACAGCACCTAACGGACCGCTCCAGCCAGATGCCTTTGCGGGAAAGGGCGGGGGAAGGGGAGGGAGGAGGCGGAGGGGAGGAGTGAAGTCGCTCTCCCTCCTTGGGTACTGACAGGGCTGCAGTCTTCCGAGCAGGTCTGGTCATTGAATATTTGGTGGTGCCACGTAGGAACTTTTCCTTACCTCTCCCCTCCCACCCCATCGCAGGCCCCCTCCTCTTCCCTCCCAATCCCTGTTCCTCCTCTCCCACCCCATTTGCTTGGCGAGTTTCATCATTCTCCAAGAGAACTGCCAGTCCAACCTGCAAGAAGAAGGGGGGGGGGGGCGCGAGGTGGGGGTCAAAGTGGAGAGGAGTGGACTGAGATTCAGGGATAAGTGTTCCCCCCATCTTCAACCCGTTCTTTACAACCTGCCAATTTTTTTCCCACTTAAAATCTCTCCAAAACGCCACACACACCCACACCCACCCACACCCACACCCACACACACACCCACACACACACACACACACACACACACACACACACGGTGTTCTCAGTCTTCTAGATTCATCACCTCTGCTTTCTCTTGCATCCCTAAAAGTAAAAGAGCCTGTTTCTCACTTTGTTCCACACAAAGAACTTTATCAAGGTTCATTTTATACCCTTTCTCTATATTCCAGCTCACCCTTAAAGAGATACTTCCATTAGTTAGAATCTGAAGAAACCAGAAGATGTGTTCCAAGGGCAATCTAGGGACTAGTCCTCAAACAAAAGCTCTGCACAACTGCCCTTGTGTTCAAGGTAATATTTTTCCTCTTTTCAAAGACGCTGGAAAGTGGTGAAGGGCATTTCAGCAGGCTCTGTGCTGACAGATCTTTTTTCCTGCTACCTCTTCTCCCATTACTGTCCCGCCTACATCCATCTCTCTCTCCAGCCTTCACTTCAACCTGGTGGCAGCTACAATCTGGATTTTATTTAGGAGAATTGTTTGGGGGGGGGGGGGCTTGGGAGGGTGGGGGGAGGAATGGCGGGGGAGGAAGGGTGAAGAGGGGGAGGGTACAGAATGACAAAGACCGACGGCAATCTCCCACCTCCCCAAAACCACTTTTTTTCTTACCTCCTCTGACCTCACTAGCCTGGAAGAGGAAAGTCAGTGCGAGGGTTGTTATGGTGAAATTCCAGAGCCACCGTTTCGTTTTCCACCTAGAGGACCACCGCTCCATCTCCGAGCCCCGCACTCAACCGTGAACTCAGCCCTCGAAATTGCGATTGCAGACCAACTTCGTCCCTTCCCAGGTATCGTCGGGGATGTTTGCTACACAGCCATTGAGGAGGGAGAGGGGGGAAAAGTCAAGGGCTTTTTCTTTAAAATTCGATGGTTGGCCTCCTTCCTGTGTCTCGCCCCCTCCTCTCCCTCTCGGTTGGCCCCGCCGGCCGGGACCCTCCGATCCGTCCTCCGCGGGGCCCTGCCTTCAGACTGAAGGCAGATAAGGGGCTTCAACCGAAAATCTGAGAGGACTGCGTGCCCCTAAAGGCTTCATGCCGTCAGTGGGCCGGACGAGAGGCTCCGGGCAGCCCCCTCCTCCGCCCACTCCCCTCCCGCGCCCCCCTTACCCCGAGCGAAACTGACAAGCCGGTTGAGGGTCAGACCCAATCACACGCCTCTCGGGCGGCCCCGAGCCCGCCCCCCTCTCCTCCAGCCCAAGAATCAGGACTCCTGGCAAGCCCAGCCCACCAACCACCCCCCATCTCCCGTCGCCTCTCCTCCCTCCTCTCCTACCCAAATCCCAGGGAAGAAATGGGAGGGAGTTACGCGGGACGCGTGCTTGGCTCCAGCACTTTGGGAATGAAAGGAATTGCAGGAGAGCCCCGGAGCCCACAGAGTTTTCAAGGAGCTTCTGTATTCAATAAAAACAGCTACTTGTCTACTTGCACCCGTCTGTTAGCCTCTCGTTCGTCGGCGGGGGAGGGGAGGAGCCCAGCGTCTGATTTGCCACACCGCTGGAGTTCTGGGCTGGCAGCCGTAACCTTATCCTTGTGCAAAAATCTGCTTCTTATAGCAGACGTGGAACCGGAGGATACATTGCTCTGCCCGCTCCGAAAAGTATTTTTATTTTATTTTATTTTATTTTTTGTGTCTTTAAACTGAGAGTTAGAAGGGATGAAGGTGAGATGGAGGGACCTAGAAGGTCAAAACACTTGATCTTATAGGGAAGCTGTCCTTGGAGATCTGAAACTGACAAGTTTCTCTCTTAAAATGTTTAAATTCTGCACTAGCTTCATTCAGTCTCGTCTCTTAAAGAGCTGAACTGTACCCTGAAACAGGAGGAGAAAGATGTATGGGAGCTGACATTGAGGGGGTGAGTAATTTCATTTTCCAGCTGATTCAGACATGATCCCGGATGAGGGGGCAAGGTGGAGGAGAAAAGACCAGGAAAGCATCTAACAAGAGATCTCCAAGCATTTAGGCCCACAGCGCCTGTAAAGGGCCTCAGAAGCTGACAACATGGTCACCCCACAGTGAAAATAATAAGAGGCAGGTTTCTAAATTCCTTCCACTCACCCTTCCCCAAAGTAACCCACTTAAATCTGGAATATAGATTCCCTGGTCATTTTTTCCAAGTTTAAATTATTCCCTCCTGTTGGCTCCTTTTTGTTCCTTAATATTTCCTGAAATGTCCCTTTCAAAAATTGTCTGGAACAGAGCCCAACAAAGTAGCCAGCATACATTAGGCGCTCAGTAGAGATGGGCTGAGTGAATGGATACATTTTCCTGTTTGTTGACCAAGACTGGGAGCTTTGACCAAGACCTATGCTGAGTATTTAAGACATTTCAGGGGTGCCTGGGTGGCGCAGTCGGTTAAGCGTCCGACTTCAGCCAGGTCACGATCTCGCGTTCCGTGAGTTTGAGCCCCGCGTCGGGCTCTGGGCTGATGGCTCAGAGCCTGGAGCCTGTTTCACATTCTGTGTCTCCCTCTCTCTCTGCCCCTCCCCCATTCATGCTCTGTCTCTCTCTGTCCCAAAAATAAATAAACGTTAAAAAAAAAAAAAAGACATTTCAGTGCTTAAATTCTCAGTTAAGTTTATGAGGTGCATATGTCCACCCATCTCTAGGAGACTAGTTTTCTGTTAGTTATCAAAATATAGCTCTTGATCCATCATATTAATCAGACAATCCATTTATGTGGTCTAAAAGTTGGAAGGAAGGTCTTCAGAGACTAGTGGAGGCCCAAGATGGAATTAACAACATACATGAGGCATACAAAATGAGGCAACTAAAAAGTACCTTCAACGTGACTGTCACCTTCTGTGACAAAGATTCATTCCCACATCAAGAAGTTAACCTCTTAGGTAACAGGTAAAAATAAAAACCCCACTTTATATTAGTAATGCTGTTGGCAGAATGTTTGGGATGACTTATATGAGCTGCAGAGAAATATCACCAACTAGCTTTTCAGAATCCAACCTCAAGTTATTAATACAATTTCATAAAATGATTGAATATCATATTGTGTTTAAATGTGGAAAGTAAAATTACTAATTAAGAACCTTATGATGGAAATATAGGTCAATTTACCACCTTAATTATCCTTCATTTTCTGAAAATGAAAAATGTGTTTGCATTTTCAGTTTCCAAACTTTCTGAAACATGATTTTTCTGTTCAATACTTTGTATATTTATGAACTTATTTTATAGGCTTTCTCCTAGATGTGAAAGAGAAAAATTAATACAAAGTTTAGAAACACATATTTGTGAGGCTGCCAGAATCCTAAATAAACTCAATATCCAGAGATAGATAGTTACAGTGCTTGCAGCAACACGTATGAATGGTATTCCAAATTGTTTCTTAATAGCTCCCCTGATTTACTGAGAATTCCATGGGCTGATACTGTTCTAGAAGGTGAGAAATGATGCAGTCAGTCTAGTAAGCCCCACCTTCTGGTCACATCTCAGGCCTTCTCACTGGGGTGAAAGGGTCCTTTCAGGCAAAGTGTCTTGGGTAAATAGAGTTATTACTACTTTATGCTTTCTGTACTCTGTGGTCTAAATTCCTCTGGCCAAGGCCCAGCTAGGCATAACCTGGGTCTGAATTAATGCCTCTGGAAGGAAATACAGTATATTCATGGTAACGAGTAGGTAATTATGTCTAACTCCTCTAGTCTGTAGACAGCTGCCAGACCTAGAGCCTCCCAAGAGCCAGCTCATAGATTTACAGGAGATAAATTCAGCAAAAGGAAGAACAACACTAAGCAACAAAGGGAACAGAAGGAAGCTGGGAGACACATATCTTACCACCTTCAACTTCTCAACAGATAACTTCCTGGGGCATCATTTCCTAGGTCACCTTTCCGCTGGTCCTTGCTGTTTATACGTAGATTCAGAATGTAACAGAATACAACAGTTTTCCTGACCTAGGTCTTTAATTTGGAGCACAGTTAGCTATATGACATTTCTTATCTTGCCACATTAGAAAACAATGTTTGGAGATGTTTGTTCAGCTTTGTAGAATTTGTTCTGATTGTAAGCCTTCAACAACAAGATGGAAACAGTTTAGAGAAAAAAATAGTCACTTCTTGGGGCAGTTGGTTGGCTCAGTCCATTAAGCATCTGACTCTCGGTTTCAGCTCAGGTCATCATGATCTCACAAAGTTGAAATCCTTGAGATCAAGCCCTGTGTCAGGCTCTGCTTACAGCATGGAGCCTGCTCAGGATTCTCTCTCCCCCTCTCTCTCTGTCCCTCCCCCACTTGCATATGCACACACTCTCTCACTCTCTCTCTAAATAAATAAATAAACTTTAAAAAAAATTAGTCACTTCTTTTGTAGCAGTATTTAGGTTGACTTGCCACGGTGGCTTCTCAGAGAAACTAGGATAATAATTTGATAACTGAAAAGTCAGATTAGGGGAATTTAAAATTTCTAAACAAACTTCAGTGTTCATAGAGCTTTAGTAAACAATGTGACAAGTTCATAGATCTCCCTTAATATCTTCACAAATATCTAGGAATCCAGAAATACAGATTGAGAGCCAATGTTTTAATTATGGAGACCTCAGTAACCAAATTGGACTGAAGAAAACTTGTCCACACCTGGATGCCAGTAATACAAATAGTAATAAAGTATTGGAGGTAGAGAGGACTCTATATAATAAGACCTAAATCATTACAGGTACAATTAGGGGAAAGAAGAAATAGATGAAATAGCAAGATTTCAGAAAATGTGCATCATCTTTTAAATCATTTGGCATTCATTCCTCTTTTCTCATACTTATGTTTTATTCTATTTTTGTTACATACAACACAGATATGGATGTATGTAATAAATATTATATATAAAATATGCATATATATGTGCCTAGTATATGTATATACATTTTCTCCAAACATTTTACTATAACTAAAACTATTGCATCAAATTTTACTTGTTGAATGATAAATTATTATGGGGGTGGGAAACTCTTGCACACATCAGAAATACTTAAAATGTTTAAAAGAAAATTGCTGTTGAATATAATCCCTCTCTTACTGTGCCTAATGGTTTGTCTTTCTTGCCCTTTTTTGAACTTAGGTCAATTATTTTAAGAAAGAAATGACTAAGCAGTTTGACATTTATTTTACAGTTTTTCTAATACATGAGTGGTTAAAAATTAGGCTCTGTTTAAAAATGGTGTTAGTCCCTCTTACCTCACAGATGAGCCATTGTACTGCCGAAAGTGGGGGTGGGGAGAGGACAGGAAAGTTTATTTCCATAGTCCATCCTAGCTCACAAGTACCCCATAGTGATGACTGGGTGTTTTTTGGCACCTTTCCTGTGAAACAACTTACAGAACTTCAGAGAAATCCAAATTTAGCCCAATTTCCATGATAAAACAGAATCTTCAGATGAAAAGTTTGGTCTGTTGGAGTGGTGAAGGAGCCAGCTCAGAAATGACAGACCCATCCTGGTTAAAATAACCTAAAGAAACAAAATGTAATGAGCCCACAACAAGCAAAGAATATGGACTCATACATTCATGTGCTTCTCTCTTAAAAATATCTTTTAGTTAGCTATACTTGTTATCATAGTTCTTTTTCATAATTGTCCAAAGTATAGAAAAGGAATGAGAAATGAATGATTCAGGATAAAAACTTGGATATTTTTTGGACCTTTGTCAAGATATTTTTACTCTCTGTATCTTTTTTCTTCTTTATAGAATAGATTTGGCATTTGCTAAGCTCCTGTGTGTCAGCAAAAATATAACATGACTTTTTACAAAGTGGTACAGGACAGCATCAACATCTCTATCAGTAGAAGGAGATGGGGTTTAAACATTTTCATGAACCATGCGTCATGGCCAAAGTAAGTATCACAACAATAATATATGCCGATGACGTTTCAATGTATATGGCATCCCAACTATCATTTGAGTAGTAATCATCTTGATTCACACTAGCTGTTCCTAATAAAATAAGGTTGCTGAAGGTAAGAGTTTTAACTTCTTTAAAGGGATTATTTCCTGGGGCACCTAGGTGGCTCCGTAGGTTGAGCCTTCATCTCTAGATTTCGGCTCAGGTCATGATCTCACTGTTCTGTTCCTGGGATCGAGCTACACCTTGGGCTTCTCACTGACAGCATGGAGCCTGCTTGGGATTCTCTCTCTCTCTCCCTGTCTCTCAAAATAAATAAACATTTCTCTTAAAAAAGAGTTTATTTCCTCTTAAGAATTTACTCATACAAATAGTTTTTTTTAACACTTATCATTTCATAGTATAAATAATAAAAGGAACAAAGATGACCAAATATATCATTGCGCTTTGTAAAATAAGTAGACTACTTGCTTCCACCTCTACCCTGTCTTCACAGAGTGATCTACCCACTGGCATTTGTCAGTATTTTTGACTTAAAATGATTATTGTTTCCAGACAGCCATATGTAATCTGTTTTGTGCCTCCACCATTTGTACCAATTCATTTCATTTTGGAACCAAATGCATGTGCTTTGGAAAATGAAGACTCACATAAAACAGATTTCTGAATTATATACAATATTTCTCTTATTTTTATATGACAGTCTTATACATTCTCTTCATGCAACAGCAAATGCCAAATACAAGATTTAAGGCTGGTGAATATGGTTAAATATCAAAATAGATCTGATTTTTAAAACATCTGTGATGAATAACTCCAACTTAATTTGTTTTGCAGATTCTTAGTGTTTAATAACCCTCCCAATATTACATTTTCTGCCAGTACTGGTATGGTCAAATTATTGCACATTCAGATGCTGGACAAACAATAGATCTTATTTCAAAAGTTTTCACAGTGTAATCTGTAAAGACGGGAAAATCACACATGGATTTAAATGGTTGGAAAAAAAGCAGTATTTTATATGAAGTTATGCTTTTAAGAGAAAAACACCTTTGTCACTATAATAACTTTTTTTATTTAAAGTTCTTACTTTGTTGTTGTTGGTCTTCATAAAATCTTCATGAGGTAGGAATGTGGCAATTTTAATAACTTCATTTTAGGGATGAGGCTAGGCATACTCAAAGTTCAAACTAGGAACACAGAAACAGAATGTGTGAAAAACATTTTATTTCAAACTTCTGCTCTCATTATTACTTCTTTCTTTATAAATAATGCATTTCTATAATACACATATTTTTGTATTTTGTAGCAGGCACATTATTTTTCTTATAGATTAACCATTAAAATGAATAAAATTCCCAGTACTACAAATCTTAAAACAATGAAAGTTAATGTTACTGACCTTATTTATAGCTTTAAAAAATCTATAAATCTAATTAAAGACATATCTTTGACTACATTTCTAGGAAATAAAAAACCTGTTCTTAAAGATAAATGAAGATAAGTTCTGTTTATCCCAATGCCAACTTTCAAGTTTCACTCTCTTTGGGATTTTAAAATCATTCTATAACTGTATATGCTTCTATAGACAGGAAACACTACTGACGTTAACCTTAAGTCATTTTATACTTTCCAAGAAGAGAAAAGATAAAAGCATTCAGTATGTTAAAAAGAAGAAATATCATAATTACATCAATATTTTGTAAATGCATGGAACATCTTGAAAGTTTTAAGTATTAGTTAAGAACTTCTAGCCCAAAATTTTAAAAATTTCAGGCAGAAGATATTTCAAGCCTTAGATAAATATTTCCTTCTAGACTACACATTAACTTCTAGACTACACATTCATTCTACGTTGTATCTTGAACATCTTGGTTTCCTCTTCTCATTGAACTCTGTATGCTTTTATTGATGCTTACCTTAATCGTGTGCTTTAATTCTGCTTAAAACACAAAAGATCCTGTTTAAGTGATTTTTGTCCATTATTTTAAAGCATTGGAACTTTAGATATGAGTCACTATTATTCCTGAGACCCAAGCTGGGTTGGACCCCCAGGAACATACTGGCAATACCATGGAGCTCTAACCAAACTGGAAGGAAGGGCAAACACCAGTGCCATTGATGAAACAAGATTTTTGAGGTGTGGACAATCAAAACAAAGTATGACATATTCCTTGAAGCACAGTTTACTGGAATATTTTACTAAATTAATGTTGAAACTTCACAAGATCCATTCTGCTGATATAGGTCCCATCAAGCTTAGATCTCTTCATTTCTACCATTTCATGATAATAAGGATCCTGTAGGGTTTGTGTCTAAGCTCCCATGAACTTTGATGTCAACAACCAACCAGCACTGCTTCCTGTAGTCACCATTGTATTCTCTTGTTGTTTCTACCCAATAATTCCGAAGCAGGACATTTAATTAAATTTTGAAAAATGGGTAAGAATGAAAGAAGGAAAATGTCAACAAATTCATATAAGCAATTTTAAATCATTGCTGACAAATAAATTTTTTAACTCATATGTAAACATACTTATATTGTAATGCAAATACAGACCAGCAAAAATAGTGCCATAAGTTATTCTCAAAAATATGTCATATATATGGATAATGATTTCACAAGTATTTGAATGGAATAGTGGCCTAAATCCTAGAACTTTACATTAGGGTAAAGAAAGAAAAATCTGTTAATGAGTCAATTAATTAGGAAATCAGGCATCTTACTTTGGGAACAAACTGTTACTTAAGAGAAGGTGATTTTTTTTTTCAAAATCTACATTCTTTAGTACTGTTTTAAATGGATCTCTATTTGAGATTATCATTTACATAAAAATTATGTAATGATCAGAAATGTTTTAAATACACACACACACACACACACGCACACCTTGGTAGCTCAAATAAATCACTTAATGAAATGTAAACATTATCCAGAGATTTTGTGATTGATATTATAGTGTTCTGAACAAATATGCACTGGCTTATTTAGTCTCTGACTATAGACAAAGAAAGATACTACTTACTGTTTATTGAAAACCTGGCTCAGTCTTCACCACTCTTGTCTTTAGCAATATTCCTGGGGACTATTCACAAAGAATGCCTATCCGGCCTATTATTCTCATAGCCTGTGGACATCTTTGAGTCCATTTATATTCCAAATCTATTACTAAGATATTTTCCTGAATCTTGTAGTTCCAGAGAAATTTATTCCTCAGAATTTCAGGGCCTAGGACAGGGATAAAAGGTTGAGTATTTTTGCAAGAAAAGCAATCAGCATTTGAGAAAATTAAGTATCTTGATGGAGGATTCCAGGGTACTAGAAGAAAAGAGATGAGGAGAAAACATAATGGAAACAGGAAAAAATAGACATTTAGCAATCATTATAAGTGAGAAGTGTTGAAAAAAGGGAGAGTTGTCTCAGAAAATGTTTTAAGAAGGGGCGCCTGGGTGACTCAGCTGGTTAAGCATCTGACTTTGGCTCAGGTCATGATCTCATGGGGCTCGTGGGTTCAAGCCCCATGTGGGGCTCTGTGCTTACAGCTCAGAGCCTGGAACCTGCTTCATACGTATTCTATTTCCCTCTCTGTTCCTCCCCTGCTCATGCTCTCGTTCTCTCTCTCTCTCTCTCTCTCTCTCAAATTAAAAAAAAAAAATGGAAAAAAAAGAAAATGCCTTAAGAAGTGTTACTCCATGATGCATTTTCTTACACACTCCTTTCTCCTTATTTTTTTTTTTTTAAGAAATTGGGTGACTTATAAACAAAATTTATTTCTCATTGTTCTGGTGCCTGGGAAGTATAAGATCAAGGTGCCATCAGATTTAGTGTGCAATGAGGACCTACTTCCTGTTCATACATGACTGTCTTTTTGACTATACCTTTACATGACAGAGAGGCAAGGTAGCTCTCTGAAACCTCTAAGAGCACTAATCTCATTGATGAATGCTCCACCCTTGTGACCTAATTACCTCATTCACAAAGGCCCTACCTCCAAATACCTCCCATCACATCAGGGATGAGATTTTAATCTACGAATTTAGAGAGGGGACACAACATTCAGTCTACAGCAAATGTCGTTCATTGCATGTATCAGATAGGCAAGTGAACTAGTCATATTTTGGTTGTTAGGTAAAATATTCTGTAGGATATATATCAAGCAAACCAATTGAAATCTGTATTTAGTGCTCTGAATGGTGACCCACACTAATGACAAGCTTAAGTTATTTCAATTGTATATTTTTTTTATTTTTATTTTTTTTAAGTTTATGTATTTATTTTTGAGAGCAACAGAGACAGCATGAGTGGGGGAGGGGCAGAGAGAGAGGTAGAGAGGGAGAATCCCAAGCAGGCTCTGCACTATCAGTAAGTACAGAGACCAAGGTAGGGGATCACAAAACTGTGAGATCACAAAACTGTGAGATCATGACCTGAGCCAAAACCAAGAGTCTGGCACTTAACTGACTGAATCACCCAGGTGCCCCAAATTATTTCAATTATAAAGCTGTGATATATTAACCCCTTCATAAGGGGAAGAAAAATTTACCTTGTGGCCTAACTAACCAGAGGAGATTCCTATTTTCACACAACCAAATGAACTTTAATAATTAGGACACAATTATAGTCAGGTTGGATATGGAGGGATGGGCACAACTTCAATATCTAGTAGACATTAGACATGGCAGGTACCAGGGAATATTATGAGGACAAACCTGAAATAAAACGTTTTAAGGATTATATCACAAGAGGTGGGATCAGGTGACAAACAAGTTTAAAATACAAGCTTAGGGATGCCTGGGTGGCTCAGCTGGTTGATGTGGGACTTAGGCTCAGGTCATAATCTCACTGTTCATGAGTTCAAACCTTGCATGGGGCTCACTGCTATCAGCATAGAGCCCACTTCAGATCCTCTGTCCTCCTCTCTCTCTCCGCCTCTTCCTGGCTTGTGTGTGCATGTGTGCACACGCTCTCTCTCTCTCTCTCTCTCTCTCTCTCTCTCTCTCTCTCTCAAAAACAAATAAACATTAAAAAATAATAATAAAATAATAGACAATACAAGCTGAGTTCAAATTGTGTAGGGAATTGAACGCAAGTCTCTATTTCACTTTGCTTCTTAGGAGTGCAGACTATTCCCAACACTCAGCTGTCAGATAGGCAAACCCATATATGACCATTTAAGCAACTATCACAAAACCACAGAATTTGCCAGGGATTAAGCCAGAAATAGAACTCAAAAAATTGAGCTACAAAGTCCCACTCTTTAACCACTAGTACCACTCCCTTCCTACAGTACATTTAGTGTGAAATAGTTTTTTGGTTTCTTTTCATGCTGTAGTCAACTAAAGTAGGGTGGAAAAAATTAAAAACAGCCCATGCACTAAAAATGCATTTTTTCCTTCCATTTAAGGACCTTGAATTTTTTTTAAGTAATTTAAGAAATTTTATGAAAATTAGAAACCCAAAATGTCGCTTTCTACTATTTTAGTAGTTTTCTTCTATTTTTTTTCATACTGGAGCCCTTAAACAAATAAGTGTAGACACTTTTCATCTGTGCATGAAATTAGACTATTTTTCATCTCTGAGAAATAGCATCTTTCAGCCTGCTTTCTTCAGCTCCTTTGGCCAGGCAAACTTTGACAAGGAAAGATGATCAAAAAGATGAAAATAACTTTTATGTTTTAAGCCATATCGGGCTATTAATTTGTATCATATTTTTTTTTTTCCAGAGCAAAAGTAAATTAGCATTTTTACAAGCAGAGAATTCAGAGGTAAAAGCAGTTTGGTGTCTAGAGATTCAGTAATTCGTGAAAGAGCCTCTTTTTCCCCTTTCATTTCCTGTTTTTGAACTCCCTCCACTAGCACCATTCAAGCAAAGAGTAGCACTGTGCTTCAGCACAAATGACTAAAAGTGACATTCGTTATTTTATTTATTTACTTTTTGTTTGTTTGGGCAGCCTGCCTGCAGACAGTGGGACTTGGCGAGCTACATTGCCTTGCAGATGTGCTAACTCTAATTTTTTTCTGACAGAGATGATAGCTTTAATGACGCTGATTTAAATCAGACAAGAGATTTGACTCCTGGAATACTAATTGAAAATTTTGTCTGCCTCAGGGCCTACGCGTTCAAAATAAGGTTCTTTGTGATCATATGTTTATCACATTTTTAATACTTGGGTGAAAAGCAAGTGAATAAATATGTATTTTTAAATTTCAACAAAAAAAAACCCACACCAACAAAATTTATTTTGGTGTTCAAAAAGACAATGATAGTTTGAAATGTTCTTCATTGCATATGGCTGCTTTTATTCTTAAAATGTGTATCATGTTCCTGTAAGTATGCTTATGCTAATACTAAATTAAGGGTCAAGAGTTTTGTTAAGAGCAAATTGTAATGAATTCATTTCTTGAAAAATAATGAAGTCATTTCAAATGAAATATTTTCATCCAAAAAAGATTCAGTATAAATGAGACAGATTTTGATTAAAAAAAGAGTATGAAATTTAAGCTTAACAATCGTGAAGAGTAATATTCAGTAAATCCTGACCCTGGAAAGGGTCGTTCTAGGGAATGGTCCTTGATTTCCCAAGGTTCACTCATAGAGTAATTTACTCGGGTGTTTCAAACCCTACATTCTTTTCCTCACCTCAGACCAGCTGAGTTTTCAAACCTTTGAATTCCTCTTTCATAATTTCAGCTCTTCATGGTGCTTTGAAATGCATATTTCCAGAAATAGAGTATTAGTCACAAAGAAAGGAGTCAGTTTGGTTTCATGATCAGACTTTTCCCCCCATATTTAGGGTGTCCCATAATAACTGATCTTTGAAGCAATGGAACTGGATTTCTAGACTCACTTCTTTCAGGGTGGAATTTTCCATATCGCTTTACCTGCTTAGATTCTATAGTTTTTGGTAACAACTTTTACATTGCTAATTTTGTCTTATTCATAAGGCTACACTTAATTTTCAGATCAAATACTTTTTCCATTGCAATTTATAATTTTATAATATTTTCTTCTGTGACTTGTTTTGACAAGGATTTTCTGAAAATAGTAAAACTAACTTGCCAAGCAGGATATCAAGAAATTGTGAACTCATTAATGGAAAACACTTTGTTTTCCTGCAATTTTTATCTCCAGGAGGTAATTCAATGCATATACTAAGTCTGCAATGAAAATTTGCTGAATGCATGTATGAATAGTGAATATAAAATTTTTCTATAGTTTTTAAAAAATACACGTTTCTGAGAATGTAGCATTTGGCCATCACTATGCTGGTTGCTATTGGAAACAAAAGAATTTAAATTTTCACAGAACATTAAATTTCAATAAAAAAAATCAACATATCAACAAAATTCATTTTGGTGTTGAAGAAGGCAGTAATGTTTATAAATGGCCTCCATTACATGTTGTTTCAAAGACTATCAGACGTAAAATGAATATGAAGATTTTAAAAATTCAATCAACTTATTTTTTAAATGAGGAACTGAGAATAGATTAGTTAATGGTGTTGCCTGAATTCATTTATATAGCAACATATGTTGGTGAACTTGCTTTAGTATCCAAATCTCTTTGAAACCATATTAGTGTACCTTTTCCTGTGGGAAATATCCTGCCCTTTCATATTATCCAGCAAAGTAAATATAAAATTATCTCAGACACACACACACACAAACACACACACATTTATAAGAAAATAAATATATTTATTTTATTTAAATTGTATTTTCCTATTGACTGTATGAGAACAAAAACTTTAAGGGAATATAATTACTTTTAGCTAAATAATATTTTCTCCATGTATATAAATCACTGTTTCTCAATCATTTCAATCCAAGGTATGTCTATGAACTTGCCAAGGCAAATATTAGAGAGAGGGCACCTTTATTTTTTAATATCATTTCAAGGTAACTATGATATTGGTAACCCCAGCTATAAATGTTTTGTACATGCATGAACACACTATATCTCTCCACCACAGTTTACAACTCGTTTTTTCCATTAAATATTAGCAAAAGGATGGGAGGAATCCATAATGCTATTATATGCAGGTTAAGTCCAGATTTTTCTTAAATGTAATTAGGAAGCACTAACATCAGTTATTAACCTGGAGATATATTCTAACCAAAAGGAAAAAGATAACCTCAACTTACACCATAAGAATACTGTAAACGTTTTAAAATATACTCATGTGAAAGAGTAGTAGTACATTTCTGGAAAAAAAAAAAAGATTAAGATTCCCCAAATTTTCTAGGATTATCCAAGTAACTATATGTTTCTTAGCCTGAAACCACAGGGAAAGACTTGACTTCGAATGAATTTTTTGAATACCCTGTAAACATAATTTCATTCCGCTTCTGCTCTGAAAGATTAGATGGGATTTAATACTTCCAAGTATTAATTAAAAAAAATAAGTTTTCAGCTGAAATTTTTTATTTATTTAACATATAATTGTCTATGTGTCTCAAAGTATTTTAAACGGTATTTGGCACTATTGGTTTTTCCAGAAGTGTCAGAATCCTTTCTTGTGTACTCCCATTGTTAGCTCCTCATTTAACTTGCAACTAGTATGCTCTCCCTCAAGTAGTTAATAAAAGTTGTCATGAATCATTTTGAACTTTGTTAGTTTAGATGATAGACCTTTGGAGATACATTATGATCTTATTTTATTATACTTGAAGCTTAGCATAATCAAGATGACTTTAGGTAATCCAAAGTCCTCAAGTGTCTCAGTAATGACATTATATTTAAATATTCAAAAACAAGGATTGTCATCTTGCTTGCACATACAGTGGAGAGGTGGGGTACTCTCCAGTATCTTTGTATGGACAGGGGTGGAGGGTGGGTGGGCCATTTCATTTATCTAGTCTGGCCAGTCAACTGCTTTTCCAAAGCTTCTTGTATTCTTATCAGTCCTCTAGGTCCTGTGACTTTTTCTTCCTATCCAGCTATTTTTGCACACTAGATACTATATATTACCTACTATAATCAGCAATTTTCTATGGAATACTGAGTTTTCAAATCAAAGTTGAATGTTAAATATTGTAGTCTTTTTAAAGTTCCTGAACCACTCCCTCCCTGCTATTATGTCACTGAGGCTTCCATACTTCTTTCTTTCAGATGTCAACTCTAGCCCCAATTCTGAACCCAACAGCTAACCAAGGAAGACCCACTATCTAATTCTGTGGATGTATTAAAGAGATTAAATTAACTCTCTGACTTTCTTTTACCTGAATTAGGTCCAGAGGGCTTTGACTTCCAAAACTAAATGTGATCTTTATTGCTTCTTCCTTACAAAAGGAGACAACTTTATTTAAAAAGTAAATAAATAAAACTGTAAACTTATCACCCAAAACTTTCCTTAGTAGATTACAAATATGATTAATTGAATGGTTTAGTTAAATTTTTAATGGCAAATTAAAAGAAAATAAACACGAAAAGTAACTGAAATCCTAACTTAGGTACATTAAAAGAGCCATTGAGAACCTATCAATTTGCATTCTTTCTATACTATGGCCATATCATTTCAGAAATACATTTGTTAAACCAATGTTTATGATTTTCAGCAAAGATTTAATATATTTTAATGTATTCTATTGTTTCACAGATTCCTTCTAAATTTAAATCTCTTGTTTTGTCTTATAGTTTGTGAAAATGGAGAATAATAATTGCTCACCAACATCGATAAAATGCTCCAAAAACCACTTAATCCTTTAGAAGGTTGAATTTTACTGAGTAGATTAGATTAGTAGGTTTCTGTTAACATTCTTTTTCCCTATTAAGTATGGACTAAATACTTATCACTTAACTACTCTTATCTGTTTACAGAATATTCACCTGGGTTATGAATCCTTATGAATTATATTTAGGGTGGTCTGTTGATATATATACCATTGCTTATATATTCACCTATAGGTGAAAAATTAGAAATTACACAGTATAGGCTATCAACATTGTTAAGAGTTAAACACTAAGAGATATTGTACTATGTTTTTGTTATTGTTGTTGCTGTTTTAAAGATAGAATGGAAATTCCTGAGGACTAGAACATTCTATTTATTTTGTTCACTGATGTATCTCAAGCTCCTGGAAAAGTGCTTGCTACATAGTAGGCACTTAATTTCTATTTGAAGAAGAAATGAATGAATGAATAAAACTTTGGGGAAAAAGTGAGTGGTTAAGGAGTAAAAATAAATAACTAATAAAACACTATATAAAGCCTTAAATACAGCTACTTTTAAATTGTTATCTGAAAATCACATTAGCAGAGGGTCTGCTTTTCAACTGTGAAGAATTATTACCATATCTACAGAGTTAATGACCACTTCTATGGTACATGGCACTTAATAATTTTATATTGTTTGGATTATGTGCAGTTCCTGTATGAAAGATGGCTAACCTTGCTGGTGATTTTATCTTTCAAATAAGAATAAGTTGTGGATTTCATCAATAGCTCTTTATGCTCTACATATGGAAAGATTTTAGTTACATATACTCTACTTATGGAAAGATTTTAGTCACATATGCATGAAATTTGATTAGAAATCCTCAACTTTATTTTTTAAAATCATTTATTTATAATTTCTCAGCCACTTAAGGCATGATTTAAATTATTTAGTTTTAAGTAAAATTTAACACTTTTTGTGATGTTTGACCGGTACCACTTCAAGCCTTTTAAAGAAGTATTTTGATTCACACTTTAAAAAAAAAGAAATGTTTTAATTTATATCTTTCCTATTTCTAAAAAGGATTGGGAAACCCAATGAATTTCTAAATATTTTCATATTTCCCTTAAATTTTCTGTAAACTTAGCATGGGTAGGATTATATTTGTCAATATAGACATTGACATTGAAATCAGTACAGTTTTCTAAATGTTTAAACATTTCTAACCAAGGTAATAATATACCAAACCCTCTATCAGGATCCAAACAACAAGACAGAACCATTTTAAACATTTAAAACTGAGATAATTGAATTCAGGAAATGATTACAAGAAGGATGGAAGATCTATGAAGCTGAATAGTTGTCCCTGAGATTGGCAGCCAATCAGGGGACAGTCCCTAAGGTAGAAGAACATAAAGGAAAAGTGGCATGAACTCATCATCCAGTTAAAGGAGCTAGAACCACAGAGGAGAAATTGCTAATGTCAGGGATATAAGCAGAGAGGGAAGGAAAAATTCCCGGCTGTTCCCTGTATTGTATCCTCCAAGTTTGGCTAATACCTTCCATTGGCCATACACACCAGAAGCCAGCTGATACAGCAACCTGGGGAATGCCTTCTGCAGGGGTTGTTTGTCCTTGGAAACAAAGAAGAGTCAACAGAATGGATCTGAGGGCAAGCAAGCCAGAACCAACCTTAAACAGAACGGATTATAGCTTTGAAAAGGATGAAACGATGTTACATCGTCGGCAAACCTAAGATATTAGCTGAGAAATCATTAGGACTCATAAAGCACTTTTTTTTTTAACTGAAAAAGGTTAATAACTTTGTTAACCAATACTAATTAAAAAATAGGAAGTGACAAGAAATTCCATTCACATGGCAACAATTCCTACTGCTGCTCCAGCATTAATTCCAATGAAGAGGATGCATTCCTGTCCTGCTCCCGCTTCTACTTGTTCTCTTAACCCGCCACCATGAGGGCTACCACTGGCACCACTTCTACTATTAGGCCATGGCAATAATAAATACTAAGGGGTGGACATACTGATAAGTGGGAAAAGGCTCCATGAAGAAAACAAAACACCAGAAAAGAAAACTAAAACTTGCACTAAAGACATATTACATTCAGATATTTAAAAAATCTGAATTTTGCAGAAGAAAACTATTCATACTGAATTAAAGATTTACCACAATTGCAATGAAACTTGAGCAAAATGATCTTGAAGTTTATTTGGAAAAATGAAAGAGTACAAATATCAGATATATTTATTTTAATTAAAGAAGTATGATGGAGACTTAATCTGTTATTATAATGGAGTATTCATTCATTCATTTGTAAACACTTAATGAACCTCTTACAATAATGTTGTAGGCATTTGTGACACAGCGGCAAACAGGGAATCTGTTTGACAAGATAGAAAATAGACAAATAAAGGGGCACCTGGGTGGCTCAGCCCGTTGAGCATCTGGCTTCGGCTCAGGTCATGATCTCACGGTCTGTGGGTCTGTGAGCTCGAGCCCCGCGTCGGGCTCTGTGCTGATAGCTCAGAGCCTGGAGCCTGGTTCAGATTCTGTGTCCCCCTCTCTCTCTGCCCCTCCCCCACTCATGCTCTGTCTCTCTCTGTCTCAGAAATAAATAAACATTAAAAAAAAAGAAAATAGACAAGTAAACACATAAGTGAAAAATATAATTATAGATCGTGGTAATTTCTATGAAGTTGATTGTGGGACTAAATAATAGATGGAATGACCAGAAAATGTCCCTTTTTTTTTAAGTTCTTATTTATTTGTTTTGAGAGAGAGAGGGATGGGAGGATGGACAGAGGGAAGGAAAGAGAGAGAGAATCCCAAGCAGGCTCTGCACTGCCAGCTCAGAGCTGGACAAGGGGCTCGAACCCACAGAACCATGAGATTATACCCTGAGCCAAAATCAAGACTTGGATGCTTAACCAACTGAGCCACCTAAACAGCCCAGGAAATGTCCTTTTGAAGAAGTGACATTTGATCAGAAACTTCAAATGAGATTCAGCCAGCTCTTGCACAGATGAGGGAGGGAACAACCTTCCTAGTTCAACTAGCTGTGTGGCCTCAGGCAAATCCTTTAATCTCTCTTTCCTGTTCTTCATCTGGAAAATGGGGATACTATAGTATCTACCTTATTTAAGTGTTAAGAAAATGAGTTATGATAGTCTCAAGTACATACAACAATGTCAGAAACATAATAAGCATTCAATGAATGTTGATAAGCTGTTGATAATGCCTGAAACTCCACTAAAGATGGATAGACATGAACACAAAATGTAGCCAAAAAAGAAATAAAAATGTCTAATAATCACACTTTATATACAATTTATTCTTATTAACAAGCCAAAACTCAATGGGAGTCATATGATTTTATTCATTGACACATTTATTTTTTTTTAATTTTTTTTCAACGTTTTTATTTATTTTTGGGACAGAGAGAGAGACAGAGCATGAATGGGGGAGGGGCAGAGAGAGAGGGAGACACAGAATCGGAAACAGGCTCCAGGCTCCGAGACATCAGCCCAGAGCCTGACGCCGGGCTCGAACTCACGGACCGCGAGATCGTGACCTGGCTGAAGTCGGACGCTTAACCAACTGCGCCACCCAGGCGCCCCTCATTGACACATTTAAAACCATTCTATTTAAAATAACATTAAAGAGTAGACTTACAGAATATTAACTCTTAACTTAAAATATTGTTAGAATGATTGAAGGTGTTTATCTTGGAGTAATTTTTTTAATTGAATTTAATGCTTAAAAGGACATAGTGGTGGGGTGCTTGGGTAGCTCAGTCAGTTAAGCGTCCAACTTCAGCTCAGGTCATGATCTCACAGTTTGTGGGTTCAAGCCCCACGTCAGGCTCTGTGCTGACAGCTCAGAGCCTGGAGCCTGCTTCAGATTCTGTGTCTCCCTCTCTCTCTATTCCTCCCCCACTCACGCTTTCTCTCTCTCTCTCTCAAAAATAAATAAACATAAAAAAATTAAAAGGACATAGTGGAAACTAAAGAAATTCGGTTATTGGAACTTGTAGGCAGGAAATAAGAAGTCCGGGTTTCATTATGAACCTTTACACCAAGTTTCTCTGCGTACCACCTTGAAGCTCATTGAAGCTTTCATTTTCTTATATGTAGAAAAAAGTAACATGGGAAAAGATTTCAAAGCTTGTAGCATTTATCAGTATGAAATATTTTTGCATAGGGCCTCCTGGGTGGTTCAGTCATTTAAACATCTGACTTCATGAGTTTGAGCCCTGTGCTGCCAGCACAGAACCTGTTTGGAGTTTTCTCTCTCTCTCCTCTCTCTGTCCCTGCCCCACATGTGCTCACTGTCTCTCTCTTTCTCTCAAAATAATAATAATAACAATAACAATAACAATAACAATAACAATAACAATAACAATAACAATAATAATAATAATAATAATAGATCCTCTCTCTGCCCCTCTTCGTTGCTAATTCTCTCTCTCTCTCTCTCAAATAAAAATTAAAAAACTAGTTTTACATATCCCAAATCTGAATTTGCATCTGAGTTATCAATAATGATTTGAAGGTTTTCTAAAAAAAAGAACTGTGATATATACATTTGGGGAAGCTATAATAGGCTAATGTCTTGATGGGAGTTGGATAAATAAATGTCAACAACATGTTATAAGGAATGCAGAGTCAACATCATAGGAGACATGATTTTGACATTTTAGTTTTTGAAATTTCTGAAAGAATGATAATAATAGGGATATAATAATAATCACAGTGATAAATCTCCTTTTCAGGTGTACCTGAAAAATCAAAAACATCACAAGGAAGATGTAACTTATATATAATTTGGAATTTCTAAGACCCTAGGATACAGAATTCAGCCTTAAGGCATACCCTATGAAAGTCACCTGTTCTTTTAAAGATTTCTACCAATTCCTGAGGGTTGCCACTCTTGTGATCTAACACCAGGAAAATATTTCCTTCTTCTCATGGGCAACCTACATCCAATGATGCAGAAGTGTAAATGCCACACTGTCAATCCCAAGCAATTCTCAAGCTCCCTCTGAGCTCCAGGGCTTCCTGAATTGCAGTTGAACAACTCTGTCAGCCCATTCTTACTTCCTTCACTCTTCCACAGGTGTTTATCTTGAAGGCAGTCTCCAATAAATATTCTACAAGCAAATCTCTGTTTAAATCTATTTCCTGGAAACTTTACCTAAGAGGGTTGATGTCAGAAGTAATTTAAGGAAGCAAGAACAATAATGGTATTTTGGAGTTGAATCATCAGTTGGTCATCTGGCAATGAGGACCTTTTACTGGTAGTAGATAAAACATCATTAACCCCTGGCATAATGTAAATGTGCAGTTGTTAAAATGTTCATCTGTGATAAACTAGAATGGGATTTTGATGAAAGCAAATACACTGGCAGGTGCAGTATCTCAGGCATATCAGAAGTTCAGAAGTAAGAGCTATGAAACTGGATGGAAGTTCTAAATATGAGATGATTAACCACCAACTAAAAGACTATGCATAAAAGCCAGAATACCACCTTGGCAGTTAATGAAGTAACCTTCATTTTTTTTTTTTTTTTTTTTTTTTTTGTGAGTGATTGGCAGAAAACAAAAACCAGCATCAGACCCAGCACATAGTTATAACAGAGTTCCAGAAGAGATTGAATACTCAATCGGGGAAAGTCTGGACCAGCAAGATGCCTGATTGGAGAAATGTAAAGGGTTAAGACATTGAATGGATACATCTGACTCAATGTTCTAGAAAATCTTGAATCAAATAAGATTCCTCTGAACCCTTTAGACATGTAATATTATCTTACTCTATTATGTTCTGCTCTAGTGTACTTCTTTTCTTAAAGATGAAGCAGAGGTTTCCTTCTGGCAGGAAAACACATACACTGCTCTCCTCCTTTCCTGGACACCACAACATAATTTTTATATTCCATTATAACCCAGTCAAAAAGTGCTGGCCTTGCTAACAGAAGAAAGAGATGATACCCTCTTTGAAGTGGCTGCAAGAACTTGTAAGATCAGAACCTGGAAGAGTATGCACGAGACTAGAGTTTGCTTGATGAAAGAGGCAGAATATAAAGTTGAGAAAGTGAAAGTTTACCCATTTAGGAGCAGTCTCCTGTATTACAACATTTAACCTTGGCAAGAATTCAAGGAAGTGGTGCTAGAATAGAGCCTAGATTCATACCAAAAGCTATGATCCATACAAAATGACATAGAAACACTAGATCTTCTGTGGAAGACAATAGAAGACAATGGAAGAATGTGTCAAATGACTCAGAGAAACACGCATCCTAAAATGAGGGTGGGGTGCAGCCTGGCTCTTTAGTCATGTGGCTGGCAAAGTGTTTATTCAAGACAACCATTGTTGAAGTGTATCTCTGCAATCAAAGTTTAAATCAGACACTTGCATTACAAAAAAGAGAGAATCCAACTGTCAGGGAATGACACAACTCTCATTTCCTTTGCTGTAGAGATTGTTTTTTTTTTTTTTTTTTTTACTTTAATGTAGTCTCACATGTCTAATTTGCTTTTGATGTCTATGCTTTAGGTGTCATATCCATGAAATCATGGCCAAGATCAATGTCATGAAGCTCCCCCACTCTATATTTTCTTCTAAGTGTTTTTTAAATTCAGGTCTTATATTGAAACCTTTAATCTATTTTGAGTTGATGTGTATATATGGTGAAAGATAGAGGTCCATTTTCATCCTTTTGCATGTGTCTATTTAGTTTTCCTACAACATTTGTTGAAGAGATGCTCAATTTCCCCACGGTGTATTCTTTGCACTCTGTGGAAGAACAGTTGTCCATATATCCATAGGTTTGTTTCTGCACTCTCTATTCTGTTTCATTGGTCTATATGTCTATTTTTGTGCTAGTATCATACCACATTAATTACTGGGCTTTGTAATATATTTCAAAATCAGGAAGTGTAATACTTCCAGCTTTGTTCTTCCATTTCAAGATCACTTTGGCTATTTGGATTTTATATATTTCCATATGAAATCTAACTTTTTTTTTCTATTTCAGTAAACATGCCATTGGAATTTTAATGGGAATCACACTAAATCTATAGGTTGCTTTAGGTAGTATGGCATTTTAACAATAAATGAATATGGATGTCTTTCCATTATTTGTGTTTTCGTTAATTTCTTTCATCAATGTATTTTAATTTTCAGCTTAAAAATATTTAATCACTTTGGTTAAGTGTATTCCTAAGTATTTAATTGCTTTTGATGCTATTATAAAAGGGATTGTTTTCTTAATTTCTTTTTGGATAGCTCATTGTTAGTATATAGAAATACAGCTGACTTTTGTTTGTTGATTTTTTATCAGGCAACGTTACTAAATTAGTTAATTAGTTCTGACAAGCTTTTAATGGAGTTTTTAGGGTTCTCTATTTATGAAATCGTGTTGTCTACAAACAGACATTTTTACTTCCTCCTTTCTGATTTGGATGCCCACCCCCCATTTTTTTTTCTCTTGCAAAATTTCCCTGACCATGACTCTTAGTACTGTGATGAATAGAAGTGGCAAGAATGAGCGTCATTGTCTTGTTCTTGATCTTAGAGGAAAATATATCAGCTTCTCAGTATTGACTATGGTGTCAGCTATGAACTTGTCATGTATGGTCTCTACTATGTGGAGGTATTTTCCCTCTATCCTCGGTATGTTGAGAATTCTTATCATGGATGGATGTTGAATTTGTCAAATGCTTTTCTCATATCTTTTGACATGATCATATGATTTATATCTTTCATTCTATTACTGTGGTATATTACATTTATTCATTTGCATATGCTGAACCATCATTTCATCCCAGATATAAATTCTATCTGTTCATGGTATATGATCTTTTTACTGTGCTGTTGAGTTTGGTGGCTAGAATTTTGCTGAGAATTTTTGCATCTATATTCGCCAAGGATATTGGCCTATAATTTTCTTTTCTTGTAGTATCAGTGTCTGATTCTATTTAGTGTCAGGATAATTCCAGTTTTGTGAATGAGTTTGGAAGTGTTCCCCCCTCTTCAATTTTATAGAAAGATTGGCTATATATAGAAAGATTGGCTACATATAGAAAGATATGTATACATATATACACATACTTGGTAGAAAACCCCAGTGTAGCTTTCTGACACTGAGCTTTACTTTGTTGGGAGAGTTTTGATTACTGATTTAATCTCTTTACTTGTTACTAGTCTGTTCACATAAATACTTTGTATTTCTTTATGGTTCATTCATAGTAGGTTTATGTTTCTAGGAATTTATCCACTCCTTCTAAGTTATCCAGTTTGTTGGCATATAATTGTCCATAATATTCTCTCATGCATTTTTGTAGTATCAGTTGTAATGCCCTGTTTCATTTAAAATTTTATTTTAGTCTTCTTTCTTTTTTCCCTAGTTTCATTGATTTTTTTTTCTATTGTCTTTCTAGTCTGTTTTTCACTTATTTCTGCTCTTTTATTATTCCCTTCCTTCTACTAGCTTTGGGTTTAGTTTGTTCTTCTTTTTCTTGTTCCTTGATATATAGATGGTTTATGTGACATCTTTTTTCTTTCTTAATGTAGGCATTTATCATTACAAACTTCTCTCTTAATACTGCTTTCGCTGCATCATGTAAGTTTTACTATGCTGTTTTTCATTTTAATTTGTCTCACAATATTTATTTCCTTTTTAATTTTTCCTTTGACCAGTTGGTTCTTCAGAAATGTGTTATTTAATTTCCACATATTTGTGAATTTCCCAATTTTTCTCCTGCTACCAATTTCTAGTTTTATGTCATTATGGTTAGAAAAGATACTTGATATGACTTCAATTTTCTTAAACTTTTTAAGACTTTTTTTGTTTTAAAACTTGTTTTGTGGACTAACCTGTGATCTACCCTTGATAATGTTATATGTGCACTGAATGAGAATGTGTATTATGATGCTGTTGAATGGAATAATCTGAATATGTCTGTTATGTTTATTTGGTCTATAATGCTGTTCAACTCTATGGTCCCTTATTAATTTTTCTGTCTGGTTAATCTACCCATTGTTGAGTGTGGGATATTGACATATCCTTAAATAATTTCTTAAAAATAATTTTATTATAATACAATATAATACAAAAATAATGTTATTGTAAATAATAAAAATAATACTATTATTGTATTCCTGTTTATTTCTCCCTTCAGTTCTGTTACTATTTGCTTCATATATTAGGTGTTCTGAAGTTGAGTGCATATATATTTATAAGTTTGATATCTTTCTAATAAATTGACTCTTTTACCACTAAGTAATGGTCTTCTTTATCTCCTGTGATAGTTTTTTACTTAAAATCTAGTTTGCTTGATATAAGCATAGCCATCCTTGCTCTCTGTAAAAAAGCTGCCAAGAAAGCCACCAATAGGTTTATGGGGACTTCTTTGTATACAATGAATCCCTTTTGCTGCTTTGAAAATTATTTCTTTATTTGAAAATTTGATTTAATATGTTTTGGTGTAGACCTTTTAAGTTCAGTCTATCAGAGCTTCATACATCTGGATGTCTATTTGCCTTCTCAGATTTGGGGAGTTTCCATATATTATTTCTTTAAATAGACTTTTTTTCCCTTTTCTTTTTCTCTTGTTTCCCTTTGGGAATCCTATAATGTATATATTATTTTACCTATTGATCCTGTAAACCTCCTAAGTTTTCTTCACTCCTTTTCATTCTTTTTTGTTTTTGTTCCTCTGACTAGATAATTTTAGATGCCTTACTTTCCACTTGTTGATTTTGTTTCTTCAGCTTGTATGAGTCTGTTGAAATCCTCTAGTGAATTTTTTAGTTCAATTATTATGTTTTTTCACTCCAATATTTCTATTTGTTTTTTTAGTAGAGTTTATGTCTCTTTGCTGATATTCTCATTTTGTTCACCTATCAATTTCCTGATTTTATTTAATGGCCTATCAGTGTTTTCTTATAATTCACTCAACTACTTTTAGACGATCAACTTGAATTATTTATCAGATAATTCATAAAGCTTTATTTATTTTGGAGAAGTTGTAGAAGATTAATTTTTTCCCTTTGTGGCATGTTTTTCTGATTCTTCATGTTCCTCATAGAGTTGCATTGGCATCTGCTCATTTGAAGGAATAGCACCTATTCCCAGACTCATAGAGCAGTGCCAGCAGTAGGAGGACACCAGCTCCTTTCTTTTGTTGCTAGTTGTCCCAGGTGCTCACGTTCTGCCAGTCCTTCAGCACGTGCTGTGAGGTGAGGCCAAACCCAGCCCCTGATGGAGCACACTAAAAGGCTGGGACCAGAATCACTTTGCTTTCTTCCTTCCTTTGAGAGGGAAGGCTTCTGCTCTGCAGCTTTTCCTAGTCTTACAAGCAGTGGTTGCTGTGTGGGATAATTCATCTCTTTCTCTTTATTCCAAGCTGTCCCGGGCATCTAGGCTCTGCTGATCTTTCAATACTCAGCATGAGGGGAAGTAGAAACCAGTGCTTCAGAGGAACACACCATAAAGCCAGGAGGCCAGAAAATCAGAAAAAATCTCGCTCTCACTTTATCCTTGAGGGAGAGGCCATGGGCCAAGGAGATCTTGGCACAGAGCTAACTGGTTTGAGAGAAGAGATAATTTTGGCAAAACCAATTTTCCCTTCATATACACTTTGGTGTGACTTTTCACAGCCTTATGTTCTGAAGGTGCTGCAACTTAACCGTATTCTGGATTTCACATAAAGCTAGTTTGATTTAAATATAATTGTCATATCAGTGTTTCTGTGGAGGAATGAGGGCTCAGGCTTCTTGTTCTGCCATCTTGCTAATGTCACCTCATTACCATTATATTAATATTTGGTCTCTTTAAAGTATAAGATGCTAATATTGTCAGTGAAAGGCATATGATAGAAATGAATTCATTATTTTTAAATCTTGACTTTACAAGTTGCTGCATAAAATATAAAATATATTGTTCTAATTTAATGGATCTTGATACTTTCTTTTAATTGCTGTAATTGGAAAGAGGCTACTCTAAGTAATGATGATATTTACTCTTCAACTCTACCTATGACTTAGGTGAATGTTTTTCTTGAACTCACCAATATTCTTGCAAATTCAAAAAGTGGTACACATCTATATATTTTTAAAAATGACTGCAAATTCACTGAAAATCTTTGAAAGATTTTTAGGTAGCTAAAAAAACATGTTCCATTTTTTATGAATGCAGATATGAAAGTTTTGTAGGTAACACCAGTGGGTTTCAGCACAGATTGCATGACAGAAACATTTCCATATATATGTTTCAAAACACTTTTTCCATAGCATAATTTTCTATTCAAAAGCCATTGCTTGTTTAGTTATTGTTAAAATGTCATCTTTACCTTGAAGTGAGGCCTGCAAAAAATGACTATTAGGTTGGGCAATACTGGCAGCTACTTTATAATCTTTAAAAGTTTGGTAAATCTAAATTTTAGGGGGTTAACAGAAAACGTGTAATTTAATAATTTTCACAACTCTCTTAAATACTTTGCCACCAGATATTTTTTATGATTATTCCCCATCACATGTGAACTATTACAATAAAACTTTATCTATCTATCTATTTATTTAATATAAAGTGAGTTGTTATTTTCTTATCCTTCCATGCTTAGATGAATCAAAGTATTTGTTTTGCATACATTGTAAGCAAAAGAAAGAGATGGTATATTTCACAATTATTTTCAAAGTCTTCTTTTTTAACTGAAATTATCTGCATTGATGAAATCTTTGTGCCTTTTCTGCTACAAGTGCTTTACTGCAGTGGTCTATGAATAATTTTGGAAATGAATATTTCATGTAGTAATACTGTTTAACATAACGTCAAAATTATTTTTTCTTTATTGCTTTCAAAGCAGGCACACTAAAATGTTATACTTACATCCTTTTTCCAAGAAATACTATTTTTATTAAGGATTTTTTAAAATCATCTCCAGTACATCTTACTTTTACTGACCACACACACAAAAAATAGCCTTTTTAGTTTTATTATTGAGGCAGATTTTACCATAATCATAACTTGAGAAATGTTTGAAACATCTGTACTTTCCTTCAACAGAACCCCTCTGATGCTGTGCAATTTGTTTGAATTTCTCTTTCTCCAAATTTTTGGCACTATTTTCTGTTTCGTCTAAAGTACTTTCTGTTAAGTAAATACATTTTAGTTTTTGAGACATATTGTTTTGCTAGTATAATTTGAGCCATCTTACTACAGCAAGAAGAAAGGAAAAAATTTATCAAGTGGTTTGAAGTTATTTTAAATTGAGGTGGAATTTATATAACACAGAATTAACTATTTAAAACTGAACAATTCAGTGGCATTTAGTATGACCATAATGTTGTGCAACCACTGCTTATATACAGCTCCAAACTATTTTCCTCACCCCAAAAGGATATCCCATGCTCATTAAGCAGTTATTCCCTATCCTCCTATCTCGCCAGCTCATGGCAAACAAAAACATGCTTTCTCTCTCTGGATTTAACCGTTCTTGATATTTCATATAAATAAATTATATAAGAACTTTTATGTCTAGTTTCTTTTACTTAGCATACAATTTTTAAGGTTCACTCACATTGCAGTATGTAGCAGTATTTCATTCCTTTTTATGGCTATATATGTATACATCACATTTTATGTATACATCACAATTTGTTTATCCATTCATCTGTTGATAGACATTTGGGTTATTTACACTTTTTGGCTATTGTAAATAGTGCTGCTATGAATATATGTGTATGTCTATCTGTTGTACTGCCTGTTTCAATTCTTTTGGGTATTTATTTAGGCATGGAATTGTGGGGATTTTATGAGAATTCTGTGTTTTGCTTTCTGAGAATTACAAAGCCATTTTCCATGGCAGCTAAAAGTTAACATTCCCACTATCAAAGTATGAGGGTTGGTTCTAATTATTCCACCTTATTACTAACACTAGTTTTCATTTTGTATTATATCCATTCTAGTAATTACAAAGTGATATCTCATTGTAGTTTTGATTTGCATTTCCCTAATGACTGATGATGTTAAGCATTTTTCATGTGCCTGTTGGCAATTTGTACATATTCTTAGAAAGAATGCTTACTTAAGTCATTTGCTAATTTTTAAATGGGGTGTCTGCCTTTGTTGTTGAAGTTGTAAAAGTCTTTGTTGTAAAAGTTCTTTACATATTATATGAGACTCTTGTCAATATATGATTTGCAGATATTTTTTTATTCTGTATGTTGTTTTTACTTTCTTTATAATGTCTTTTGAAGCACTGATGAAATCTAATGAAATCTAATTTACCTATTTTTTCCTTTGTTAATGGCTTTGGTGTAACATCTAAGAATCCATTGGCAAAATCATATAGATTTATCCCTATGTTTTTTGTATAAAACTTTATTTTACCTCTCATATTTAGTCAATCTATTTTGAATTAATGTTTGTATATGGTATGGGGTAACAGTCCAACTTTATTTTTTGCGGGTGAATATCCAGTTGTTTCAGCATCATTTGTTGAAGAGACTATTCTTTCCCCATGAAGGGTCATGGCATCTTGGTCAAAATCAATTTGCCATAGATATATGGGTTTATTTCTGGATTTCAATTTTATTCCACTGGTCAATATGTCTATGCTTTGGCCAGTACATTGCTTTGTTTACTGCAGCTTTGTAGTAAGTTTTGAAATTGAGAAGTATGAGTCTTCCAACTTTGCTTTTTCAATATTATTTTTGGTTATTTAGGGCCCCCTTGCAATTTTGTATGAATCTGAGAATCAACTTTTCCATTTCAGCAAAAGAGACCATTGCCATTGATAAGAATTTCATGTATCTATAGATCACTTTGGGAACATTACTACTTTGAAAATAATAAGAGGGGCGCCCGGGTGGCTCAGTTGGTTAAACATCTGACTTCGGCTCAGGTCATGATCTTGTAGTTCATGAGTTCCAGACCAGTACTAATACCCCTACTTTCATTACTAATTTTAGTTATTTGTGTCTTTTTTCCCCTCTGTCATTCTAGCTAAGGTTTGTCTATTTTGTTGATCTTTCCAAAGAACAACCTTTTGGTTTCACTGCTTTTTTTTTTTTTAGGAGCAGACCTTACTAAGAGTAACAGAATGTTGTTGTGTATTTTAGCATGGTTCCTTTTCCTCTCTCCCCATCAGAAGCATGAGTGGATTTTTCTCCAGTATTCACTGTGAGAATCTGGTAGAGCTACTGGAGCTAAAAATTATAAAAGTATGAGTTTTTTGACTGATTTCCCCTGAAGTTTTTGCCTCAGAATTCTTCACACTGAGCCTATGGCAATTCATCAATTACAGTTTGGATTTTCCTATCCCGATACTACTTCCTATAGGGGTTTCTGCACATGGGTTTCTGCTACAGTAAGTTGTGATTCTCTGTATCCGCTTGTCTGCGTCTCTAATTTGGGGGGCAGCAGTTTGCTCTGTGACCTTACTAATTTAATGGATCTAAGAAGAGTTGTTGATTTTTCATCTTTTTACATCTTTGTTAGGGTGAACTTCCATGCCCTTTACCTGAGGAAACTGCAAGTCTATAACTTTAATTTTTAGTGGCCTATTTCATGCTAAAAATCTATCTCTATAGCCCAAGCTCTAGAATTTCCCCGATGTGTTCCCTTTTTTATTTTTTTCATACATTGAATTGGAATTTCTGGGTATAATTTTTCAAAAGATAAAAATGGCCAAATGTGTCTATATTTAACAAAACACTCTTATGTATTCTATCAAATGTTCTCTAAATTTCATTATCTACTAAGAACTAAGACTTAGGCACTGGTGATGTAGTATCAAAACAAAACAGACAAAAGCCGCTTCCTATCTGGATTTTTCTTTACAGGGCAGAAGACTAAAAATTAAAAAAATAAATAAGATATGTATATAAAGGCATACCTCATTTCACCACACCTCACTTTATTGCACTCCACAGATATATTGCATTTTTTACAAATTGAAGGCTTGTGTCAGTCCTTCATTGAGCAAGTCTATCGGCACCATTTTTTTCCAACAGCATCTGCTCACTCTGTATCTTTGTGTCACATTTTGGTAATTCTCAAAAAATTTCAAACTTTTTCATTATTATTATATTTGAATTGCTGCAATCTTACGATAAAACTTAAATGGCTGAGGAGTTGCTCCTCATGGGTGAGCAAAAAAAAGTATCTTATTGAGATGGAATCTACTGGTGAAGATGCTGTGAAGACTGTTTAAATGATAACAAAGGATTTAAAATATTTTATAAACTTAGTTGACAAAGCAGCGACAAGGGTTGAGAGGATTGATTCCAATTTTGGAAGAAGTTGTACTCTGAATAAAATGCTATCAAATAGCATTGCATGCTACAGAGAAATAATTTGTGGAAAAAGAGTCAGTCAATATGGAAAACTTCATTGTCTTATTTAATAAATTACCACAGTCACCCCAGCCTTCAGCATCCACCATCTTGATCAGTCGGCAGCCATCAACATCGAGGCAAGACCCTCCACCAACAAAAAGATCAGAACTCACTGAAAGCACAGATGAGGGTTAAAGAATTTTTTAGTAATAAAGCACTATAAAATTAAGGTATGTACAATTTTTTTTACATAATACTATTGCACACTTAACAGATTATAGTGTAGTATAAACATCATTTTTATATGTAGTAGGACACTGAAAAATTAATTTGATTTACTTTGTTGTGACATTTGCTTTATTTTTTTTAATTTTTTTTTATTTTATTTTTATTTATTTATTTATTTATTTTTAATATATGAAATTTATTCTCAAATTGGTTTCCATACAACACCAAGTGCTCATCCCAAAAGGTGCCCTCCTCAATACCCATCACCCACCCTCTCCTCCATCCCACCCCCCATCAACCCTCAGTTTGTTCTCAGTTTTTAACAGTCTCTTATGCTTTGGCTCTCTCCCACTCTAACCTCTTTTTTATTTTTATTTTTTTTCTTTTTTCCTCCCCCTCCCCCATGGGTTCCTGTTAAGTTTCTCAGGATCCACATGAGAGTGAAACCATATGGTATCTGTCTTTCTCTGTATGTCTTATTTCACTTAGCATCACACTCTCCAGTTCCATCCACGTTGCTACAAAAGGCCATATTTCATTTTTTCTCATTGCCACGTAGTATTCCATTGTGTATATAGACCACAATTTCTTTATCCATTCATCAGTTGATGGACATTTCGGCTCTTTCCATAATTTGGCTATTGTTGAGAGTGCTGCTATGAACATTGGGGTACAAGTGCCCCTATGCATCAGTACTCCTGTATCCCTTGGATAAATTCCTAGCAGTGCTATTGCTGGGTCATAGGGTAGGTCTATTTTTAATTTTCTGAGGAACCTCCACACTGCTTTCCAGAGCGGCTGCACCAATTTTCATTCCCTCCAACAGTGCAAGAGGGTTCCCGTTTCTCCACATCCTCTCCAGCATCTAGAGTCTCCTGATTTGTTCATTTTGGCCACTCTGACTGGCGTGAGGTGATACCTGAGTGTGGTTTTGATTTGTATTTCCCTGATGAGGAGTGACGTTGAGCATCTTTTCATTTGCCTGTTGGCCATCCGGATGTCTTCTTTAGAGAAGTGTCTATTCATGTTTTCTGCCCATTTCTTCACTGGGTTATTTGTTTTTCGGGTGTGGAGTTTGGTGAGCTCTTTATAGCTTTTGGATACTAGCCCTTTGTCCGATATGTCATTTGCAAAGATCTTTTCCCATTCCGTTGGTTGCCTTTTCGTTTTGTTGGTTGTTTCCTTTGCTGTGCAGAAGCTTTTTATCTTCATAAGGTCCCAGTAATTCACTTTTGCTCTTAATTCCCTTGCCTTTGGGGATGTGTCGAGTAAGAGATTGCTACGGCTGAGGTCAGAGAGGTCTTTTCCTGCTTTCTCCTCTAAGGTTTTGATGGTTTCTTGTCTCACATTCAGGTCCTTGATCCATTTTGAGTTTATTTTTGTGAATGGTGTGAGAAAGTGGTCTAGTTTGAACCTTCTGCATGTTGCTGTCCAGTTCTCCCAGCACCATTTGTTAAAGATGCTGTCTTTTTTCCATTGGATGTTCTTTCCTGCTTTGTCAAAGATGAGTTGGCTATACGTTTGTGGGTCTAGTTCTGGGGTTTCTATTCTATTCCATTGGTCTATGTGTCTGTTTTTGTGCCAATACCATGCTGTCTTGATGATGACAGCTTTGTAGTAGAGGCTAAAGTCTGGGATTGTGATGCCTCCTGCTTTGGTCTTCTTCTTCAAAATTCCTTTGGCTATTCGGGGCCTTTTGTGGTCCCATATGAATTTTAGGATTGCTTGTTCTAGTTTTGAGAAGAATGCTGGTGCAATTTTGATTGGGATTGCATTGAATGTGTAGATAGCTTTGGGTAGTATTGACATTTTGACAATATTTATTCTTCCAATCCATTAGCAGGGAATGTCTTTCCATTTCTTTAAATCTTCTTCAATTACCTTCATAAGCTTTCTATAGTTCTCAGCATACAGATCCTTTACATCTTTGGTTAGATTTATTCCTAGGTATTTTATGCTTCTTGGTGCAGTTGTAAATGGGATCAGTCTTTATTTGTCTTTCTGTTGCTTCATTATCAGTGTATAAGAATGCAACTGATTTCTGTACATTGATTTTGTATCCTGCAACTTTGCTGAATTCATGTATCAATTCTAGCAGACTTTTGGTGGAGTCTATCGGATTTTCCATGTATAATATCATGTCATCTGCAAAAAGCGAAAGCTTGACTTCATCTTTGCCAATTTGGATGCCTTTGATTTCCTTTTGATGTCTGATTGCTGATGCTAGAACTTCCAGCACTATGTTAAACAACAGCGGTGAGAGTGGACATCCCCTGTCGTGTTCCTGATCTCAGGGAAAAAGCTCTCAGTTTTTCCCCATTGAGGATGATGTTAGCTATGGGCTTTTCATAAATGGCTTTTATGATCGTTAAGTATGTTCCTTCTATCCTGACGTTATCGAGGGTTTTTATTAAGAAACGTTGCTGAATTTTGTCAAATGCCTTTTCTGCATCAATTGACAGGATTATATGGTTCTTATCTTTTCTTTTATTAATGTGATGTATCACGTTGATTGATTTGCGAATGTTGAACCAGCCCTGCATCCCAGGAATGAATCCCACTTGATCATGGTGAATAATTCTTTTTATATGCTGTTGAATTCGATTTGCTAGTACCTTATTGAGAATTTTTGCATCCATATTCATCAGGGATATTGGCCTGTAGTTCTCTTTTTTTACTGGATCTCTGTCTGGTTTAGGAATCAAAGTAATACTGGCTTCATATAATGAGTCTGGAAGTTTTCCTTCCCTTTCTATTTTTTGGAATAGCTTGAGAAGGATAGGTATTATCTCTGCTTTAAACGTCTGGTAGAACTCCCCTGGGAAGCCATCTGGTCCTGGACTCTTATTTGTTGGGAGATTTTTGATAACCGATTCAATTTCTTCGCTGGTTATGGGTCTGTTCCAGCTTTCTATTTCCTCCTGATTGAGACCTGGAAGCGTGTGGGTGTTTAGGAATTTGTCCATTTCTTCCAGGTTGTCCAATTTGTTGGCATATAATTTTTCATAGTATTCCCTGATAATTGCTTGTATCTCTGAGGGATTGGTTGTAATAATTCCATTTTCATTCATGATTTTATCAATTTGGATCATCTCCCTTTTCTTTTTGAGAAGCCTGGCTAGAGGTTTATCAATTTTGTTTATTTTTTCAAAAAACCAACTCTTGGTTTCATTGATCTGCTCTACAGTTTTTTTTAGATTCTATATTGTTTATTTCTGTTCTGATCTTTATTATTTCTCTTCTTCTGCTGGGTTTGGGGTGTCTTTGCTGCTCTGCTTCTATTTCCTTTAGGTGTGCTGTTAGATTTTGTATTTGGGGTTTTTCTTGTTTCTTGAGATAGGCCTGGATTGCAATGTATTTTCCTCTCAGGACTGCCTTTGCTGCATCCCATAACGTTTGGATTGTTGTATTTTCATTTTCATTTGTTTCCATATATTATTTAATTTCTTCTCTAATTGCCTGGTTGACCCTTTGATTCTTTAGTAGGGTGTTTCTTAACCTCCATGCTTTTGGAGGTTTTCCAGACGTTTTCCTGTGGTTGATTTCAAGCTTCATAGCATTGTGGTCTGAAAGTATGCATGGTATGATTTCAATTCTTGTATACTTATGAAGGGCTGTTTTGTAACCCAGTGTGATCTATCTTGGAGAATGTTCTATGTGCCCTCGAGAAGAAAGTATATTCTGTTGCTTTGGGATGCAGAGTTCTAAATATATCTGTCAAGTCCATCTGATCCAATGTATCATTCAGGGCCCTTGTTTCTTTATTGACCTTGTGTCTAGATGATCTATCCATTGTTGTAAGTGGACTGTTAAAGTCCCCTGCAATTACCACATTGTTATCAATAAGGTTGCTTATGTTTGTGAGTAATTGTTTTATATATTTGGGGGCTCTCTTATTTGGCACGTAGACATTTATAATTGTTAGCTCTTCCTGATGGATAGACCCTGTAATTATTATATAATGCGCTTCTTCATCTCTTGTTACAGCCTTTAATTTCAAGTCTAGTTTGTCTGATATAAGTATGGCTACTCCAGCTTTCTTTTGATTTCCAGTAGCATGATAAATAATTCTCCATCCTCTCACTCTCAATCTGAAAGTGTCCTCAGATCTAAAATGAGTGTCTTTTAGACAGCAAATAGATGGGTCTTGTTTTTTTATCCATTCTGATACCCTATGTCTTTTGGTTGGCGCAATTAGTCCATTTACATTCACTGTTATTATAGAAAGATATGGGTTTAGAGTAATTGTGATGTCTGTAGGTTTCATGCTTGTAGCGATGTCTCTGGTAGTTTGTCTCACAGGATCCCCGTTAGGATCTCTTGTAGGGCTGGTTTAGCGGTGATGAATTCCTTCAATTATCCTTCAGATAAAGGAAGACCTTTGTCTCTCCTTCTATACTAAATGACAGACTTGCTGGATAAAGGATTCTTGGCTGCATATTTTTTCTGTTCATCACATGGAAGATTTCCTGCCATTCCTTTCTGGCCTGCCAAGTTTCAGTAGAGAGATCGGTCACGAGTCTTATAGGTCTCCCTTTATATGTTAGCGCACGTTTATCCCTAGCTGCTTTCAGAATTTTCTCTTTATCCTTGTATTTTGCCAGTTTCACTATGATATGCCATGCAGAAGATCAATTCGAGTTATGTCTGAAGGGAGTTCTCTGTGCCTCTTGGATTTCAATGCCTTTTTCCTTCCCCAGATCAGGGAAGTTCTGAGCTATTATTTCTTCAAGGACAACTTCAGCACCTTTCCCTCTCTCTTCCTCCTCTGGAATACCAATTATGCATGGATTGTTTTTCTTTAGTGCATCACTTAGTTCTCTAATTTTCCCCTCATACTCCTGGATTTTTTTTAATCTTTTTCTCAGCTTCTTCTTTTTCCATAATTTTATCTTCTAGTTCACCTGTTCTCTCCTCTGCCTCTTCAATCTGAGCCGTGGTAGTCTCCATTTTATTTTGCAGCTCATTAATAGCATTTTTTAGCTCCTCCTGGCTGTTCCTTAGTCCCTTGATCTCTGTAGCAAGAGATTCTCTGCCGTCCTTTATACTGTTTTCAAGCCCTGCGATTAATTTTATGACTATTATTTTAAATTCACTTTCTGTTATATTGTTTAAATCGTTTTTGATCAGTTCATTAGCTCTCATTATTTCCTGGAGGTTTTTTTGAGGGGAATTCTTCCGTTTTGTCATTTTGGATAGTCCCTGGAGTGGTGCGGAATTGCAGGGCCCTTCCCCTGTGCTGTCTTGACTAACTTGCATTGGTGGGCAGAGCCGCTGTCAGACCTGATGTCTGCCCCCAGCCCACCGCTGGAGCCACAGTTAGACTGGTGTGTGCCTTCTCTTCCCCTCTCCTAGAGGCTTGATTCACTGTTGGGTGGCGTGGCCCATCTGGGCTACTTGCACACTGCCAGGCTTGTGGTGCTGGGGATCTGGAGTATTAGCTGGGGTGGATCGGACAGGTGCACAGGGCAGGAAGGGTAGGCTCAACTCGCTTTTCCTTCAAAGATCTGCTTTGGGAGGGGCCTTGTGGCACCAGGAGGGAGTCAGACACGCTGGAGGGATGGATCCACAGAAGCACAGTGTTGGGTGTTAGTGCGGTGCAAGCAAGTTCCCTGGCAGGAACCGGTTCCCTTTGGGATTTTGGCTGGGGGATGGGCGAGGGAGCTGGCGCTGGCGAGTGACTTTGTTCCCCACCAAGCTGAGCTCTGTCATCCGGGGCTCAACAAGTCTCTTTCCTGTTGTCCCCCAGACCTCCCATTCTCTGTGCAGAGCTGTTAGCTTATAACCTTCCAGATGTTAAGTCCTGCTCGCTGTCAGAACACACTACGTCCGGCCCCTCTGCTTTTGCAAGCCAGACTCAGGGGCTCTGCTTTGCCAGTGGGCTGCCCCTCCGCTCCGGCTCCCTCCTGCCAGTCAGTGTAGCATGCACCGCCTCTCCACCCTTCCTACCCTCCTCCGTGGACTTCTCATCTACGCTTGGCTCTGGAGAATCTGTTCTGCTAGTCTTCTGGTGGTTTTCTGGGTTATTTAGGCAGGTGCAGGTGGAATCTAAGTGATAAGCAGGACGCGGTGAGCCCAGCGTCCTCCTACGCTGCCATCTTCCTCCAATCTCCTAATCTATCTTTCTTCCTTTTTCTTTCTTTCTTTCTTTCTTTCTTTCTTTCTTTCTTTCTTTCTTAGGTTTTAAATTATTAACTCAATTATTATTCAATTATTACTCCTTTCATGGACAAAAAGCTATTCATCTTACCTATTTCTACTTGAGTGAATATTTAGACTTTAAAAAATTGTTCTATTTCATCCAAGTTATCAAATACTTGGGCATAGAGTTTTTAAAGTATTCTATTATTTTTTAATGCCAGAAGATCAGTAAATATGACTCCTTTTAATTTTTGATATTAGTTTTTTATGTGTTCTTTCATTTTTCTTGGTTAGCCTCAGTAGAAGTTTATCAATTTTATTGATCTTGAAAAAAAAAAAGCTTTTAGGGGCGTCTGGGTGGCTCAATTGGTTGAGCATCCAAATCTTGATTTTGGCTCAGGTCATGATCCCATTGGTCGCACACTGGAGTCTGTGCTGAACATGAAGCCTGTTTAAAGTTATCTCTCTCTCTCTCCCTCTGCCCCTCTTTCACACTCACATACTCTGTGTCTCTAAAATTAAAAAAAAAAAAAAGCTTTTAGTTCTATTGGTTTTCTCTATTTTTCTTTTTTTGAATTCCATTGATTTCTGTTCTTTCATTTTTTTTTCTCTTGCTAGCTTTTTATTTAATTTTCTCTTCTTTATTTTTCTAAGGTAATATCTCAGATTATTAATTTTAGCTATATTTATTTTTCAATATATACATTTACTGCTATTAATTTCCATCTAAGTACCATATCCCTAATGACTCTGGTATTCTGCTATACTCCACAAGCTTTGACAAATTGTATTTTTATTTTCATTTAATTCAATATAATTTTGTTTAATTCAAAAATTTCTCTTGGAACTTCTTTTTTGATACTTGTATTATTGTTGTTTACTTTCCAAATATATTGAAGGATCTTCTCAGGTATCTTTATTTACTGATTTCCTAACTTAATTCCAGTATAGTCTGAGAACCTATTTTATGTGATTCATGTTCTTTTAACATAAATCTTGGTCTATCTTGATGAATATTCCATGTAAACTTGAGAAGAATGTGTGTTCTGTTGTTGAATGGAGTATAAACATATCAATTATATCATATTGATCTAATTAGTGCTGTGAAAGTAATTCTTACTGATTTTCTACCTGCTTGACTGACAGAGGAGGATTGAAGTCCCCAATTGTAACAATTGTTTCAGCTATATCAGTTTTTTCCATATGTTTTTACTTTTGTCGTTTGGTATATACAAATTTAGGATTACTATATTTCTTGGAGAGTTAACTTAATGCCCCTCTTTAACCCTGATGTTTTTCCTTGTTCTGAAGTCTGATTTCTCTGAAATTAATATAGCTACTCTAGCTGTTGCTAATTCGAGTTTGCATGGTATGTATCTCTCCATACCTTTACTTTTAACCTATCAAAGTCTTTATATTAAAGTGATTTCTTGTAGAAAACCTATAGCTGTAGTTTTTTTTAAACCATGTTGACAATATGTAATTAGTATGTTTAAAGCATTCACAATTAAGTGTTGGTATATAGTTGAATTAATATTTACCATCTTTGCGACACCTGGGTGGCTCATTTGGTTAAATGTCTGACTTCAGCTCAGGTCATGATCTCACAGTTGTGAATTTGAGTCCTCATGTGGCTCTCTGTTGTTGGCACAGAGCCTGCTTCAGATCCTCTGTTTGTCTATTTCCTTAATTTAGGAAAGACTGGAAGATTGGAGGGAACTGAAGTGAGGACGAGTTCCCTTCTTTCAGTTAATATAAAGTTTTACAACTGTGTTCTGCTGAAGTCTTTTCCCTTTAAAAATAGGCCTTTGTTTTGGAGAAAGCAGTGGATGTGTTTACCAATGCTTACTTTTCCCCTCCTCCTACCAGGGACACCAGGGATTATTTCTCAAATATTCACTGTAACGACTTAATAGAACCTCCTGTTCACAATCCAGTATGGTTGGTCTTTGTATTACTACTGAGATAAGACATTCTTGAGCCATCTATCCAATGCTCCATGGATATATCCTAAGCCTATAGGCTTTCCATTCTGGCTAGTGGAAACCAGTACTTTCTCTCTGAATGTCCTGTAAACTCTAGTGTTGTGTTCTCTTTGGACTCCTGGCTTTTTCCGACCCACATTGTGGGTCCTCTTTGTTCTGGCTTTTCTCTTCTATTACGCTGCTTACAAACACTCTCCAAGCAATTATAAGGGCAATCATAACCCACTCCTCATTTGTTTCCCATCTTTTGGGGATTGCTATCCTTTGTTGACTGTTGTCCTAAGTCTTATAAACTTCTGCTTCATGTATTTTTCCAGTTTTTAATTACTTCGGGTAGGAGAGTAAATAGGATCCTGGTTACACTATCTTGGTTGGTTGTGGAAATCGCTCTATTTTTTTTAATATTATCTTTAAGAGGCTTGTTCATATTGATATTCATTATCAAACAAAATAAAACCCTATTTTCAAGAATCATTTCAAATCTATATCAAATTGAAATATTTCTATTTGTACTCATTCCTTTAGATAGCTTTTATAAGTTTCCCAAGCTAGCACTGAACAATGCCTTTCAGGCAGGCTCAGGGCTATGGTGAGGCCACTGAAGTATCCAGAGTGCAAAATTTAATAATGCACTTACTCTTAGGGTAATGAAAATACATGACCTTGAGAATTAATGCCTTTTTAAGACTGGGCATGGGAAAATGAATTCTGTTACCATTTCATATTAAGCAAACATAAGGCAAATACATATTTACTAGAAGTTCTGAAAGTGCTGAAGTACCATAGATCTCATATAAGTGCACATTGGGTACATTATTTCTTGAAAATTATGACCTGCACAAGTGGAGAAATCTGCTTCATTTAATTTCCACAAATCATGATTAACATTTTTCCAGCATCTTAAGCTTATTATTTTAAAAATTATTGATGTTATTGGTACCTGTTATTTATTCAAGCATGCGATCACAGAAGGGGGATGGATAATAGATTTAATACTTAGGATAGGCAACTTCAACTTCTACTCTCCTCAAAGTGAAGGATTACCTCAACATAACTGGTCTGGGCTTGGTGTGACATAACTTGGAATGAACTTTAGGCTTTCCATGCTCTGAGTACATTAGATGTTTGAATTGTATTCTTAGACTACTGTCCAGTACAATAAACAGCTCTGAGAGTAGGAGTTAAGGCCTCTGAAAGGAGCTAATTCTTGAAGCAACTCTCTACCTTGCTTTTTTTTTTTCTGTCACTCCAAAGATTTCAGAAATAATTTGCTAAATGTCAAAAATCAAAAACATGTAACATGTAGAATTAGAGGGGACATTTAAGCAATAGCTAACTGACAAATGTCACTTCCATGAGGTTGGAATCAGTGTACCCAATGAGGAATATGAATGTTTGTCAGCAAACAGTTCCTACTCTGAGATGTACACTCAGCCAGGCTTTAGGTGTCCAACAATGTGCAGAAGAGACCCTGTCAATGCCCTCATGGAGCTTACAGTCTGTCAGAGAAGAGAGATCCTACTAAAAATACCACACAATAAATGTGAACTTATTCATATATTGTGATACGCAAGGGATGCAGCTGTTATGATAAGAGCTGAAAATAGAGACATTTCAACGGGCCAAGGTAGGTATTTGAAATGAAATCTGAGTAGGAATTACCTAGGCAAAATAAACATGAAAGATAATTAAGTGGATGGAGGGAGTGAAGAGGGTATAAAGGACCAAAAGCAGATTGGTATATCTTGAGTGAAAATAAAAAGAAGGATGGGGCACCTGGGTGGTTCAGCAGGTTAAGTGTCTGACTCTTGATCTCGGCTCAGGTCCGTGATCTCACAGTTTGTGAGTTCAAGCCTGCACTGACAGTACAGAGCCTGCATGGGATTCTTTCTCTCTCCCTGTCTCTCTGCCCTTCTCCCACTCATGCTCTCTCTCTTTCTCTCTCTCAAAATAAATAAATGAACTTAAAAAAAAAAGAGGGGTACCTGGGTGGCTCAGTTAGTTGAACTTCCAACTTCATCTCAGGCTTCGATCTCACAGTTCGTGTGTTTGAGCCTCCCATTGGGCTCTGTACTGACAACTCAGAGCCTGGAGCCTGCTTTGGAGTCTGTGTTTCCCTCTCTCTCTGTCCTTACACTGTTCATGCTCTCTCTCTCTCTCTCTCTCTCTCTCTCTCTCTCTCTCTCTCTCAAAAATAAATAGACATTTAAAACAAAGAAAAAGGAAAAGAAGGAATGTGGGGGCAACATGGCTTTGTTGATTTCTTGGAGCTGACCTAAATGAAAGCCTCTTGGTCAAGTTATTTTAAGAACAATGGAAAACCAATAAAAGATTTTAGACAGGGTAGGGGCACCTGAGTGGCTCAGTCAGTTGAGTGTCTGACTTTGGCTCAGGTCATCATGATCTATGGTCTGTGAGTTCGAGCACTGCATCGGGCTCTGTGCTGACAGCTCAGAGCCTGGAGCCTGCTTCGGATTCTGTGTCTCCCTTTCTCTCTGCCCTCATCTCTCTCTCTCTCTCTCTCTCTCTCTCTCTCAAAAATAAATAAACATTAGGGGCCCCTGGGTGGCTCAGTTGGTCAAGCGTCCAACTTGGGCTCAGGTCATGATCTCACGGTCCTTGAGTTCGAGACCCGCGTCAGGCTCTGTGCTGACTGCTCAGAGCCTGGAGCCTGTTTCAGATTCTGTGTCTCCCTCTCTCTCTGACCCTCCCCCATTCATGCTCTGTCTCTCTCTGTCTCAAAAATAAATAAACGTTAAAAAAATTTTAAAAATAAATAAACATTAAAATTAAAAAAAAATTATACAGGATATAAAAATTATCATATTTGCATTTGAAAAATTTTGCCCTGAATGTGCAGTAAAGAACAGACTGGAGGTGTGCCAAAGTGGGTATTTGGAGACCATTGAAGGAACAATTGAAGTATCCATGTCAGACATAATGTGAGCTTGAATATGAGTGGTGGTGACAATGTCTAGGCTCAATATGGACTCAAGAGAGAAACTTAACAGGAACCCATGGGGGAGGGGAAGGGAAAAAAAAAAAAAAAGAGGTTAGAGTGGGAGAGAGCCAAAGCATAAGAGACTGTTGAGAACTGAGAACAAACTAAGGGTTGATGGGGGGTGGGAGGGAGGAGAGGGTGGGTGATGGGTATTGAGGAGGGCACCTTTTGGGATGAGCACTGGGTGTTGTATGGAAACCAATTTGACAATAAATTTCATATATAAATAAAAAAAAAAGAATAAAGTCCAATAAAAAAGAATAAAAAAAACAAATTAAAAAAAAAGAAGGCAAAATTGACACTCTAACTTATTTTGTATTCATAAATTAGTAAAGCTGTTGACAGAAGATTCACACATATAATTAACCCCTATAGGGTGAATCTTTGTGGGAATATGTATTTCCCAAAATATCTTGCTTTCAGTACTTGATGGGGAATGAGGATTTTATGTATGAAATTTAAGACAAGTAAGGAGCAGATCCCAAACCAAATTCATCTGTTAACTTTGGAGACATGTGAAAAAATACATGGAAAGAGGTAGGTAGAAGGATAAACAAAAGAGATTTTGTGATGTGGTTTTAAAAACATTTTAAAAGGAGGGGGTTTAAATCCGGAGGACTCAGAATCAAGGTCTCCCTGCTACCACTTTATGGCTCTTAAGTTGGGGAACAGGTCATTTAACGACTGGATTAACTCCATGGTACCATAGATCAGAGATTTAGAACATGAAGTCAATGAGTCTGGGATCAATTTCCTTCCCCAGTAGTGTTTAGCTAGTAGAATGCCAAGGAAAAAAGACTTTAAAGCTCTTTATTGTGAAAAATGATAAAGATGCTATATTGATCTTAGCAAATTATCACATCTGTCTAATTTTAAGGTTGGTGAACAATTGAGTATACGCTCATGCTTTTTGGGAAAGGTTTACCCAGTCTAAATTGGTATAGTTATTAGTATTTTTAGAGCATAAGGTCTAAGACTGCAGGTTCAGAATAGGTGATGGGGATTAAGGAGTACACTTGTTTAGATGAACACCAGCTGTCTTATTTAAGTGTTGAATCACTAAATTGTACACCTGAAACTAATATTGCACTGTATGTCAACTGGAATTTAAATAAAAACTTTCTAAAAAGAATATAGGGGCACCTGGGTGGCTCAGTTGGTTAAGCATCTGACTCTTGATTTCAGCTCATGTCATGATCTCATGGTTCCTGAGATCAAATCCCATGTCAGCCTCTGTGGTGATAGCACAGAGCCTGCTTGGGATTCTTTCTCTCCCCCTCTCTCTCTGACCTTCCTCACTTGGGCTGTCTTTCTCTCTCTTTCAAATAAATAAACTTTGTACATCTTTAATTGCCATTGGCCACTGCAAAATATATAGAATGGATCTAGTTTTTAAAAAATCAATTTGACAAAGATATTCATTTTTTAAAAACATGTCAAAGAAAAAGATATGCATAATTTGAACAAAGCATTCTGGGTATAAAGAATATTGTACCTTTTGAGTATTCACAAAAATTATGAATTAGATATGAGGAAAAAATAAAGGGGAAAAGACTTTGGGCAAGTAGTACTCTTAAATTAAAAATTGCACATGAAAGACCAAATAATGCCACTAGTTAAGATACATTCTTGGGAACATCTCTCAACACAAACTTGCCATCTCTAACCTTAACTTTGTGTACTTTTTGAAATCTACTTTGTAAGTGATACATGATTATCTATGTTACAAGTTATGATACATTTTCATTCTATTATCTATGAGTATAATTTGTTTCAGACATCAGAAAAGTGTATATATTTCTAAAAGCCTAATTTTTTTAAAAGTGTGAAGTGTGCTTTCATAAAGCAAAAAAATTCATGTCCAGTATATTTATTACTAAATATTACAGTATTAGCATGAATCCTCTGATTTCAAAAGATATTTTTGTTATACTTCTCTTGGCTTTTGCAAAGTGATTGATCCAAAAATTGTTCAATGCTATTTTTGAATTTTATATAGCAAAGAATGAAACTCTTTCAAGGCCATTGCTAATTTAAGCTTAGTTGGATATCTATTGCTGCAAAATAGATCATTCCAAAATTTAATGGCATAAAACAATAATCATTTTATTATACTTACAGCTTTGTGAATCAGAAATTCAGATTGGACACAGCTTGAATGGCTTGTCTCTGTTCCATAATGTCCAGGGTCTCAGATGAGGAAATTGAAATAGTTGGTTATAACTTAACTAGCTGGGAACTAGAATCATCTAGATGTGTTTTCACTCATTTGTCTTGTGCCAATGCTGGGATGACTCAAGGTTGGGCTTAGCTGGAACTGTCAACCAGAATGTCTTTATGTGGCTTTTTGTGAACATGGACTTCCTCATGGCATGGCAACCTCAAGCCAGTAGGTCATCTTACGTTATGACCCAAGGATCTCAGAGAGTGTTTCAGATGACAAGATGAAACTGTATAGCCTTTTATGAGCTAGTTTTAGAGTCACATACCATTATTTGTACCGTAATCTACTGGTTGAAGCTGTCACTAGCTTGCCCAGATTCAAGGAGAAGTGACATAGATCCTACAGCATGATGGAATAAGTGTCAAAGATTATGTGAACATGTTTTAAAACTGCCACAGACATGAAGAGTAACATTGAGAGGCCATCCTCACCCCTTTTGGGATGTGGTGCATTTGTAACACAAAGCTATTGCGAAACATCTCAGAACACTTTTAGAATCTAGATTTTTATTTACTCAGTGATTCAGTTCTATCCATTCTAAATTCCAGATTCATGTCCTTTGAATTGCCAATGCTCTTTGACCCTCTCAATTACCCTCTTAGCAAAATCGCAGCCAATAGTCTTACAGGTGCATTCAAGCATATATTTTAATCTAAAGTAATAATTCAAAATACAGAATATTATATAACAATTTATTATCTTCAGTTAACTGCTATACCTAATAGTTAAAGGACACAACCTACATTTAAAATATCACTAGGAAGACAAGGATTTCTGAATACATTGTATGAAGAGAAGTTTTCATTTAATACAGATTGCTGTATCCAAGTCAGTAATATGGTATTTGAACTGTCATACTCTCTTTTCATGAGTTTTGTAACTGAGATATATTCTCTTTTGGAGAATGGGACATTGCAATGGCATTTGTTAAAATGGAATTGCACACACACTTCAAAAGCTGACAAAATACTGGAATGCAACATGTTAATGGAATGAATGAAAACAGACAGCAGTGTATTTGGCATAGGTAAGTTTCTTTTGGCATAGGTAAGCTTCTAAGATACTACATCTGAGTGGAACTTCGTACTTTAAGAAGAATATTAAGGAATTGGAGAATATACAAAGAAATCAGCCAAACTGATGATTAAGAAAAAATAACATTTTTAAACTTTTCAATTATGGAGAATATTTTCCTTTAAATAATTTTATATTTATATAATAATTTGCTTATACAACTAATTTTATTTATTAATTTATTTAGAGAGTGTGTGAGGAAGAGGAGCAGAGAAAGAGAGAGAGAGAGAGAGAGAGAGAGAGAGAGAGAGAATCTTAAGTGAGCTCCTGATGCAGGGCTCAGTCCCATGACCCTAGGATCATGATCTAAGCCAAAATCAAGAGTCAGACAGTCAACTGAATGAGCCACCTAGATGCTTCTCAAATCATTTTAATGCATGTAAAGTCACATGGATTTTTACAAAAGCACCAAGATTTCTTTACACATAAGGGAAATGAAACCTGACAATGCAGCCAATTAATGGAAGAGTCAGGACAAGAATTTTACATAAAATCACATGACATTGATTTTGCTGTGAAGATTAAATCATTGTGATACTTTTAAGGATTCAGAAAAATTGTGTTTGTGTCACAAGATTTCTATAGCAAAATAAATATATATATTTTTACCTCTAGGGGAATAAAAATATAAGGAAAAATAATTAAATGCCATAGAACCAACTACCTAAAGTTTGTATATGTAAACTAATATCTTAGGACTCAAAAGGTATAAAAACACTTATGATATTTCAGAACATAGACTTCTAAAAACCTGCCTGTATGAATTTTATATTAAACTGTGCTTCCTCTTGAAAATTGATCTATTTTTTAAATGTTTTTAATGTTTATTTATTTTTGAGAGAGAGACAGAGAGAGAGCATGAGTGGGGGAGGGGCAGAGAAAGACAGAGACACAGAATCTGAAGGAGGCTTCAGGCTCTGAGTGTCAGGACAGAGCCTGATGCAGGGTTTGAATCCATGAACCATGAGATCATGACCTGAGCTGAAGTCGAACGCTTAACTGACTGAGCCACCCAGACTCCCCTTGAAAATTGATTTAAATGAGATTAATGAAACAAAATAAGCATAAATCTACACGGACAAAGAAAAAGGGAGTAGACATAACAACAAACATGTTACATCAATAAACAAACTTCTAGAAACCAGAAAATGAATGGGAAATGGTGACTAATTTAGAAAAATGGGGAAAAATAAAGCTGAGATGTGCAAGGAAGAAGTCAATAACTAAAGCTTGGGGCTCAGAGGCACTGATACCTCTGGAGAAGGGATGTTGACCAGTTTGGAGTCTATAAAAAATATTTAGACCCCCTGAAATTTACTCCACTTGAAGAATGGAGTGTATATGTGTGTGTATACACACACACACACACACACACACACACACACACACACATGTAGAGAAAGAGAGAATATATATGTATATATATATGGAATATATATGTATATATATATGGAATAAATACCATATATTTACGTACACACATATATACATATATACATATATACATATGGGATATTTACATACCATATATATGGTATTTATTCCATATATATATATATATTTATGGAAAGATTTAATTAGACATTCTCTGTATTCAGAGATAAAAACAGAACCTAAGAGTAGGCATATAGTACTGTTCTTTAAAAGACAATACTGGATGATTAAATGTTTAAATGTCAATATAAAAGTCCCTTCCACCTCTGGATTCTCAAAAGCCCTCATTGCATTGCCCTGTGGGAATTGAGCCTCAGGCAAAGAGCACAGGAAAATGATGATCTGGCTACTCTTTTGCTGTAATAAACTGTCCCTTTTCTCTGACCCAGTAGTTGTGTCTGTGTTTTCTGCCAGAATACATGAAAATGAGGCATGCTAATATGTTAGCCTGCAATTAGAGAAAAATATCAGCCCCTTCACAGTTCTTGGCAATCACCAATTACAAATCAGAAAATGAGGCTTAGAGAGGATAGAAGACATGCTCAAGGCCACACAGCTAATAGAAAGCAAAACCTGGATATTAACTAAGTATGTTACTCCAACTTCAAGAACAGATATGTTATTTGAATTAGTGCTTTTGAGAAGAGAAACCTCTAGGTAAAAAGAATTGAGGGGCAGGGGATTTTCTAGGTATCACTTTCACATGGGATTTATCAATTTTTCAGTGGCATGGACCTTAAGAATTACCTTTAAATTCTTCAGAAGGGTAAGCTTTACCTTCCCCTAAAGCAAGTGAAATTCTAAGAGCGGTATTCTTTGAAATCAGCAATGGATCCTTGAGGTGTAAGTTTTTCCTAAGTACAAAATTACAACATGTTCCTTCTCTGGAAAGATTTCTGGATGGCATTGGTTATAACAATGAGGTATTAAAGCAATGTGATACTAAGGAACACTGGTCTTTATGATACTCAGCTTCATTAATAAGAGTAGCAAGTGGTTAGGCCAAACAGACAATAAAAATCAAACTGAAAAAAAACAAAAGCAAAAAAAAAAACAAAAACAAAACCACAACATGATTTTAAACATGTGAAGCTGCTGCTGCTGGGTGAGCCTTGACCAGCATCTGTCTTTCCCACTTCTTCTGACTGCCTTCCAACTATGGGAACCACAGGAATTGACTCCAGGCAAATAAAGCACTGGATGTGTGATGGTAATCTTTGCCACAAAATAAATGAGCTGGCCTGGAAAACTTCACCTTCAGAAGGATATTTTCGCTTTTTGTTAATATAATCTTTTCCTGAGGTACCTGCTAAGTAGTGCTCAGAGCTCAGTTGTATAGTGGATGAAAAAGAGAAGAAGCATATAATATTTCCTAGAAAATCTAGAAAACCACATGCACCTTAATGGGTTTTTTTTTCAAGCTCTTAACACAGTGCTAAAGAAAGAAGTTTAGCTATCAAAAGAAATGTATCAATAAAAATTCATATCTATCTTAGAACCCCAAATTCTACCATTTTTCCTAGCTTTTTGAGCATGTGAGGGAGTGCAGCAGCCACAAAGAATTGGGAGAGGCAGAAGAGCGATACTTTCTTGCTGATCTCTCCTCAGTAACAGTCTTAGCTCCCAACTCTGTTTACAGACATGAAAACTGAGGTTTCTAGACAGTCAAGTAGCAAGAGGCACACTCCAGATTCAAACCCAGTAGGCCCTAACTTCCAAACTACAACATTCTATTTTTTTTTCCTGGCTTCCCACTGGAAAACGCCATAAGGGGAGATGAGGACAAAAAGCACCAAAATGTAACAAACAATGCCAAAACCAAGTTTTCCTTATTTTGAAGTTTTCCATGATCAATCCTATGTGGTCCCAAAGACTCCAAAGGATAATAAAAGGTAAACTGAAATCACAGGTTATTTAAGAGCAAATTAGGACAAAATCAAGAACTTCAGTACAACAGTTTTAGCTGAGGTCTTTAACTATTTCTTTCTTACAGGAAAATCATTGTGCAAATGAGTGTAAGAATTAGGTCAGTCCATGTTCATTAGTATGCAAGCATTATGAGATCATGAAAAAGGTGTTTATGTCATTTACTAGCAAATCCTCAGAGTGTGGAATGATGTCTAGTAAATTACTAATTCATATAAATCAAATATATGAATAAATGAAATTGATTTAATCTTTTCTTTTTGTCTTCAGGTTAAACTTCAGGTAATTCTATCTATGGATTCACTCCTGTCAAAGCTTGTGGGCCAATCCAGATCATCCCTGGAAGTATATTAGAAACTCCATCTTTACTAGTGGTAAGGCCTAGAATTAACCTTGTGGCCTTATCTAGATATACCATGAAATCAAAATTTGCTCTTAAGCTACTCTGAGCCAGCTGAGCAATACATTTCTACTTAACTTCCATTGTGTAAGTCAGGCCCATATGAACGGATATTTTTTACAATCAGAGATTTCTTCTATTTAAAGCTCTGGTCTTCAGTCTACCTCTATCTTCTTTCCACCAAAGCTCAACTGACCTTGTGTTCCAACTGATCGGTTTGCTACCTTAGTATAGACACTAACTATCACATCTCACCCACCATATCAAACCTATCAGGTAACATGCAATGATTTATATTGCTTAATGTATTTAAACTTTTCCCTAAGTTGTACATTCTTCAAAAGAAATGACTTATGATTTTTTAAAAATATATTGAATACTATTCATGGCTCCAATATATATTCGACAAATTTGTGTTCATGGATTAAACAAATTTTGTTTGATACACAATATACAGAACTCATAAGGCTGAGAGAGAAAAAGGAAGCAAGCTCTTTTGTGTCTCTTCTTATAAGGGCACTGACTTCATCATGAGGCTCCATCCTCGTGACATAATCACCACTCAAAGGCCCCATCTCCAAATCTCATTGCATTAGGGATTAGGGTTTCAATATATGATTTTTGGTCTGGACACAAACATTCAGTCCATAGCGGTACCCTAATCAGAGGGTCGGGTAAATAAGAGGTCAGTGTAGACAAGAGGGGATAGAAAAGCTTTCTGTGAATGTGGAATTAACTATAAGCTTTATAAAGAGTGGGGAGAGTATCTAATCAAGGGACAGGGACTGTAGCATACATACAAGCAATGAAAAGATGGGTGTTTTCTGAAAAGAAGTCTTAATACAGATTGTTGTACAGCCCAAATGATGTCAATGTTGTAATGTTGTATATTGAATATTGAATGTGCATCAAGAGATAAAGGAAGAAACCGACAGAGACAGAGAGAAGATGCAAAAGATCTGAAATTAGTGATAAGCAAAAACACTGTGCTTACTGGACACATAAATCACCTTCCAAAAAGGTATATTTTGTTAGTCAAGAACTCAAGAGGAAATGGGCTGAAGAGAGTTTATTAGAGTGTGAGGGTTTAAAAAACTATCCAGGGCTGGTGAATCACCCAGTAAGAAGTCATTACCACCTCTAGGCCTGATGTGGCAAGGAGAAGGAATGCTGTTTTTGTTATGAGAGCACAGAGAGAAACATCCTTCAAGAGGGACATGAGACGAAAGTTACAAATAGAAGAATAAAGCTACTGGCAAAGCCATTACCTGGTAAGGGCTGGGGCAGCTTTAAGTAGACAGACACAGACCGCTTCTCCTCTTCTCCTTCTTCCATCTCCTATTATTTCCCCTTGTTAACACAATAGTTCTCAAACAGGGGCGAGTTTGCCCCACCAACAGGACATGTGACAATGTCTGGACATTTTCTGATTGCCACGAAGAGGGAGGAGGTGCATCTGGTGGGTAGAAGCCACCGTGCTGCTAACCATTCTACAGTGCATGGGGCAGACCCCCACAACAACAAAAGATCCTACCTAAAACGTCAGTAATGTCCTGGTTGAGAGACTCTGCTGAAATAACCAAATCTAATTGGAAGCCAAAGGTAAGGGGACTAAATGATATAGCCTATTTGTTTAGCCTCTTGGGACATAAAGTAATAGAGAGAAGGGCAGAGAAAGGATCTAGGAGTAGTGAAGTGTCAGAGAATAATGAACCAATATTCTCAATTTTTTCCACGTATTGGCTTTCAAAATACTCGGCTAGTTTGATGGTTATTTAATAAAAATATGATATTTTTTTAAAAAAACATTGCTGTACAAAATAATATGCCATTTGTTGCAACATCTTGCAATTTAAAATGTCAATTTTAAAAGATAATTAATTTAAAAGGGTGTTTATCTTTAAAACTCTAAAAGACTTAATCCTATACTCTGGGCAAAGTCAAAGGAAAACACTATAAAATGTAATTCTTTCCTTAAGGAAATGGATCAATAGTTTGTTGAATTTCAACTTAGAAAATACATTTAATATATTTAATTATTGAATTAATTTTCCATTGAGAATAACTGATATTAAAAAGCTTGATATTTTTCTTTAAATTAGCACTCTTAGTTAAATATAAAGAAAAATATATATATGTGTAGGAAGATGAAGTTAGGTTTCCAACCGAGAGTGGCTTTCAACAGTACTGGAGGAGAGCTTTCACTCTGTAAGTTTCTTTCCTACCAATGATTTCCCCAATTCTTTCCTAACAATAACTTAAATCAAAATTATACAGTGGTCTTTTCTTATGAAGTTTTTATTTTCTAAGTTGTGTCCAAGTGATACTAATTGAAATGAAATATCAATTTTCTCTACTTTTACCGTAACAAATATTTGGAACACATCTGGCCATATAGTAGCATGCATCATAGATCAAGAGGTTTTGTTTATTTGTAGGTATTTAGAATCATGTGTATATAGTCATTGTGTGACTAGAATGTCATCAGAATCAGAACTTTAGCGTATAAAGAGGTAATGCTGTAATTTCTCAGACTGCATTATATTTTATTTATTTTTTAATGTTTATTTATTTTTGACAGAGAGAGGCAGAGGGTGAGTGGGGGAGGGGCAGAGAGAGAGGGAGACACAGAATCCAAAGCAGGGTCCAGGCTCCAAGCTGTCAGCGCATAGCCTGACGTTGGGCTCGAACTCACAAGTTGTGAGATCATGACCTGAGCCAAAGTTGGGCGCCCAACAAACTGAGCCACCCAGGCGCCCGCCAGGCTGCATTTTAAAATTTAGTTCACAAGCTCAGCATCCCACTGGTAGGTGATGGTCGCAAAACAATTTTTATAACAAGAGACCTCTTGTGTAGCTAAAAAAAGGACTTCCAGGAGTCTAAGCCAATCAACTTTATAACATATATATCCAGTTCACACTGCTTTACAGCCAGTAATTCTTTCATATACATCTAATTTTCAGAAGGTTGATTGTTTGACCGCGCCTTCACCTTAACTGCTCTGATAAGTGAAACAGGGGGTGCTGAGCCCAGCAGTGAAATCATTACAGCCTTAAAATGATTTATTTTACACCCTCAAAACAAACCTTTCCAGCTCCTCAATTGTGGTTTACCATGTGTGAATGCAGACTCTATGAATGACCAGTGACTACATAATTTAGGTGCAAAAAAATAACCATTATGGCATTTAGATCCTTATCATTATGTTGCATTTCCTGTGCTTATTTCGCAGGAGCTGGGAGACCTGCTCTTATAACAGCTCCTCAAAATAAAACCTTCAAAGGTATCAATCACAAAACCTACATGTTTGGTTTTGTGTGTGGAGATTTTAGAAGTTTGCCATAAATCCTTAGTTTTTTTTTTTTTTTTTTTTTTGCAAGTAACATATAAGGTCAGTCTTGTGCTCAATTGTTAATTAGACAAAATATGTCTTCCTATTATAATGGCAGCTCATTGCCTCCTATCCCCATTGCTAGATGGAACATTTTTGCTTGCATACCATGTAAAAGAATTTTGTAATACATTGCACCCTCTTGTTCATTTTAAGTTTTGTATAAAAAAAATGACTGTGATTTAAATAGTAGTAAAGGATATGTTTTCCTGTGGTATTATATATTGTAAACTTTAGCGTTTTAAATGCATTTTACTATAACCTCAAAGTAACAGATTTAGCTTATTCAGTTCATGGAAAATGTCAGTTCTGCTGGCAAATGTCAGATCAATTAGCCAAATAAATTTGTTTTCTGACAAAGAGTCAGACTATATTTTTAGCATGATAATAATACACATATGAAATTATATCCATATGAAAACCTCCTCATGTTTGAAATACCACCCTAAAATGATGGTTGAGGAAGAAAGGGCCTAATGGTGTGGAACCTTATCTGGAGTGGGTCACAAAGATAAAATTAGGTATGGACAACATGAAGCCCTCTTGGCCTTGTTTCACCAAGAAACACATTGCTTTATTTGATGCCCTGGAGATTTTTGGACCCTGGGGCTAAAAGGTCATTCTGTTGTACTATGGTGAAAGGTCAGTTGTAAAAGCAGTACTGAGAAGCACGGTTGGTGACTAAAAATGCTTTCCTAGGAAGAACAATATTAGGAAAGAATCACAAGGAAGTTGAGGATTTGAATATCAATCCCCTTAATGCTATTATGCCTACACAAGTCACTGAAAAGCTTTCATATAACTTTGGTTATGGACATAACCAAGTCTTAAGACCAATATAGGAAATCAATGGCCCTTGGTTTTTCTAACTCAAAAAAAAAATAACATTTATATACATATACCATATATATTTCCTAATCTTGATCAATTGTTACATTTTAATAATATACATTCAACATACATTTATGTAACAGACATTGTTCTAGCTGCTGGAGCTGTATCAGTGGGATAAATCATATTATTGTTTCCAATTATTCATTCCTCTTGTGTAAGAGAATTCTCCATGCTCAGATTTACCACATGTATCTCCGTAAGTATAGTGCAATTTTTCATTCCATTGTCAGTCTTGTCCATTTGACTTATTTTGTCAAAGGATAGTGAGTGAGCCCATTATGTGCCTCACACAAGCAGAAGCTTTAAAAGGTATGCAAATGTACTGGTCATGTGCTCTGACTCCTACAATAAGCAGATGCCAGAGAACTCCTTCCCTGTATCTTCTCAACCTGGCTTGAGAAGATATATATAGCTCAGCACAACACAGAAAGGTCTAGCAGAGACTTGGATGATCCATAGCCCTCATGTAAGCTAAATAAGAAATAAGTTATTTCATAGATGCCACTGAGATTTGTTAGCTATGCAATATTTACTGCAACAAAAGCTAAGAAAACCAATGAACAAAAAAAGGGGGTATCCCTACTCACAGGTTACAGTCTACACACACACACACACACACACACACACACACACACACACATATGTAGTATATACAAGAAAATAACATTATTTGACCTTATGTGGTCAACACTATTTAAGTGTTCATATATATTTGTTAGTTTATGTTAAAGAACAGAAAAACTTGGGAGGATAGGGTTAGATGGCAGCAGAGTAGGAGGACCTTGGGTGCACCTCGTCCTGCGAATACAATTAGATAACTGTCAAATCATCCTAAATAATGCAGAAATCAATCTGAAGACTGGCAGAAAAACTCCACAACTAAAGGTAGAGAAGAGACCACATCATAGAAGGTAGGAAGTGTAGAGCCACTTGGGATAGAAATGGATCCTGGCCACTGCAGTGGGGAGGGAGCTGTGGTCGTGGAGAAGGGTGAGAGACAGAATATCACACATTCTGTGTGGTATGCATGTGAGGAATGCATGGGAAAATAAACCCCCACAGCAATTGGCTTGGAAAGCAAGAGGGCCTGAATTTCATGAGTTCATACAACCAGTGGGGCTTACAGCCTAGAGCTTTAAGTCCCAGAGGTCAGCGTGTTTGGCTCAAGGAAAGCTCAGAGGACACTGGGGTTACTCTTGGAGAAAAGGTAGAGCAAACAGCCCACAGACTCAGTGTGGAAACAGCCATCTCAAGAGTGCCTAGAGCACACAGTGGGGAGGTTAGCTGCTCACCTCAGAGCATATCCCAGGAAGGGAGTGTTCACGGAGTGACCACTCTGGGAACAAATGAACTGGCAGGTTCCCTCTCCCACCCCTCAGCATAAATACAGAACCACCTGTGGGAACCAGCACAGCACCCACACTCTACCTAACTTACTTATACCAAGCCTTGCCTTCCATTCTCTGGTGGAATTGAATCACCCTTACCTCAGTACCAGTTCAGCAGACACCCTCTCCAGAAGACCATTTCCAACCCATATATAAGTAACATGCCTGATGGGGAATTTAAAGCAAAGATCATAAGGATACTCGCTGGACTTGAGAAAAGAGTGGAGGACATTCAGTGAGACCATTAACACAAAGATAAGGATTAACATAGCAGACATAAAGGACTCAAAAACTAAATGAGAAAGAGCTTGATGGAATGAACAGCAGACTGGAAGACACAGAGGAATGAATTAATGACCTAGAAGACAGAGTAATGGAAAATAATCAAGCTGAACAAAAGAGAGAAAAAAGAATTTTGCCAAACAAGAATAGACTTAAGGAATTCAGTGACTCCATCCATTGTATTAACATTCATATTATAGGAATCCCAGAAGAAGAGAAAAGGGGGCCAGAGAATTTATTTGAAGAAATAAAACTTTCCTAATCTGAGGAAGGAAACAGGTATCCAGATCCAGGAAACACAGAGAACCTCTAACAAAAACAAATCCACACCTGGACATATTGTAATTAAAATGGCCAAATAAAATGATAAGAATCAAGACAGGGGCGCCTATGTGGCTCAGTCAGTTAAACATTTGACTCTTGGTTTCAGCTTAGATTATGATCTTACAATTTGAGCCCCACATTGGGCTCTGCACAGCTGGCAGTGCAGAGCCTGCTTGGGATTCTCTCTCTCCCTCTCTCTCTGACCTTACCCCACTCATGCTCTCTCTGTCTCTCTCAAAACAAATAAATAAGCTTAAAAAAAAGAAGAAGCAAGACAAAAGGAAACAGCTACATACAAAGGAAACTTCATAAGAACATCAGTGGATTTTTTAGGAAAAACTTTCCTAGCCAGAAAGGAGCGACATGATATATTCAAAGTTCTGAATGGGAAAAACCTGCAGCAAAGAATACTCTATCCAGCAAGGCTATCATTCAGAATAGAAGGAGAGACAAAGAGTTTCCAGACAAAAAGTAAAGGAGTTCATGACCACGAAGCCAGCCCTGCAAGACATATTAAAGGGGAAAGGAAAGGAAAGACCAAAAATGGCAGTATGAAGGTAAAAAACACAAAAGGAGTAAAAATGAATATTTCTGTCAAAAATCTGTTTCAATAGAAGTAAAAAAAACACATTGACAAAATACAACATACATTCATGATAAAAGCTCTCAACAAAGTAGGTTTATAGGGAACATACTTCAACATAATAAAAGCCATGCATGAAAAACCAACAGTTAATATAATCCTCAGTGGGAAAAAACTGAAAGCCTTTCCCCTAAGATAAGGAACAATACAAGAATGGGGGTGCTTGGATGTCTCAGTTGGTTAAACGTCCAACTCTTGAGTTTGGCTTAGGTCATGATCTTGCAGTTGATGAGATCAAGCCCCACATCAGGCTCTGCACTGATAGCACAGAGCCTACTTGGGATTCTCTCTCTCCCTCTCTCTGCCCCTCCCCTGCTTGTGCTCTGTTTCTCTCTTTCTCAAAATAAATAAATAAATGTTAAAAAACATAAAAGAACAATATAAGGATGTCCACAGTCACCACTTTTATTCAAGATGGTACTGGAAGTCCTAGTCACCAATCAGACAACAAGAAGAAATAAGAGGCATCCAAATCAGCAAGGAAGAAGTCACACTTTCACTATTTGCAGATGGCATGATATTCTATATAGGAAACCAAAAAGACTCCATAATTTTTTTTTAGAACTGATAAAAGAATTCAGTAAAGTTTCAGGATACAAAATCAATGTACAGAATCTGTTGCATTTCTATACACCAATAATGAAGCAGCAGAAAGAGAAATTTCTTAAGAAAATAATTCCAAAAATATTTACAAAAATTATTTACAAAAATAATAAGATATCAAGGAATAAACCTAACCAAAGAGGTTAAAGACCTGTACTTGAAAACTATAAAACACTAGTAAAAGAAATTGAAGACAACACAAAGAAATGGAAAATAATTCCATGCTCATGGATCCAAAGAACAAATATTTTTAAAATGCTGTGCTACCCAAAACAGTCTATGCATTCAATTAAATCCCTATGCAAATAGTAATAGCATTTTTCACAGAGTTAGAACAAGCAATCCTAAAATTTGTGTGGAACCACAGAAGAGCCTAAATAGTCAAATAAATCTTGAAAAAGACAAGCAAAACTGGAGGTATCACAATTACCAACTTCAAGTTGTATTACATAGCTTTAGTGATCAAATAGCATGGTACTGGCACAAAAAATAGATACATAGATCTATAGAATGGAATAGACAATCCAGAAATAAACCCACAATTAATGGGTTTATTAATCTTTGACAAAGCAAGAAAAAATATCCAATGGGGAAAAAAAGAATATCTTCAACAAATGATGTTCAGATAATTGGACAGCAACATGTAAAAGAATGAAAGAGGACCACTTTCTTACTGTACACACAAAAATAAATTCAAAATGGATTAAAGTCCTGGGGCGCCTGGGTGGCGCAGTAGGTTAAGCGTCCGACTTCAGCCAGGTCACGATCTCGTGGTCCATGAGTTCGAGCCCCGCGTCAGGCTCTGGGCTGATGGCTCAGAGCCTGGAGCCTGTTTCCGATTCTGTGTCTCCCTCTCTCTCTGCCCCTCCCCCGTTCATGCTCTGTCTCTCTCTGTCCCAAAAATAAATAAAGGTTGAAAAAAAAAATTGAAAAAAAAAAGAAAAGCGATTAAAGGTGCTGAAATGAGAATATAAAG
>NW_024412388.1:88887372-88985737 GCF_014898765.1 Herpailurus yagouaroundi
ATAAAGGTTGAAAAAAAAAATTGAAAAAAAAAATAAAAAAAAAAATAAAAAAACAAAATGGATTAAAGTCCTAAATGTGAGACCTGAAGCCATAAAAATCCTAGAAGAGAACACTGACAGTAATTTCTCTGACATCAACCATAGCATCTTTTTCTAGATCGGTTCTTTGAGGCAAGGGAAACAAAAGCAAAAATACACTAATGGGGTCACATTAAAATAAAAACTTTCTGCACAGCAAAAGGAAACAATCAACAAAACTAACAGGCAGCCTACTCAATGGTAGAAAATATTTGTAAATGACATATTTGATAAAGGGCTAGTATTCAAAATATATAAAGAACTTATAAAACTTAACACCCCCCAAAATAATCTAATTATAAATGGACAGGAGACATGAACAGACATTTCTCCAAAGAAGACATACAGATAGGCAATAGACACATGAAAAAATGTTCATAATCACTTATCATCAGGGAAATGCAAATCAAAACTACAAGATATCATTTCATACCAGTCATAAAAGCTACAATCAACAACACAAGAAACAACAGGTGTTGGCGAGGATATGCAGAAAAAGGAACACTCATGTACTGTTGGTGGGAATGCAAAGTGGTGCAGCCACTCTGGAAAGCAGTATGCAGTATCCTCAAAAAGTTCATAATAGAATTACCCTATGATCCAGCAATTGCAGTAGTAGGTATATATTCAAGGAATGCAAAAACACTAATTCTAAGGCATACATGGATTCCTATGTTTATGACAGCATCATTTACAATAGCCAAGATGTGGAAACAGCTCTAGTGTCCATCAACTAATGATGCGTAAATGGATAAAGATGTGAAAGATAGATGATATATAAATAGATAGATGATAGATAGATAGATAGATGGATAGATATATGTATAAATACATTTATACATACAATGAAATATTATTTAGTCACAAAAAGAATGAAATGTTGCCATTTGCAAATACTGGATGGAGCTAAAGGGTATAATGCTAAGGGAAATAAGTCAGTCAGAGAAAGACAAATACTAAATGATTTCACTCGTATGTGGAATTTAAGAAACAAAAGGAGCAAAGGGAAAAAGAGAGAGAGAGAAACCAAGAAACATTCTTAACTATAGAGAGTAAACTGATGGTTACCAGAGGGGAGGTGCGTGGGGGGATGGATTAAATAGGTGATGAAGATTAAGGAGTGCACTTGTGATGAGCACCAGGTGATTAAAATAAAAACTAAAAACAAAAACAAAAACAAACAAACAAACAAACGAACAAACAAACAAACGAACAAACAAAAAACAGGGGCATCTGAATGGCTCATTTGATTAAGTGTTTGACCCTTGATTTCAGCTCAGGTTATGGACTCACAGTTTGTGAGTTCAAGGCCCACGTTGGAATTATCTCCCTCTCTCTCTGCCCCTTTCTCTCTCTTTCTCTCTCTCTGCCCCTTTCTCTCTCTCTCAGAAATCAATAAATAAACTTTAAAAACTTAAAAAGGAAAGAAAACTTTGGATGTCTTTTTCAAAGTTGCAGGAAACAAAAGCAATATGTATATAAGATTGATAAAGTTTACACTTTCCATTTCCTTTTACTGATCATACTTCCACTTGAAGCAACAATAGCAAACAAAAAAATGTTATCGTTAAACAATTATTTCATCTTGTAGTGAAGGAAAGAATCTATTTGGAGAAAGAAAAGGAGGAAGAAGCTTAAATTGGGCATAAAACCCTTACATAAACCTAAATATATGAATGAAACCATTAAGGTGAATGGATACTTTTATAATGTCTTATGCAATGTCCTTTCTCAGAGTGTGAAATTGTTTAAGCCTTAGTCTAGAATATTCCTTTACACACGAGCATTTACCTCTCCTTTGTGCCAAAATCCATTCATTCAGTTAACACTTACTGTATGTCTTTGATGCACTGCCAACATTCCCGTAGGTTCTGTCTGCTCCTGGAATCACAAGTATTAATGGGTTTTAGGTGTTTTATATGGTTCTCTTTTTAATATGTATTTCCTTTTTTTTTTTGCAATGATCTTATGAAGTTCGTGTCTCAATCCCAATGCCATAATAAGGCATTTCTTTAAACTATATAAGAAAGATTGATTTAGACATAGAAAATGCACATTGATTAAAATTTTAAAATTAACAATACACTTAGAAGTTTAGTTCATGACTCATCATTATACAACCAAAAATGTCTTGAAAAAACACATGAGCATGAAATCTCCCAGTATAAGGTGTGAAAGTTAAATATCATAGTGTTATAATGTTATACTTTTTTGATACTTTACACTGATTTAACTACTTGACACATTATTTTCTTTATACATGTAGCACATATATATGTTCCATAACAATAAATAGCTTAGTTTGTGTTTTAACTTCATTTAAATTATATCAGGAAGTATGTATTCTACTGCAAGAGTTTTATTACACTACATTTTATGTTTATAAAATGCAGCTCTTTTGATATATGTAGATGAAGGTCATTTATTATGTTTTGTATCATAACGTGTAACTATACTACCTTGTATTTACCATTCTCAGTGTGACAGATATTTTCATTTGTCTCCAGTGTTTCTGTATTATGAACAACTTTATAGTCTTGTACATATGTCCTGGAACATAATCCTGGAGAATTTCATGGTATATATCTGGAACTGAAATAGTTTGTAAGATGGATACTTGTTTACCTTTAAAAATCATACCAAATTGTTTCCCAAAGTGAAGGTACTGTTTACACTCCACCAGCAGTGTATATGAGTTCCAGTTATTCACATTAGGTAATTCACAGTAGGTAATTTTTTCATTTTCCAGTTTCTCTCATACGAGTAAGTATATGATGATGGCAATTGTAGTTTATTTGAAATTCCACGATTATGTTTATTACACACGTTTTTTTCTTCTATGAAAATAGTGTTGTTCATATTTTCTCACTTTTGATAATTGTGTGCATTTTATCTTGCTGCTTTTTAGATGTCATTTATATGTTCTGAGAACTAATTTATTGTTGGTTATGTGGTTTGCAGTTGATTACCCTAACATTTTATGAAATATTTAAGGAAGAAGAAATCCACTTGGAGGATAAAAGACACTTCCAAAGTCACATCAGAATATTTTTGAAATCCAATAATGTTCAACTAAGTGTTTTGGTCATGGTTTTGGTTTTAGAACACATCATTTTTAGAACATTTGTCCTTAGAATAAACATATTTTTGTGTGTGAAGGTTGGATCCAGCCGGTATTTTTTTTTAATATATTTTTTTAATGTTTATTTTTGACAGAGAGAGAGAGAGAGAGAGAGAGAGAGAGAGAGAGAGAGCGCGCATGAGCGGGGAGGGACAAAGAGAGAGGGAGACACAGAATCCGAAGCAGGTTCCAGGCTCCCAGCTGTCAGCGCAGAGCCTGACATGGGGCTCGAACTCACAGCCGGCGAGATCATGACCTGAGCGAAGTCGGAGGCTCAACCGACTGAGCCACTCAGGCACTCCCAGGCGGTATTTTTTTTAACTCTTGGAATATTTGACGTGTTGAGTCTCCTGACTCTAGATTTTGGATTGAGGTGCCCTTAGTAACTTCCTATTGGCACTCAAGCAAGTAAAATCAATAATTTTGATTGCAACCAAAACACAGTATAGGCCAGTGAAATATATAATTACAAGTATAATACAAAACTAAAATATTACATAATTTAACAGTTACTTGATTTGTGTCAGAACTGTAGAAATAAAATCCAATTTTAATTTTTTTTAAGTTTGTTTATTTTTGAGGAGGGGGGAGAGGGAGAGGGAGAGAGAATCCCAAGCAGGCTTCATGCTGTCAGCACAGAGCCTAATGTGGGGCTTGATCTTACCAACTGTGAGATCATGACCTGAGCTGAAATCAAGAATCAAATGCTTAACCAACTGAGTCATCCAGGAACCCCAATCCAATTTTAATTTTTAAAAAATTATACATATAACATGAATATTAGATTATTATTCATTCCAAATAGCATCCAATAATCCATTATTTAGTGTAGTATTTTGGTGTGAAATGAATAAAGACTATATAAACTAAACTGACTCATGTAAAACAAAGAATGTCTACTTTTACCCAAAACTTTTGAATTTTAATGGAAAATGGACTGAAAGAGCAACAAAACATTTTTCCATTAATGAAAATAGTATTTTAAACAAAAAGAGATGGAACTATATTATAACTAAGCCCCTCATGCCAAGTTTATTGCATATTCTAAATCAAACAAAAAGTTTAAGAATTTGCACCAGTGGTAGGGCAATCTCAGAACACATATATTTTTAATAAAACTCTATTGTGTTTGTAGTTGTTTATGTGTCTTCTTCATATGGTCAGCAGCTGGAAGTTATGTAACATCAAGACCATGAAATGTTCTACATAATTCTCAATGCTCTCTTTATGCAAAATCCTAACAGTAGCAAAGTTATGAATTTAAGCCTTAGATAAATAATGCATTTTATTGAATTCTGAAAGAAATGAACTTAGTGTCATACAGCAATACCAAAAATGCCTGATGTATTCACAAGGGCTCTAAAACTGAGTGGCTCAAAGTACAAGAGTTGGTGCAGGGATATGGGGTGACAGTTGACACCGTGGGCTGCATGAAAAAGCATGCATTTTGGAGACAGATCTGTTTGTGTCTTAACTCTCCTTCTTACTAGCTGTGTAGTTTATTTCAATGTATAAAAGAGAACAATTACGGGGTGCCTGGATGGCTCAGTCAGTTAAGTGTCGGACTCTGGCTCAGGTCATGATCTCACAGTCCATGGGTTTGAGTTCCACGTTGGGCTCTGTGCCGACAGCTCAGAGCCTTGAGCCCACTTTGGATTCTATGTCTCCCTTTCTCTCTGCCCCTCCCCTGCTTGCTCTCTCTCTCTCTCTCTCTCTCTCTTTCTCTCTCTCCCAAAAACAAATAAACATTAAAATAAAACACCTTTAAAACAGGACATTTACTACTAACGTAGGTTAGGCTGAAGAAACAAACAACTCTAAAACCTGAGTGGCGTATAAAAAGAAAGTTTGTTTTTTTTTTTCTTACTCAGGTTATGTGTTTGTCATGAATTGACAAAGCATCCACAAATAAATACTTCAGTCCAGAGGTGACACATGTCATTTCCACTCACCATGTGTTCGCTAACACTCATCATAAAGTCCCACACAGATGTGATGTAGTGTAAAAGAGCATTCCGACAAGGCTTCTGAAAAGCAGAGATCCAGAAATACTAGATACAGAATGTAAGATTAGTACAGGGTTGTTGATAATGTACTAATAATATGCATAAGGTTTCTAGCATAGTGTTTATGACATATAATGGTAAATATCTGGAAACATTCTTCATTAAGGGTTGCTGCTGAGCATACAAAATTAGCATTAGGAAGAAAGAATAAAATAACATTATGAGCAGAATTTGTGTATACTATATAGTTCTGCGTATGTTAAAGTTTCTTTGGTGATCATATTTTAAAAATACACTAAAGATATCCTTTTTTATTTTTAAATTTTTACAGTGGCATTACTATACCTTGTCAGTTATCCAGCTAATATGAAATCTAGAAATTTAGTCAGAAAATCAAAGAACTTGGGGCACCGGGGTGGCTCAGTTGGTTAAGTGTCCAACTTCAGCTCAGGTCACGATCTCACAGTTCGTGAGTTCGAGCCCCACATCAGGCTCTTGCTCTCAGTGCAGATCCTGCTTCAGATTCTCTGTCTCCCTCTCTCTCTGCCCCTACCCTGCTTGTGCTCTCTCTCTCCTCAAAAATAAATAAATAAATAATTAAAGAAAAGAAAATCAAAGAACTTATGTTCCAGATATTATTTGGATCTTTTCCAAACTTGTTAAATATGATAGGAATGTTTTTGTGTGTGTGTAGCAAAGCTTTAACTAATGTTCAAAGAAGAGAAACCAAACAAAAAATTTATGGTTCAACCCTTCAAATTTTTTTGGAAATTAGACCCAGAAAATTTTCATTCCCAAGGGTATGCAATTATTTGTTTACGGGGATGGGGAAATAGTGTCATTCATATTTCCTAACTTTATTATTAGTGAAGGAGATAGAATGACTACAAATATGTTCTAATTTCTAAAAGTTCTGTGCTTTGTAGATATTTCCACACAAAGTGGTAAGTTTAGTATTACAATTCTTAGAAAGAGCAAAGAAAATTTACTGCTATGCTTCCAAAAGTCTGCAATACTATGAAAAGTACAGTTTAATTCCACTTGTATTCATTGAATATTTATTAAAAGCAAAAATTATATGTTCTCAGAATTGATTTATCTTATAACTGGATGTCTATACCTTAGACTTTTAAAATTAGACTTTAAAACTACCAATAAAGAGAAATTGATGTATCTTTTCAAGGCATTTTGTTTAGAACCAAGGAATAACGTTAGCTTTTTGCTGAGGAAAGTGGATTTTACAACTATAACCATATGTAACCACATAGATGAAACTAGACATATTTCTTGACATGGACGGAACTAGATAAGCAACATTAGTCAGTCAGAGAAAGACAAATTCAGTATGGTTTCATTCATATGTAGAATTTAATAAACAAAACATATGAACATGGGGGAGGGAAGGAAAAATAAAATAAAATAAAAACAGAGAAGGAGGCAAACCATAAGAGACTCTTAACTGTAGAGAACAAACTGAGGATTGCTGGACGGGAGGTGGTTGGGGGGATAGGCTAAATGGGTGATAGACATTAAGGAGGGCACTTGTGATGAGCACTTGGTGTTATATTTAAGTGATGCATCACTAAATTCTACTCCTGAAACCAATACTACACTGTATGTTCACTAATTTGAATTTAAATATAATCTTGGAAGAAAAAAAATATCAGGTAATTAGATATCAGGTAAAAAAAATGATAAACCTTACTTAATCAAAATTTGAAGTCCTGTTAAGGTGATAAAAAGGCAATTTAAAATGGGAGAAAATATTTTCAAACCACATACCTGAAAAAAGTACTCATATTTAGTATATATACAGAACTCTTAAAATGTAATGGTAAACATAAACACACACTCACAATCCATTTGGAAATTGGGCAAAAGACATGGAATACTCATTTCACATAAAAAGAATATGCAATGGCAAATAAGCATATGAGCACATGACAAAATATTCAACATCATTAACCATTTAGTGAAATGCAAGTTAATACCATAATGACATATTACTACAATTAATACGAATTTAAAAATAGTGACAACAACAAATTTGGTTAGGATGTAGAGAAATTTCATCATTCAGATATTGCTGGTGGGAATGTAAATATAAACGGTACAACCACTGTGGAAAATAGTTTGAGAATTTCATTATTTATTCATTTAGAATGTTTATTTGTTTTTGAAAGAGAGAGAGTGTGAGCAGGGGAGGGGCAGAGAGAGAAGGGGACAGAGGATCTGAAGTGGGCTCCGTGCTAACAGTAGCGAGCCCGATATGGGGCACACACAAGAACTTGATTGAACATCAACAGAATTATATTGAGGGAAAAAAAAACAATCTCAAGAGGTTACATATTGTATGATACCATTTACATAACATTCTTGAAATGATAAAGCTATAGTGGCAGACAGATTTAGTGATTGACTAGGGCTAGGGACATAGACGAGGGAAGGATAAAGGAAGGCTTAAGTAATGAAGGAGTAGTCCAAGGGAAATTTTTGTGGTGATGGAATAGTTCTGTATCTTGATTATGGTAATGGTTACATAAATGTACATGTGTGATAAACTAGTATAGAAATATACACACAAAAAATGAGTGCGTGTAAAACTGGTGAAATCTGAATAAGCCTGGGGGTGCAGCAATGTCAGTTTCTTGGTTTTGCTACTGAACCACAATAGTTTGATGTTGCCTTTAGGGGAAACTGTGTGAAGAGTATGTGGGACCTCTCCACTACTTTTGTAATTTCCAGTGAATTTATAACTACTTGAAATCAAAAATTTTTTAAACCACTAAGTAAGAATAAAAACAACAACCACCACCACCAAATAATATCTGTAATGTTAAGATAGGAGAATATGCATGAAAAATTCATTCTAGGAAGTGTATAGGCTGGCTAGAAGTGCATAGGAGATGTGGCTATAGAATTCTTCCATAGTAGTACAAAGAAAATAACATAAACAGAATGTTTACAGTGTCATAATATTAAAAAAGCTGTTTAAAACAAAATCGCACTTCTGAGGCTAGCAGAGATTTGTTTCCCCTGGACAAGAATATCAGATCTGCACTGTACTTCTGAGAATCAATTTAATATTCACTCAGTGACAATAAGAAGCTTTAGATAATTATTTTATTTACAGAAATATTATTGTTCTTAATAATGAATATATTGAATATGAATAATGAATTGCAATATAATCCTTTTGTCTTTTTATGAGTCTCATGGGGTTTATAAATAAATTATGTCTTGTTAATCCTGTCAAAGTTTGCAAGATGCCTTTAGCACACACATTGAAGGCTAAATTAGAGTTCACAGATTTAATAAATGGAAAAAAATATACCCTGATTTTCTAGCTTTAATTTCAGAATTTCCCCATTGCTACAGAAGTTTGTCTCCTAAAGGCAATATATAGATTGCTTTTATTTATAAAAAATAAAAACTTGCAATTGTGTTATATTGTAACAAAGATGGATTGTTTACAATGAATTATTTGTAATTATTTATAATATTTCTATATTTATACTCCTTGGGTTTGATTTGTAAGGCTTAATATTGAAAATATAAATACATTAAAAAGTATATTTTTAATGGATCTTTGGGATAAATCACTTTGCAACCAAAGAATGCTCACATTTGAGAACCTTTAAAGTATTGTACCTCTGCATTTGCAGTTTAGATCACAAGGTCATAGAAGATAGCATAATATTTTACTTTGTACAATAAATAAAATATTTCATATAAAATGTAAAAGTGGACAACTTATGTTATTCTACTGTAGTGAAAGCATCATGAAGATGCCAGCCTATCAAAAGTAAATTTATAAAAAAATCAGTGAAATATTTAGAAAAACAATGTGAATGCTAAAATTATTATCAGGGCACCTGGGTAGCTCAGTTGGTTGAGCGTCTGACTCTTGGTTTCGGCTCAGGCCATGATCTCAGAGTTGTTAGTTTGAGTCCTACATTAGGCTCTGTGCTGACAGCATGGCGCCTGCTTGGGATTCTCTCTTTCCCTCTCTCTGCCCCTCCCCTGCTCATGCTCTCTCGCTCTCTCAATAAGTAAATAAAATAAATAAATAAATAAATAAATAAATAAATAAATAAATAAATAATTATTCTTACTATGTGTTATACCAAATTGAATGTGGAGAACATAGTAGACTATTATGTGAAAGTAATGATTCACTGGAAGATAGAATAAAATAAAATGATAGTGTTTTTACTTAGAAAACAAACAAAAAAAGCTGCTGTCACCAAGAAAATGCTCCTCCTCAGATTGGTTACTTCCCCTTGATTGCTCCATTTCAGTTCCCACATGACATTTGGCATTTTTTATCTTGACACGTTACAGTCTTAAACCTATGACCTTCCAAAGAGTTTAGCAGAGTCAAAACTATCATTGGAGAGATAAGGGGACAATTTAGTTTTTCAAATATGGTTTGTATAAATGTCAAGACAACCATAAAAATTCAAATGGAGAGCACCTTCAAAAGGTCCCACTTCATGATATAAAAAGGAAGACCATCTGTGATCAGTGTTCGATGAGTAAAAGAATATTTTGACTGATTTTTTTTCCCTAAGCTCCACAAAGTGAATTCAATTAGGATATAAAAATCTGATGACTCTTAACATTTAAAGATTCATTAAGCCCAGACAATTGTGAATTCATCACTGGGTAAATTTTTTGTTTATTCCCAAGTCCACTGTACTGCTCTCCAAATGAGTAGTTAATAGAAGCCAGTAAAAGAAAGTGCATTTATATTTATCCCTATAATAAATAGCTAGCTAATAAACAACAGAACCAAGAACTAAATTTGGTTCTAAAATTTAAAATAAATAATGCAGGAGGTTAACAAGTAGAGCTAATAAATTAAGAATAGTAGGTGAGGTTCAGGTCACAGGGGGTTAAGGTCACTCACATTCTTCAATATAAGGAGAGCAAGATCAGTAACTTGAGAACAAGGGCTTTGGAAAAAGAAATCTCTGAGTTGTTGTATGTCTGCCATTCATTTGCGATGAACATGAATAACTCATCTTACATCTCTAGGTTTTAGGTTCCTGAGTTGTAAAAGTGTGCCATAAATAAGACCAATGTGACAGAAATGTTGTCAGATTTCAATGACTTCATCTTTTACAGTGTTTCTTAAAAACACCTAGCACAAAATAATTAACTATTCAATAAGTTTTAGCTATTTTGAGTCCTGCATACTCTCCAGAAGAATGGAAAACTGTAAGATCTCTAGACAATGTACACCCTCCAGTTGGTCTTTTTCTACTGATAGACACCTGATCTGATGGCTTTTGAGGGGGGGAATTGAAAGAAAAACACTAATGATTTTACTTAAAAATTAACCTCTCAATTCAGGTTTTGCAACCCTGAATTAATTCTTTGTAAAATGTTTGTTTACAGTTATATTGTCATAACACTAATAGTTTTTCTGTAAGCAGGTTGGTAGTGGAACTGAACACATTTGGGGTTAATGCTGATTTTGCTACACAATAAAAATTGTTATAGACCTAATCACATTGTGAAAACTAGTGCATGCTTCTTGTGGGAATTTTGAAGCGCAGAAAGGAAAAAATTTGGTTCATTTATTATGGTTTGTGACCTGCTAAATTTTTTTGATTAATTTTTTTCATGCGCATTTTTACATGCCATTAAATTGTCAACAAAATCCTCATTTTTAATGGCTGCATAATGAATGCAGTGAATTCTGAAAACTACTTACAAGCTGTGTAGCCTCTTTGAATCTTAGTTTCCTTGTCTGCAGCTTGGTGGTGATAATAATAGCCACCCCAAAGGCTTATTGTAGGGACTAAATGAGGAAATGCTTGTGAAAAAGCTGGAATGGTAAGCTAGAATGTACTATACAAATGTTAGTTATTATTAGCTCTGTTAAGCCAGTAAAAAGAAGGAAGAAAAAATGTGATGGGGTGGATGCTGGCAGGAAAAAAAAAAAAAAACTTTGCTGCTATTTTCTAGCTCTTTCCTACTTCAAGAGGAGGAATGGGATTTATAATAACTTTTGTTTTTGTTTTTGTTTTTTACTTCTGAATTAATATTGCTATAATAAAATTAGAATTAACCCTCCAAAAAGGATACGCAGTAGAAGAAAAGTCAAAGTCTACAGGCAGGTAGAGAGCAAGAGGTAGGAAGATTTATATCAAGTGGTCACCCTCTATTTAAAGATTAAAACACTAAATCAGATATTTATTAGATTCTGGTTTAAATGGTATTTGATTTAATTCCAGTTAGTTAACATACAGTGTAATATTAGTTTCAAGTGTAAAATATAGTGATTCAACATCTCCATACAACACCCTGTTCTCATCACGAAAGCATTTCTTAATCCCCATCACCTGTTTAATGCATCTCCCACCACCTCCCCTATAGTAATTATTAGTTTGCTCTCTATAGTTAAGAGCCTGTTTCTTGGTTTGCCTCTGTCTTTTTTTCCCCTTTGCTCATTTGTTTTGTTTCTTAAATTCCACATATGAGTAAAATCATACAGTAATTGTCTTTCTCTGACTGACTTATTTCACTTAGCATAATACTTTCTAGCTCCATTCATGTCATTGCAAATGGCAAAATTTCATTCCTTTTTATGGCTAATATTCTATATATATATAGAATATATATATATGTATATGTATGTATATATATATGTATATATATGTATATATATGTATATATATGTATATATATATACACACACACATACATACATACATATTTTGTATATATATACATACATAATGTATTATGTATATTATATATACATACATAATATATATTATATATACACATACATATTATGTATGTATATACATATATACATACATAATATATTATGTTAATTATATATATACATATATATATATATATATATAAAACTTCTTTATACATTCATTAATCGATGGACACTGGCTGTTTCCAAAATTTGGCTATTGTTGGGTGCATGTATATCTTTGAATTAGCATTTTTGTATTCTCTTTTTTTTAAGTTTTTAAAATTATTTTATTCATTTATTTTTATTTTGAGAGAGAGAGAGACAGCGTGAGTAGGGGAGGGGCAGAAAGAGGGAGAGACAGAATCCCAAGCAGGCTCCACACAGACAGTGCAGAGACCCACACGGGGCTCGAACTCATGAACTGTAAGATCATGACCTGAGCCAAAACAGAGAGTCAGACGTTTAACTGACTGAGCCACCCAGGTGCCCCATATTTTTGTATTCTTTGGTTAAATACCTAGTAGTGCAATTTGCTGAATCATACAGTAGTTCTATTTTTAACTTTTGAAGAACATCCATACTGTTTTCCAGGGTGGCTGCACCACTTTGTATTCCCACCAACAGTGTAAGAGGTTCTCCTTTCTCCCCATCCTCACCAACACCTGTCGTTTCTTGTGTTGCTGATTGGAGTGAGGTGATATCTCATTAATTAGTTTTGATTTGTATTTCCCTGATGATCAGTGATGTTGAGCATCTTTTCATGTGTCTGTTGGCCATCTGGATGTCTTCTTTGGAGAAATGTCTACTTATGTTTTCTGCCCATTTTTAAATGGATTATTTGCTTTTTGGGTGTTGAGTTTACAAGTTCCTTATATATTTTAGATACTAGCCCTTTATCAGACATTTCATTTGTAAATATCTTCTCTTATTCCATAGGTTGTCTTTTTTTTTTTTTAATTTTTTTTTCAACGTTTTTATTTATTTTTGGGACAGAGAGAGACAGAGCATGAACGGGGGAGGGGCAGGGAGAGAGGGAGACACAGAATCGGAAACAGGCTCCAGGCTCCGAGCCATCAGCCCAGAGCCCGACGCGGGGCTCGAACTCAAGGACCGTGAGATCGTGACCTGGCTGAAGCCGGACTCTTAACCGACTGCGCCACCCAGGCGCCCCTCCATAGGTTGTCTTTTAATTTTGTTGATAGTTTCCTCTGTTGTGCAGAAGGTTTTTATTTTAATGAAGTCCCAATAATTTATTTTTGCTTTTGTTTCCTTTGCCTCAGGAGTCATATCTAGAAAGAAGCTGCTATGACCAATGTCAAAGAGCTGCCTGTGTCAATGCTGCCTGTGTCCTCCTCTAGGATTTTTATGGTTTAAAGACCTCACATTTAGGTCTTCAGTCCATTTTGAATTTATTTTTTGTGTATGGTGTAAGAAAGTGGTCCAGTTTCATTATTCTGCATGTTAATGTCCAGTTTTCCCAGCACCATAGAGACTGTCTTTTTTCCAGTGGACATTTTTTTTTCTTGCTTTGTCAAAGATTAATTGACCATATAGCTGTGGGTTCATTTCTGGGTTTTCTATTCTGTTCCATTGATGTATTTCTACTAAAAAAGAGAACTACAGGGCAATATCCCTGATGACCATGGATGCAAAAGTTCTCAGTAAAATACTAGCAAACCAAATCTCAAAATACATTTAAAGAAATCATCCACCACAATCAAGTGGGATTTATTCCTGAGTTGCAAGGATGGTTCAGTATTCATAAATCAATCAATGTGATACAGTACATTAATAAAAGAAAGGATAAGAACCATATGATCATTTCAGTAGATGCAGAAAAAGTATTTGACAAAGTACAACATCCATTCATGAAAAAAGCCCTCAACAAAGTCTGTTTAGAGGCAACATACCTTAATAAAACAAAAGACCATATATAAAAAATCCACAGCTAACATCATCTTCAATGGGGAAAACGGACAGCTTTTCCTCTACAGTCAGGAACAAGACAGGGATGTTCACTCTCACCACTGTTATTTAACATAGTACATGAAGTCCTAGCCACAACAATTAGCCAATAAAAAGAAAAAAAAGTCATCCAAAGCGGCAAGGAATAAGTCAAATTTCACTATTTGCAGATGACATGATACTCTATATAGAAAACCCAAAGGACTTCAAAAAACTGCTAGAACTGACACATGAATTCAGTAAAGTTATGGGATACAAAATCAACCTACAGAAATCTGTTGCATTTCTATACACCAATAATAAAGCAGGGGAAAGAGAAATTAAGGAATCAGTCCCATTTATAATTGCACCAAAAACAGTAAGATGCCTAGGAATAAACCTAACCAAAGAGGTAAAAGACCTGTACTCTGAAAACTATAATGGGCACTGGGCGGTTCAGTCAGTTAAGCATCCAACTCTTGATTTCAGCTCAGGTCATGATCTCATGGTTTGTGGGATCAAGCCCCACATTGGGCTCTGTACTGTCAGAGATTTTTAATATATATTTGTTTATAAATATATATATATATATATATATATATATACACACACACACACACACACACATAGGGAGAAACAGAGACAGAGACAGAGGGAGACAAAGAGAGACAGAGACAGAGAGAGAGAGAGAGAGAGAGAGAAATACATAAGCATTTAAATATTTTAAAATTTTTAAAAATGCTTATTTATTTTTAAGAGGAAGACAGATCATGAGTCAGAGAGGGGCAGAGAGAGGAAGACACAGAATCTGACATAGGTTTCAGGCTCTGAGCTGTCAGCACAGAGCCGGACATGGGACTCAAACTCATGAACCTTGAGATCATGACCTGAGCCAAAGTCAGATGCTTAAACAATTGAGCCACCCAGGCTCCCCAAATAAATAATCACTTAAAAACAAAACCACCAGCATATTTCATAGAGCTAGAACAAACAATCCTAAAATTTGTATGGAGCCTCAGGTATTTTTAAATATTCATACTTATAATTTAATTTCTTGAATGTTTTGAGATGCATTTTGCTTTAGACAACATCAAAAAGCAGGGGCCATCCTTCATCCTACCCTAACTCCTGCATTTATTTATTTTTACTAAGTTCAATATTCAAAATATTCATTTTGGGGGAAATATTTTAATTTTATAAAATGGATGAATGGCCAAAAAAAGAATGCATTTGTCTCAAAAATCTCTTGATAGTGTTCCTATCATAGTAAAACATAGAAAAACATTACAATGATATTTAAATTATTTTTTAAGTTTATTTGTTTGTTTGAGAGAGTGCGCACAAGTGATGAAGGAGCAGAGAGAGAGGGAAAGAGCATCTCAAGCAGACTCCACAACACCAGTGCAGAGCCTTTTGTGGGGCTCGAACTCACAAAGGGTGAGATCAAGACCTGAGCTGAGGTCAGACTCTTAACTGACTGAGCCACCCAGGCACCCCAAACCTTCTTTCTCCTTTTAAAGAGACATAAAAATGTGTCATAAATGTATGCTGGAATTGGCTTCACTTCCTGAAATTACAACTTGGCCCTCACGAAGGCTGCTTACATTAACTCAACATCTCTGAAGCTTGTGTAGAAGAATCAGTGTGAAAGGTAAGGAAGATGACTTTTTTTCTCCTCTTCTATTTTAAAAGGGAAAAAATATGGAATGATATATGAACAGAGAAAACAGTGTTTTTCTGAACATCATATTGTTTACATTCCATTTGGGGAAATAGGACTTAGAGGGCAAAAAATTAGCAAACAATAGAACCTCACACAGAGTTGAGTTGACAAGTATTTATAGAGTGGGTAATAAGGAGCTGACAAAATTCTCGAAACGTGTTGGTGGTCCAGATGAGGACTTTAGAGCACAGAGTACCTATGTGATCTATTGTGCTTTCAAAGATTTTTGTTCAAACATTATGAGCTCCTGTGAAGAATGGTTGGTATGTTGGCCAGGGATCAAATCTGTTAAATTCCTTGAAGACAGTTAGGCTTCCAAAGTGGACTCTGTAATAAAGGCAGAGAAAAACCAGGATGGAGCAAAAACAGAGATAAATGAGTCACTAAATGAGAACTCATTCATTGGCTGAATAATCCTTGCATCTGAAGAACTTTCTAAAGGAGGCAAATGTGATCCTGCTTAATTTAGAAAGCCTCTGAGAAAGAGTAATATTTGAGCTCAGCTTCAAAAACTCATGCTCTCCCAAGCTACAAATTGCTACAATAATTTGCTGGTTTTATCACATTCCTTTTGATCCTTTCCCTAATGATTTCAAATCATATTCTAATATATGAATTCAAATTAATTTTGTTGTCTGTCAATTTCATTTAACTACTAAGTCATCTATAGGAAACATAAGGAAATCAGATAGCCTAATCTATGATGAAGGAAATAAATGGTGACATAAAAGGCTAAAAAAAAAAAAAAAAACAATAAAAAGTTAGGAAACTAAATGTAGGAGATCTTGCTTAAATAGCAAAGACTTTGGGATTGTTTCCAAAGAGCCAAAAAGATTCTTCTGACTAGAAATTTGTTGCATTGGCTCAGACAAAAATGTGACTTATTTGTATACGTTAGTAGAGTTGCATTTTTGGATTCTGACACCCCTAAAATGGTCTATGAGAGTAGAGAGTTGATCCATTAATTGCTTTACTTTCAGTTCTTGGCATTTTGTGCTCATTAAATAAACTAACCTTGGAGTTATACAGAATGAATTAGTCTTGGGGAGCTTGAAAACTCATGTTGCTACAGCTGATTTGTTGAGTTTCATTGAGCAGGCAATCACTGATGTTCATTTTCAAACACTAAATTGAGAATTGCTCCTATAATTCTTTTTCCCTATTCTCTAAAGTTACATGTGCTGTATGAAAAGCAGAGGTAGCCACATTTATACAGACCAAGAGAATTTTTAAGCTCCATCCTTCACACTCTTGGTCAAAACTCCCCTCTTCCTATCTGGAATTTCTTTTTTCTAACCAGAGTGGCTATGCATAAGTTTTCCTCGTTCTATGCCTTGAAACTGATACATAACTTGGACATGCTACTCAGATTTTAGTTTTGGTTTTGGTTTTACTTCTGAATGCTGCTGCTTGGATTATCCATTTTAAGGACCTGCACTGTGATGCCCAGGCAAAATCAGCTCAACATCTTCCAACTCCCCCTCCATCCATAGCCTAGGGAAGGACAGCTCAGGACTTCAGCTTGTATGGAATTAAAGAATTTGACAGGTTTGTTCCAAGACTGTGATTCACTTGGGACTGCCCCATGGAGCCTGAGGGGACAAAGAAAAATTATCACCTCCTCCTTCTCCTAAGATCTAACAGTTACATAGAGTCTCTAAAGTGCTCCTGGCCATGTTGCAGCATGTCCCAAGGAGGTTTTATATGTGTAAAAATAATCTTCATAAAGACTTAAATGACTCTTCCCTTTTTATTCGTTAACTTAACAAATACACTCAAAATCACTTAACTACATTTTCTCATATACTTTTCTGGGATCTCAAGACTAGTTAGAGAAAAATTAATTTTGATTAACTACAGTTTTGTTTTCATCTCTGCATTATCTCACTGTGAAATACTCGTTTGTTTGCTTGCTGTGGTGTTTATGAACCATAGCTTTGCTTGCCTTTTGATGTTTGACAAAACACCTCAGTAAAGCAGAAAATCCATTAACACTCTATTCCTGACTTGCTTCCTTTATAAGAAAAGTATGTACAGTATTACTTTCAATTTCTAGGTTAGATGTTTTCTATTAGTTCCAAAATTTATCAAATAAGTGTGTTCATTCTTTTCACAATAAAAATTAGTAGGTTTTTTTTAATAGTCATGGGTATATTTATTTATAGCTTTTCTCACACACATATTTTGGTATGTTGGAAACACATCTTTATTTTCTGATATCCTTTTTTACAGTTTTAGAATAGCATTAGGAAAAGAAGAGAGATTCTAATTAATGTTATTGCTGTCCTAGAAAATCTATATGGACAGTTGGTTGAAAAAGCACTAGCCTATACACTCTCTCCTGAATTCCACAAAATATGGAAATGTCAAACTTAATACATTCCAAATTGAACTTATTATTTCACCTCCAAGCACCCCTTTCTCGAATTAGTTCTCATTCTATAATCTTTATCTTTTTAAATAGTGTACAACTATCAAGTAGAAGTCTTGTGTCATCTTCAGCTGTCGTATCATGTTCTTTTTTTTAATTCTCCAGAATAAAATCAATAACTAAAAACTATTTATTCAATCTTAGAATTTTTTCTTTAATTTGGATTTTCTCATAAGTTTGTATTGGTGGCCCCTTATTTTCTCTCACTTAGATTATCATAACACAACTACCTCTCACTTAGATTATTAAAATCATGCTTTAGCCACCAGAATTTCCTTCAGCCTTCCACCTTCCATGCAGCTACAGGATTCATCTTCTTATGAAATAAATCTCCATTCAATTATTCAGTTATCCCATCATTCTCTCATTCTTCCACTCAACAAATCAAGCAACACCATCTTCGAACTTACATTTGATAATTGCTTTTCTTTTTAGGTTGCCCATTAGAAAATTTTGGCCACATTTATTTTTTTAATGTTTATTTATCATGAAAGAGAGAGATAGAGAGTGGGAGAGGGACAGAGAGAGAGGGAAAGAGGGAGAATCCCAAGCAGGCTCCCTGTGGTCAGCACAGAGTCTGATGCAGGGCTGAATCTCACGAATGGTTTAGATCATGACCTGAGCCAAGATCAAGAGTATGATACTTAACTGACTGAGCCACCCAGGAACCTCGGGACACATTTATAACTCATCCCCTGCAAATGTGTAAATTCATTACTGAATGCATTGGTGCAATGGCTTCATTGCTCACTCCATTTTATATAATTCCTTCTTGTTTACTTTTCTATTTGGTCTCATCATTGTCTTACATCATGTATAACTTCATAACTATGATTGTCTTATGCCATAAAAAGAAGCATATATAAAGTAATTCATGAACAATTCCAAACCTAACCTCATTGGCTTCTTAAATCATCTGGCCTCCTCATTACTCATGAGATAAAGTATAAACACTTAGTGCGGCTTCATTGTCTGGCCTCTGCATTCTTGAGCATCAAGTCTCATAACCTTATGTTCAGAAACACAGATTTTCTAAGGACTCATAGCATAAGCCCTAGCTTTTCAACTTGTCATTTTTGCTCGTACTTTCAAACATGTTATGAGAAGCACAATTATTTCACAACATGCAAGTGAGAATTTCCTCATGTAAAAGTTATAGTGTGAAGTAAGTTTGAAAAGTGGCATATACCACATTCTCCTTATGAAGATCTTGACTGTACAATTGCTTAAACAGTAGTATTTTTCAAACTTGAAGACCTTAAGACTCAACTGGGGCATTGTCAAAAGTTATGGATTTTTCAGGCTTATTTGAAAAAAGATTGTGAATCATATATTCAAGGTGAGTTCTATAGTTTGAATATTTGTGCCCCTGCATTCATATGTTGAAATCCTAATACTCAGTGTGATGGTATTAGGATGTGTGGCCTTCAAGAGGTGCTTAGGTCATGAGAGCAAAGCCCTCGTGAATGGGATTAGTGCCTTTATAAAAAGAGGCCTGATAGAGACTCCTAGGCTTTTCTATCACATTAGGGCACAATGAAAAGTCTGTAACCTGAAAGATAGCTTACACCAGAACGCAACCATGCTATTACCCTGATTTCTCACTTCCAGCCACAAGAATTATGAGGAATAAATTTTTCTTTATATGCCACCTAGTCTGAGGTATTGGTATAGCAGCCTGAACAGACTAAGACAGTGAGTTCATGAAGTCTGTATTTTGGTTCATTGATCTAAATTATTTTCATAATCAAGAAAACAAGAAACACTTGTTAAAACTCGTGAGAATTCTGCAGTGAAGAAACTTTCCTGCCTTCGGGTAATCCAGTGTTTGCCACGCATATTTAGGAATGGACATCTTTTTAATCTGACATCTAGTTCTTCTCAGAAAACATTTTTTGCTGGTTTTAGTTACTTTCCTCCTATCCAGGAAAATTCCTGGACATCCTTCAAGATGCAGCTCAAAGAAACCTCCTCCATGAAGACTTCCCTGGCTCCTCCTACAGAGCTCCAGCTCCAGCATTATCCCAGATAACTAGTCATGTTGTATTATTTCCTTCCTCTAGTGTCTGAGTAACTTGAGGGAGCAGAACACACACATACTTTATATGATGAATGCATGTGGTGAATAAATTAGTGAATGGCTCCATGAATGAATGGTAATAGCATCAAGCTTTCTAGAATAATTATGCCAACCAGCACAATATAATCAAAATCAGTGTTATAGTCAAATTCCAATTTTTTTATACTAATCTAACTCATTACTGGAGCATATGTTAGTGTAAAGTAGTCTTCACATGTAATCTCAGAAAAAATTATTCCCAAGTTTATGACTTTCACCATTCACTATGGCAAATTTCTCTTATAAACTTTTCTTCTTTAGTCAAATCTTTCCTGGACTGCTTTGTTGTTGGTAGAATCAATGCTTTCTTGAACTGTCATCTTGGGCATTCATCATATTCCTCTTGAGCTAATAGCTTAAGTATACTTTTAGAATTTATAACAGAGAAGGACCAATTTTATAAAGTATTTGTTTAGGTAGATATTTTATACAGAAAATCTGACTTGAGTATAAGATTATTCTAATAGTCTCTTAGGGATCTCATTATGGATTTAAAATATGGGTCCAGTATTTTTTAAAAATTTAATATTTAGCTTGATTGTTCTCATATTTTAAGTGGGTGTTAAAGTCCCCTGCAATTACCACATTCTTATCAATAAGGTTGCTTATGTTTATGAGTAATTGTTTTATATATTTGGGCGCTCCGGTATTTGGCGCATAGACATTTATAATTGTTAGCTCTCCCTGATGGATAGACCCTGTCACTATTATATAATGTCCTTCTTCATCTCTTGTTACAGCCTTTAATTTAAAGTCTAGTTTGTCTGATGTAAGTATGACTACTCCAGCTTTCTTTTGGCTTCCAGTAGCATGATAAATAGTTCTCCATCCCCTCACTCTCAATCTAAAGGTGTCCTCAGGTCTAAAATGAGTCTCTTGTAGACAGCAAACAGATGGGTCTTGTTTTTTTATCCATTCTGATACCCTATGTCTTTTGGTTGGCGCATTTAATCCATTTACATTCAGTGTTATTATAGAAAGATATGGGTTTAGAGTCATTGTGATGTCTGTATGTTTTATGCTTGTAGTGATGTCTCTGGTACTTTGTCTCACAGGGTCCCCCTTAGGATCTCTTGTAGGGCTGGTTTAGTGGTGACAAATTCCTTCAGTTTTTGTTTGTTTGGGAAGACCTTTATCTCTCCTTCTATTCTAAACGATAGACTTGCTGGATAAAGGATTCTCGGCTGCATATTTTTTCTGTCTAGCACTGTTCTCATATTTTAAAATAAATATTTACCAAATATCTCTTAGTACAAATGAAGAAAACATCAAAAAATGAACATTTATTTAAATTCCATGAAGATTTTTAGCAAAAGAGAGAACTTTAATGTGTATTGAAATCAAACATTTATTCTTGTGGGGTCTATTTTGGCATAATCATTCCCACATAGTTACCCAAAACAATATGCAAATATGATTTTCTCTTTTCTAGTCTGCAGACATGCAGTTTAATATCCTACTGTTTACTTTTCAATTTAAAAGTATTTTTAGCATAGAATGCCTTTTGATCAATGAATGCAGCCAATGGTGCTGAAAATAATTGTGTTTAGAGGAGCCTGGGTGTCTCAGTCTGTTTAGCTCCCAACTTTTGGTTTTGGCTCTTGTCATGATCTCACAGTTTATGAGTTTGAGCCCTGCATCTGGCTCTGCACTGTCAGCTTGGGATTCTCTCTCCCTCTCTCTCTCTGTCCCTCCCCAACATGTTCTCTCTCTCTCTCTCTCTCTCAAAAATAAATAAATAAACATTTTTTTAGAAAAGAAAACAATTCTATTTAAGTTTAGAGACTAAAAACATAATCCAGGATTTGTTTGGAGAAATTGATAATTAACTCTACTGCAGGAATTCTTAAAAATGCCACTTCACCCTTCAAGGGAATACATATGTTGTTATCAATAAGACATGAATTAATAACTTCATAAAGCATATTACTATTTCTTTGAATTACTATATTGTCTGTTTTTGAGTGAAAAGACAGACGTCTCTGTTCTGAACCTGCAAAATTCCCACAACAGAGCCTTACATATATAAGGTAATAAACCTCTGTTGATTTTGTTGTCTGTCAATTTCATTTAACTACTAAGTCACCTATAGGAAACATAAGGAAATCAGATAGCCTAATCTATGATGGAGGAAATAAATGGTGACATAAAAGGCTAAAAAAAAAAAAAAAACAATAAAAAAATTAGGAAACTAAATCTAGGAGATCTTGCTTAAATAGCAAAGACTTCGGGATTGTTTCCAAAGAGCCAAAAAGATTCTTCTGACTGGAAATTTGTTGCATTGGCTCAGACAAAAATGTGACTTATTTGTATACCTTAGTAGTGTTGCATTTTTCATAAGCCACTTATGAGCAGTGGTAGTCAACACATACACAAAGAAGCCACAGACAAGGAGAGAGAAAAGACACATTCCATTACACAAATGCATGTCCACTTGGCTTGGTTTCTAGAGCAATGTGGGTGCACACTAAGGAAGGCTTGCAGAGGTTTTTCAGCCCTACTTTTACTGGTACAGGGAACCACCTGCAGATGGTTTCAAGGTTATGGGAAGTCACTAGTGGTATTTCTATCAGCATGCATTAGGTCGTTCAATCTCTGGTTCCAGTTCCCATTCTTCTATTATCCAAGACAGGTGTGGTCAGTTTCCTTTGGTCTTGATTCATTGGCTCTTATTCATGGAAAACTCCCTGGTGTTTTCCTTAAGAAAGGATAGCAATTCAATTCCATTTTAGCCATTTAATTTGTTGTTAAATTAGCTGGCATGCTATGTCATAGAGAATTATATTATTGAATTTCTGAACTTCCTATTTCCCTGTATTTTCTTCAGACTATTTTACTTTAACCTTGCACTGTGTGGAATAAAATAGTTATGTCTCTTACAGGAATGCTTATGCCTACTCACAGAAATATATTTTACATGCTCCACTAGGCACATTATAAATTGGCTCCTCAGAAATCCTAAGAAACATTCCTGGATATTTAGTATTTGAAAATATTTCTCATAAATTAAATCTGGGGAGTTTAAACTTACTTTTGAGTGAGTTAAAAAAAAAAAGCATGGAGTTTTACTAACCTTTACTAAATTTTATTAATAGTAGTTGAAAATTTAAGGCGCTTTCCTGTTCAATGATTCTGATTTTGTATTTCTAAATATTTATGCTCCGCCTCTATGCTTTCCTATGATCTTTGTTAATACCCTAAGTGCATCATCTAATTTGAAACAGACTTGCTCCTGTTTTCAACTATATTCAGGTTGTGGGTTAAATATATGAGATAGAAATAACTGTACAAAATGTGCATTTCTAAGGCTAGACATTCCAAGTAGGCCTTTGTGGCCAAGAATGTGAGTTCGTCTGGGCAGGAATGATAAACTTTGGTTCTTTTAAAGTAATAGCAATGGGTGTGAATCTTGAATTTAGGAGTTTATATATTTAATTTATATGAAAAGTTGTGTTTGAAGAAGACTGGACTTGAAGGATCATGTATTAAATGTGCCCAAGCACAAATATGATCAATGTGTGATGTAAGACCAAACACCCCAAAAGTAAGTGATGCACAAAGAAATGTGGTTCAACCTTCTTTGTCCTTGTCTAGCTGTCAGTCTCTGGTGTCAGCCACTTTATTTTGGTTGGGAAGGAAATGGGAAATTAGAGCAAGTGAACACACACATTTATTCAAAAAAGAAGACTCTGAAACAGGATGTACATGCTGTGGTTAATAACAGCAAAACACCCCTAGGTTTATAATTCTTGCCCAGACTAACTCACATTCCTATCTGAACAGCCTAGCTGGAATGTCTCATACCAGTAACCCTGCAGGCAGAAGTGATGGGCATTGACAGAAGAATGGCTTCCACATGCTTTCAATATGGTGGAAGTTTCAGGTGACAGATTGATTCCATTGGCCACCCTCATGATTTGGGAGGAGCACCAAAGGAGATAACACTTTTCACAGATCTAGGTCTATGTTTTGGGGAATACAGTTCAAGTAACAAAACTGAAATGCTGTGGTAACAATTAATCAATGAAGCACATTCAGTAGCATATGTGAAAAATCCTAAAGAAGTGAAGGCAAGAATGAATGATTTAAACAAACAGCTGAGATACAGTGTAAAAAAGAAGTCTTTATCTAAAGCCCTTCTTCCATTGTTGCAAGGAACAACTAGCCCTTAGGAAGCACAAAATAAATGGAATTGCTATAGTTATATACTCTCCAACATAGGATCAAACAAATGTTCAGATGATGCTTCTTAACTCAAGCATACACTAGAAAGGCCAAGATAGCAACATACAGTGATATGCAGCAAATGTGGGGCAATGGGGCTTATGTTATTACAGTCTGGAGAAACAAAACAGTTTAATGTAAAATGTTTAGCCTAATTAATCAGTTTTCATTTCAAATGATGTGCTGCCTGAATTCTTCTAGCCACAGAAGTTGGTTCTAAGTAAGTTGGTTCCTAAGGTAAGGAAAGGTAAACTGGCTGACCTTACCTCAGATCACCTCTATTCCTGAGGTTCAGGGGGATTAGGTAACATGCCCAAGATTACGCAGTCAGAAATGTGAAGATCTAGCATGAGAATTCAGGTTTTTTTTTTTATTCCAAACTCCATATCCTTTCTCCCATCTCACATATCCCAAAAGTTATTATTCAATCCCAATTTCAGCCACTGACCATACTAAAGTTAATCACATCAGTTTGGGGACTTTCCCACTAATCTCTCAGTTTTCACTAGACCAGGATGGGCCAATTGATCTTATTTGTGATTGGTCTCAAAAGCTCTATGTTGGCACATGGGTGGGCTGAAGTCATTGTAAGTTTCATGAATTTACTCATTCCTATAATTAAAGCCTATTAAATTTACTATGGACCAAAAATATCAAAGTAGACACACCACTGTGTCTCCTCTCAAAATGTTCCCAGACCAATGCGGAGACACACAATAAAATGAACTTTATAGTTAATATGCTAATACATAAACTTTTTTTTTAGAAAATGCAAAAATAAAACTGTAAGTAAAACTAATAAAACGAATATTTACTGTCTGGCAGAAAAAGATAAGCCAGTGAAGGTCACTGCAAAGAAGCACAGGAGAAAGTACAGGAGAAAGCACAGAGGTGAAGGCAGGGCCAGTCAGCATCTTCCTCTGTCTTACTTTCCCGCCCCCAAAACTGGAGAGTGTAGAAATTCAGTAGGTATGTAGCTTCAACGTGTTTATACATATTCAGTTCCTTACAGAGTGATTCATACTGTATTTATAATTATGTTATTCTTAGTCTCTGAAATGATACCGACATGATTTAACATTGAGAAATTAATACTTAATACTCAGACATTTGGCCCCATTTTTACCAAATTATATGTTATCAAATAAAACAATATGTCCATATATTATTCTAAAAATAGTATATATGTATATTTAAATGTATAACTATCCCTAAAGAGCTTTCTGCATTTATTCTTAAGTAGACCACTATTAATGGATTCTAAAAATACATTTTTAAGGATTAGTGTCAATACTTCTGAATCCTTACTGTGGTAGAACGTGAACACTATGCATACTACTGGAATGTATAATCTTTCCACTATTTCTAGTACTACACATTTATATACCAGCTCAAGCATATGGACCAATCATTCTCTGCAGTGAAAGAGGAAGATGGTGGACATTTGGACTCTATAATCTTGGCTAATCCTTGATTCAGGCCCAGCATTTATCCAAGTGATAGCTGGAAGCAAGGCACTATGAAGAGTCTGAGGGCTGATGAGCTGTAGAATCACCATTTAAGAATTTGGCAATGTAGCAGGGAAGATAAGATTAGCATAAAAATAACACAGACTATACATTAAGTGTAATAAATCTGTACAAGTAAAATGCCATGACAGGTTTTTAGGAAGACTGACTTCCAGCTGTGGATACCAGGAAAAGCATATTAGAGTACAAAATTAAAACCCTTCTTTTTACTGCTAAGACACATTACTGAACTTTTTTTAAGGGTAGAGTTTTAGGTAGTGCTATAGAGAGTAGAATACAATTGTTAGTTTTAACTGCAATAACTATGAAATTGTAGGGATCATTATAAAATGTACTTTTGTTCTTTGAGCTTTTAGGAAGCACTGAACAATGAATGTCAGAAATCATTAGATAGTGTAGATTTCATATGCATTCAAATATGTACTCTCCAATATACCTTAGTATTTCACATTTACCAGCCTATAATTTTTGACCTAAGTATATCTATTTTCAAATTACAGCTTGTAAAATAACCCTTTACTTATTTAAGATGAAATTATGATACTCCAACTAGCTATATCCTAGACCAAATTTTTCTACCATTTTTGCCACTTGAAAATAAAGCAGCTACCTTTTCAGTACTGAAAGAATACTTTCTTTTAAAGCCATAAAGCTGTATTAATAGAATCCCAAACATTCCATAGTGGTGGCTCAACATGCTAAAATGTGAGTTCAGAAAGCCCATTTTGATCTAAACTGTTTATACTGATTTTCAGCAGGGGACTCTGAACAAGGGTCCATAGTTCAGTTCTTGAAACTGTGGTCTAGGTAGTGAACCACAGGGAGGTTGACTGGCAACTTTCAGAATGCCAAGAAGACAGGGCAAAGGGTTGTTCCTGACATTTTTCAAATGACTTTCTAAACAGAACTCTTCTATTAAAGTTTTTGAAAGGGGGTTTCAGTAGTTACAGAGCAAGATTCAGAGGTGAGGAAGTTGCTATTAACATGATGGAGAACTGCACTTGGTGGGAGGGATCAAGAATGAGAAGGAAAGAGGAGAAAAGGAGACATAGGGAAAAGAAAGGCAGAGCTAGTGGAAAAAAATGACAAATGGCATTTTTTTATTAAAGTGTCTCATTTGGGAGTTTATACAAAATTCCAAAAGCACCAAATTAATACAGTGGGTTTTCTAAGATAGAAAAGGAAAAACATGTCATTAACCCAAATATTCAATTTTACTTATGCAACCAGAACAGGACAGCCACCTTTAACAAAAGGGTGTAGGTGAACATTTAGATAGCATGACAACAGTCCCTGGAAAATCTGTTCTGTTATCCCTCAGTAATAATTCCTTTTTATAGATTAGCAAATAGTCTTGGGTTGAAAATTCTGTAAGGATTTAATTGTTTTTTTTTTTCAGAAACATATTTGGATTAAAATGACTTTTCTTACACAAATTAGTGACTCTCCAGGCACTCATGTAGAAATAACTTCTGCCTCCCTTGTAGAAATTATTTCTCTCTTTTACCAAAAGGGAAATTCTTATAGAGAAGGCCCTGTATTTTGCCCAGTTTTGATACCCTGACATTTACCACAATAGTCAACACATAATAAGCACTCATTAAGTTGGATGGAATGGAATTGTAATATCCAAATGGGAACAGGAACGACTTCCAGTCAACAGCTACAAGTCACAGCCAAGGGACTCAACTCCTTGTTCGAAATGGAGAAAAATTATAGCTTACATATAGTTGATTAGGGTGATTTCTGAACAACGTCTTTCTTCATAGTCATATCACCAAACTATGAAGTTCAGCTGGAGAAAAATCACAAATGAAATCTTCCCTTGCTAATTCAACCCTGGTGATTCAAACATGGCAATAGAGTTTTGGAAAGCAGAGCTTTTCCATCCACCTGACTGACACAGCATTATCAGTTGACAGACTCATTGCCACATGGTTATCAATTTACTCAAGCAAATGAAAAGTTCATGAATGCTTAGCAGTTGTGGCAGATGTTAACAGAGTTTGGCAGAGAGATTTAAAACATATTATGTACAAGTTTTTCATTTTATATTACAAACTGTTTTCACTTTACTGATATGAACTGCAGGGATTGCCATGGTTTTCTCCCTTTGTTGTTCAGATCAGTATTTACTGCAAAATAGTTAATTGCTTTCAGTCCTTGCCAGTTTTGACATGGTGCAAATATTTATTTGGTATGAGTGAAATAGATCAGAAGGAGTATTTTTATACAATTTCTGTCTAAAAATGGAATTATGAAACAGTTCAAAATGAATTTAGAATAATATCATAAAAGTATTCTATACTGAATTTTTAATAGCCAACTTATATCTTAGTATCTCTATCGTTAGACAGAAGTGGGTATTATTTTTGCCATTTTAAAGTAAACATATGATATATGTTTAGCTAAATCTAATCAAGACAGGAAAGTGTATTGTTTCCTACATCATTTCCCTTTTCCCCCTTGATTTTCTGTGTATTCACACCATCTTTGTTTGAGACATGCAAGGTTAAAGTGTTAAAGATGGAACAAAGAAATCAGGGTTTGAATACATATCAACACTTACACAGTAAATGCTTCTGAGTTCCCAATGTGAGTCAGGCACAGGGAACATAGTTTGGATGAAAATTGTCTTCGTCACTTACAGTTTGCAGTGAATTAAAAAAAAAAAACCTATCAAATTTCTTACATTCAGATTCTCATATTATTTCTCATAGACCAGTGCAACAATGATCAAAGAGATCATGTGTTTTCTATGGATACAACATTTCTACAATTGATACCTTTAAGTGACCAGCAATCCTAGACACTAGAAGGGCCTTACAAGCTAAAACTAAGATTGTAATATTGGGTCCTTAAATTTAATAGTAATTCTTTGAAAAAGGAAAACACTGTCTTTTTATTAAAAAGCCGAGATTTAAGTTCTAATTTTAGAAGCATATATTTCTATTCACTGAGTGAAAATGAAACAAAACTAATGAAAATTCATTATTTTTAAAAAAAAATGTTTGTTATTTTTGAGGGAGAGAGTGTGAGCAGGGGAGGAATGGAGAGAGAGGGGGACAAAGGATCTGAATCAGGCTCTACACTGACAGCAGTGAGTCTAATGTGAGGCTCGAACTCACAAGCCATGAGATCATGACCTGAGCTAAAGTCAGACATTCAACTGACTAGCCATCCAGGTGCCCCAATGCATTATCGTTTTTAAAAGAACTAGTAATCAAATAGTCCTGAATGTACCTCTAATTGATATTTGTGGCATTTTTACATATTCACTTCTAATCTTCTAATTTTACAGCCATTTATTATGTAATTAGGCACAACAATAATGAGCTTTTTTATGTTTCCTAAATTAATGAGTCTTTGTTATAATTTTCTCCCACTGTGGTAGGCAGACTGGATGATAAGTGTCTCATCCACCATCCCCCCAGTCTTCCTTCTGGTGTTCACACCTTTGTGTGATCCCATCCCCTTTAGTGTGGTTAGGACCTGTGGCTGCTTCTAACCAATTGAATCAGCAAAGCTGGTGGAAGGTCACTCCTGTGATTACATTACACTGTATAAGACTCTCTTGATAGCAGGCACTCTAGAAACCGCTTGCTTTCCTTGATGAGGTAAGGGACCATGTTGGGACTGCTCATGTTCCAGGAATTAGAGGTGGCCTCTAGGAATTACAGGAGTCCTCTAGTTGCTGAGGAGGGGTTTCTAGCTGACAACAAGGAAGAAGCTTGGCTGTTCATACAACTACAGGAAGTGGATCACAAAAACATCCTGAATGAGCTTGGAAGCAGATTCTTCCCATGAAACTTCAAAATGAAACTCTGGACTATAGTCTTATGACATCTGAAGCAGAGGACCCAGTGTATCTGTCTGGACTATTGACTCAAGAAATTTTGAGATAATAAATGTCTATTGTTTTAAGCAGCTAAGTGTGTGGCAATTTGATATGCAGCAATGGATAACTAATACATCAACTATTCTGCAACTCTTGAAGTCTAAATAAGTATAATAATTTCTACAGATGAAGCAATAATTCATTTTTGCACTCAGCAAATATGTTTTAGTGTCAGATACTCTTCTAGTTACTAGGGACATGGTAATAAAAAAAGACATAATTCATATGCTCTTCTGGAGGATATTTTAATGATATTTAAAAGTTATTATAGAGTAACTACATAATTACAACTGTGTTAACTGAATGACAAATCATCAAATGTAGTCATTGGAAATTAGGTAGAACTCCCTCAGTGGTGTGCTATTAGACATTCAACAATAGGCTGTTGCCAGAGGGGGGGTAGTGAGTCCTGATTTGTAGCATTCACCTATTTCTGTGCTATAAACACCCTCACCAATGCAATATCATTGAACATGGATTTGAGGAGAAATGAACATAATCAACTTCTGCAACCTGGGACAGCCAGGCTCCCCACACCACTGGGGTTTCCTAAGAAAGTGACAGTTAAACAGTCTGCCAAAGAATGAATCTGACTTAACTAACAACTATGGGAATAAAAAACATTCTAGAAGAGCAGTCATCTTATCAAAGGTCTTGAACCTGGAAGAGTTTTCTTATCTGAAGAACTGAGAGAAGAATGTAGCTAGAGCTGAAAGGCTAAGAAGACAGAAATTCAAATGCAGAGAATGAAAAATCAGAGAGGGGTCAGACCATTCAGGCTGCCAAACATTATTCTAGGCTCTTGGGATACCAGAGCAAACCACAGACACAATCTCTATCTCATGGTGTTCACAGGGCCATTTATGAAATGTTAAGAATTTTAGAGTTTTTGACCTAAGCAAAAGGAAATCATTGAATTATTACTGGAAGGAAAATAACAATTTGTATTTTTAAATTAAAAGAAATTTAACGTTTATTCATTTTTAAGAGACCAGACAGAACATGAGCAGGGGAGGGGCAGAGAGAGAGGAAGACACAGAATCTGAAGCAGGCTCCACGCCCTGAGTTGTCAGCACAGAACCCAACACGGGGCTCAAACCCATGAACCATGAGATTACAAACTGAGCCGAAGTCCGATGCTCCATCGACTGAGCTACCCAGGCACCCCAATAATTTGTGTTTTTAAAAGTTAGCTGTTCTTTGGATAAATTCACTTTAAAAAGCATATTAATGTGTGGAGAGAAATGAATTCAGACAATATTACTCACCTGTATCAATTCCTTACTCTATACAATAAAAATAACAGTACCTTTCAGCATAGTTGTTTGAGAGTAATTCAATACATATACATTGTCTAAAGGTAGTCAGCACATAGTAAACATTCAAAAAATGTTAAATACTTTTTTTAATCCTGTTTTTCTTCTTTTTCTTTTATTTTGTCTTATTGTTATATAAAATACAGGAAGAGGTCTGTGATGGAGATGCACATTTGAAAGTGGCCATGATATGAATGGTTTTTGAAGTCATAGAAGACCATATTACTAGAGCAACAATGATGAATGAGAAGAGAAAGAGGGCCCATGTCAAAGCCATGCAGAGCTCCAAAATTTAAAGATTGACTAGAAGCAAAGAAACCTTCTTTTGGCAGTAAACTTATGTCATAAAGTATGGAAATGACAGGTTCTGTCTACAGAACTATGTTGAGCTCACACCTGGATTACAGACTCATTTCTAAAGTCATCATTATTAGAAATATGTAGAAAAACTGGATAGAGTTCAGAGGAAAGTAATGAAAATGATTAAAGACTTGAGGTTGATGGATTTATGAGGAAAGATTTAAAATCAGAATGTGGTTCAACGAAGACTATGGGGAGAATGGGTCTAGTTAATATTGCAAATTAAAAAAAAATAGTAAACATGGAGAAAAAATAATTCGTTTCCTCAGATGGAGAAAAGAAGACAAAAAAAAAAAAAAAAACGTATATCATCCTAGGGGCACCTGGGTGGCTTGGTCAGTTAAGCATCAGACTCTTGGTTTCTGCTCAGGTCATGCACGATCTTACTGTTCGTGGGATCAAGCAGTGTGTCAGGCTCCTTGCTATCAGTGCGGAGCCTGCTTGGGATTCTCTCTCTGCCCCTCCCCCCCCCAAATAAATAAATAAACATTTTTAAAAATACCAGAATATTAGCCCAAATATTAGAAAAGGAAACTCCAACATTGAGAATATTCATTTTGTGGAAAAAATTTTCAAGGACACTGGTAAGAAATTACATTTTGAGAGGTAAAATAAGTAAATAAATAATAAAATAAATTTTAATTTGAACTCTATAGAAGATTTCTGTGTTGCTAAAAATAACACATAATAATAACAATAATAATAATAAAATTCTGTTGTTTTTATTTTCAGATAACATAGAATCTCCTTGGGGGAAGAAATTTGTTTTTTTTCATGCATATATCATCAACACCTAGAACAGTGCTTGGCAGGACTAGTTAGATCACATTTTAAATGATTGCAAATTTTCATCTTAGTAAGAATCTACTAATGTTTTCAAATATTAATTTCCCACATATTAATAAAATACTATTATCAAAATATCTCAGAAGTTTAATCATAGTGGAGAGAAAAATGCAATAGAATATCATAAACCGATGTCTTACTTTAAAATATTACCCATATAAAGTAGAATGATTTTAAGATATAAGTCTTATGACCCTAGATATAATTATAAAGCTGGATAAAAATGCAAAATAAAATATTTTCTGCTTATTCTGATAGTTCTAAAATGAATAACCATTACTTGCCAAAATTGACCTAGATCCAGAGTTTCAAATTTCTCATAATTTGATATAACAGGTCAGCTTTATGACTCTAATTAAACTTGAATGTGCCAACAATTTTAATATAAGGTTTTTTATGGTAGAAAAATTAACTAATTAATAAAAAACAAAAGGCAAATTTGACTTTAAGTCTTAAATTATTATTTTTCCAATTATTGTCTTAATTTTATGTTTTTTCAATGTAATTTCAATGAAAGAAAGTGTCTGTAAAATTCACAGAATTGTGAAAGGTATTATATGATCAATATACTTATAACCGATGTTAAGGAATGGATCTTACTGTATTGCAGTTCGTTTTATAATAATGAAAATAATATAGAAAGTAAAGATTTTATGATGATTTGTAGAAGCACTGACAATACTGGCTCTATCTTTGTGCCCTCCGTCTTGCTCACGTCCACTCAATGACCTCCCTCAGTGCTACGTGTTCCAGACTCCTTGGACATTAATGTTTGCCCTGACCAGAATGCAGAGAGGTTTGTCTGATTTTCTCTAAAGTGGTGCACAGAGGGTGCCCTTTAGATAACTAGCAGAAATGACTGGTGCACAGGTGGCACCACTTTAAATGACTACTCTTTGACTTCACTACAAAGCCCCCACTCTATACAGCCTGTGGGTTAAGGTCTGAATTGGGGTGGAAAATAGGTGTGTAGTGTTGTGGATACCCTGTCTATCTCATTCCCTCCTGGCAGTTAAGTTACCCTGAATAAAACTCTGTAAATGATATAGAGTGACTTGTTTCTCTTTTTGGTCTGAAAGTGCCTTTTCAGTCGTAAGGATATTTTTCTGACCCTCTCCACCTTCTCACACTAATAATAAACATAATAAAAGCAATAAAATAAAAGACTAAAGATTCTATAGAAGGAGTAGATAGGTTAGTCTATGCAGAGTTTCTTTCTGATAATGGGAAATAATTAAGATAGCACCTTTTATGAATTCATCACCAAAAATGCCTTGGAAGTATGAATCATCTTCTATTTATTCACTAAATTATGTACTAATCTCAAACATGCCAAAGCAGAATTAGTAAGGCAATGATAAAGTGGAAGGACCATTAACCCTGACTTTAGAAAACTCTGTCACCAATCTGATGTGTCACTTTACACTAATTTCTAGAGCAAAGCATCAGAGAAGAAAGAGTTCAGCAGCAGGGGTGCCTGGGTGTCTCAGTTGGTTAACCGTCTGGCTCTTGGTTTCAGCTCAGGTCATGATCTCACAGTTCATGAGTTTGAGCCCCACATTGCGCTCTACACTGACAGCGGGGCAGCAAGGAGCCTGCTTGGGATTCTTTCTCTGACCCTCTCTCCATGTTCTGCTTGTTCTTTCCCTCAAAATAAATACAAAAATTTTTAAAAGAAATAATTAGGTATAACAATGGCTCCAAAAGTCTGCATTGGGGTTTACGTAATGTTTTATCCAAGGCAGAATTAAGAATATGTGCTCAGCAGAGATCCGATAAGGGGGTAAGAATTAAGTAGTGATAGAAAAGATCATACAAGGCTGAAAAATGTTGAAGATTACAGACATGTTGCTGAGCACTATGAGCATTCAATCAAGAGCCTAGAAATACTTTTTTGTCCTTAGAACTAAGGACACACCCTACAATAGGGTTTGCATTCTGAAAATTCAAGATTGAAATAACAGTAACCTAACAAAGATTAAAATAAAATAATCTACAGTAATTTAACTGCCAACCAGAATAAAAATCAACATCCATTGGAAAAAAAGCCCATAATCCTCCACTGTATCATCTAAAATGTTTAAGCTATAATTTAAAAATTAGTGGATATGCAAACAAACAAAAACATAAGCTATAGTTGAGTTATTAAAAAAAGCATACAAGAGAAATAGACCAGATGAACTGTTGAAAATAGCATGCAGAATATATTCTACATGTAAATATATAGATGAATAAAATAAAAAATGACAGAAGTGGAAAGTACAACATCTACAGTAAATTTTAAAATATTGGAAGAGTTTAAGAATGGATTTGCGAGTATAGAATAAAGGGTTAGTAGTATAATGGAAAATAATTATCAAATCTAAATAATATCGAGAACACAAAATATTAATAAAAGAAAAGAGCCTCAGCAACCTCTGAGACAACATCAAATAGTCTAAGATACATGTAATTGGAGTCTCAAGAGGAAAGCTAAGAAAGAATGGGGTACTTCTTTACTTTATCTCAGCAATGTTTTGTGGTTGTCAATATCCCCAAAATGTTAGTTGAATTTACATATATCACCTGAGAAGTTGCTTTTTACAATTATTAATATACTGTGGACATTAATCATATTGCTACACACATTTTGTGTGTATATATATATATATACACACATATATACATATATATGTATATACATACACACATATATGTATGTGTATATATATATATATATATACATATATATATGAACAAAGCCTAAAAAGAGAAGTGCAGTAACTGTGAAATAAATTAATGAATTATTACTAAGAATAATGGCTGCTCAGAATTCCATAGCAAACCTGTATTTAATTATATAAACTCTTTCATTTATCCACATGTCCTTAGATTTTTTTGTGTTTCCTATTATACTTAAGTTTGCTGTGATCCTATTAAACATTTTAAAAACTCACACCCTGTGTTATATATGTACAATAAAAATGTTAATCAAAAAAGAGTAATTATTTATGTTTTCTCATGGGTTTTAAAAAATATCAGGACAATAATCTTCACATGCATGTGGTATATAATGTAAATAGTCAATCACCATGTGATATAGATTATCTCACAAAACAATAATTTCTTTATTAGTGAAAAAAGAGCCAGCAGAGAGTACTAAACCATAAAATTGTTCATTTATTTCCAAAAATAAAGTTGTAAAATGTCTCTCACCCTTACACTAAAAAAAGGTACAGTTCTATTTGCCTATAATGAATTTTGTAGAACCTGAATTAAAAGAAACTATATCACAACAATTCTCTCAAATTGTGTAGATGATTTCATCTACAGATTATGTGTTATAGCAGTATAAAGAGACAGGGCTAGAGTTTGGAAATACCATTAATGAAGACAGAATATTTATAATCTTTATTGATTGCTACACTATACGTTTTAAATTTGCTCCTCTGGGTCTGTGCTCCACCCTTTTCTGCCTTGCTCTGTGTCTTGGGAGGCTGACTGGGGACTACATGGATGGATTTCCTTGCCTCTTTGCTGCTGGCTGAACTACACCCTGGGGTAAATTTTTTTTAAAAAAGGAAAGTGTTGAGTCCCTGTGGGTCAGCTGTGTATACTTATTAAGGTTACAATCCTTGAAGTCATTCTTTCTTATAGCTAAAGTACTGTCCAGCCCCCACCCCTTCATACCTAGAGATGGCAACAGCTCCCCATTGTCACTACCCTAGGGTGCTCTAACATCCTTGTTGATATTTCTTAGTACTGCTATGCATCTGCAAATGGTCCCTTAATTAAACTCTCTTGTGTTATTTCTGCTAAGAACGTTATTATTTTTTTTATGTCTCTGACAAGGCCTTGATTGATAAAATTGCAGGCAGTGATCACGACTTAGAATTCATTGCAGTTTACTCATCACCCTTGTTACATGTAAATAGCATGAATCAGAGAGAAATACACATAGGCATTGTTAATAGAAGCCAATTAATAACAGACAAAATAATGATAGTAAAAAACAGTACACACACTATAGCTGGTACAGAGAAATCTCACATAGTCTTAGAAAGTTGTGATAAATAACATTAGGCTTCCCCTGTAATTTATCAATATCTTATTATAAAGAACATCAAATCATATTTGTGTATGTAAACAATATAGAGTACACCACTCATGCTTCTTTATTTTCTGTGAAGTTTGTTAAATTTCATAGTCCATTTTTAATAGAGCAGCCAGAATGATCATTTCCAAGTTAGCTGGATCATATCACTTCTCTAAACCCTCCAATGACCTCACATGTAATTAGCAGAAAAAATCCAAGTCCATATAATGGTTGCATTGCCCTAATTTATCTGGTTCATGTTGCCTCTCTTATTTCATCTCCCCCATCACCTTCCATCATTCTGCTCCAGCCACAATGGACCAAGATATTGGCCAACATACTAGAAATGCTTCAGTGACAGGATTTGTGCTCTTGTTCCCTCCTGGAATACTCTTCCTCCAAATCTGTCCAGCTTGTAACCTCATCTACTTCAAATCCTAGATCAGATGTTCCCTGTTGGTTGAGGTTTTCCTTGACTACCCTATTTGAGTCTTCAAAATTTTCCTCATGTAGTCATCTCTATCACCCTTTTGTCCATAGCACTTACCATCAAAACACATTACAGATTTTACCATAAGGTTCTTTTTTGTTGCCTTCTCCCTACTGCAATATAGGTTCTATGAGGGCAGATATTGTAATTCTTTTTTTTTTTTTTTTTTGGTGCATCGTTCGCACCTAGAGCAATAACTGTCATATTGTGGGAACTTAATAAATATCTATTGAATGAATGAATTATTTGTATGGGATCAACTCATAAAGTCAATACTGTGGTACTAGTTATAAATCGGCTCCTAAATAGGACCTTTTCCTACTTGAAAGTGCTACTAATCATAAAAGTATTTATCTGCAATAATTTGATCTTTGGATGATTACTTACAATATAGTCATAAGTTTCATACATTAATATTAATAAATGTAGAAAATTTGGAAAATATCAGGAGGTGTGTGGACAAAATTATATTACACATAATATACATGAGTAATATTTTGGTGTATTGTATTCTAATGTTATACAGTTCCTTGACATATAGTTACATGTCCTTCTTTTTGCACTAATATTTATGTTATGAGCAATTTGCACATTTTAAAGTTTTAGTATATATTCAAATATTGTAAGTATTTTTTCAATGGATTCAAAATATTCAGTCTACTAAATGGACATATTTTATTTCCTAATGATCCACCTGTTTTCACTTTTCATTATTATGATAAATAATGCCATTTATTTACATAAGTTATCCTAAGAAATCTTGTAATTATGGAATGAAAGAACAGGATGATTGTACAACACCTCAAAATAATATATTGACAGAGAAAGTTTGTTTTTCTAAACTGACATGAACCACCACACACACCAAAAATGTCCCTTTGTTGTGCCAAAGCACATTGTGTGGTCACTATATTTTTATAACCATAAAACAGTCCAGAAAAGATTCAGACAGTTCAACCCAGTAGTAATTTAGCAAAATGGAGAGGGAATTTAAGAGAGGTCAAATTTAAAATGGAGGAGCTAGGCTCCTAGTACATTAAATATATGGGAAATACTGAACTGCTACAACAAAACAATCAAGAAATAAATGATCTTAGTAGTCAATAACTGACTACAGTAAGAAATTAACGTGTCAGTAATGAAAAGTATGATACATAAACAAAAGCATTCTACTCTGTAGTATTGCATTTTCCCCTTGCAAATAATTTTCAGAGGAGTGCCATATTCATTCACTGTTGTATTCCAAGTACCTAAAAGAGTCCTGGCATATTGGGGGTGATCAATAAATAATTTTGGAGTGACTAAGTCTTTGTATGTAATAAGTATATAAACACAGGTCTACACATAATTTATATCAATGATCTAGTCAGCTCCCAGATAAAATGTCTGCAAGTCTTGTCAGAAATATGAGATATTAGAGGAAACATAAAATGATTTTATTCTCTTGTTATTCAACTCTATAAACAAGACTGTAAATTTCCACATAAAAGTAGGCAAGGAAACTTGAAGAATTAAATTATTGATCTATACAGTCTAAATTGAAGACAGATTTGCTCCAATTTTATTTATTTGCTTGTGTAAGTGTAGTCACAGACAGTTAATGGAAGAATTTAATTGCTTTGAGAAAGAAGTCAAGAATTCCTTCAAATTTGATTTTGGATTTGGCTTGTGATTTACTATTAATAAGTTATTTATTGTTGATGAAGCTTGCATAGCAGTTGAGTGCCATTTCTGTTGTTGAGTCAGGCATAGCACTTGAGAGCCATAAGTTGTTTGAATTTTTTTCTTAATGGATTGAGAGATATTTCTCACGTTGAACAATCTCTAAAGCTTATGTGACAGCTGCAAATTCACTCATTCATTTATTCATTTATAGATTCAACAGATTATTTTTTCTCACTAGACCATTACAGTTAAAACATTTATTAAACATTGTATATCTTTCTGCAAAACACTTTAAACATCTTAGAACAAAACAAGTATGAAAAAAATCAATATTCATTTAATAAATTTTGTTTAGTACTTGCTCATTGTAAGACACTAAGCTGGTTTTACAAATTTCAACAAAAATCATAAACTATATTAATAACTAATTAATTGCCTTATGAAGCAAACTAGAATAATTCCAAAACATCAGACAATTATGAAATTGGTACCATACATTATCATCCTTCTAACATTAATTAAATTACTCTGAGTGGTTTTGCTTTAATTCAGACTTCAGTCATTTTAAGAGTATGAGGCAAGTTACAATCAAGATATTCACATTAAAAACATTAAAAGGTTAATTTTTAAAAGCTTATTTATTTTTGAGGGGGGGGAGAACACAAGCGGGGGAGGGGCAGAGAGAGAAAGGGAGACATAGAATCTGAAGCAGACATCTCAGAGCCTGATGTGAGGCTCAAACCCGTGAACTATGAGATCATAACCTGAGCCAAAGTCGGATGCTTAACTGACTGGCCACCCAGGTGCCCCTAAAAGATCATTTTATAAAGAAGATCAAGAAAGGCCAAAATCTATAGTTACATAATTACTATAACTGAGCATGATATCTGGATTTCATCTTTTACAGTAAGAAAACAATCAGTGTTTGTTTATGAGAAAAGCGTAAAAGATAAACATGTGGATTGTCAAACAGGAAATAAGACTGGATGATTTAAGGTAGGGATAAGGGATCAAAGAAAAATTAAGCATTTATATTTAGAAAGAATTTAAATGATTATTTTAATCCACATTATCTTATTTATTGTTTAAACCAAATTACATTCTATTGTTCCCATTTTATACAAGAACACTGAGGCTCAGAGAGATTAAGTGACCACAACCTCACTCAATTGTAAATAGCACAATTGAGACTGAAAAACAAAATTATTCTTAAACTTCAAGCCAGTTCTGTTTTCTACTCTACCGGGTAGAATCTGATATCATTGTTCCAAACAAACATTTTTTAAAAGAGACAAAACTTAGTTATTGTCTTTTAAAAGGCTTTCTTATTTCCATAACCATCTTTCCCAGGCTTAGAACAGACACAACAAAGGAAAAACAAAAAATTATTCTCATGTCTTAGAAATATTGGACTTACACTTAAGCAAAGATCAATTAAAGGGACCAAGGCACTAGTTAGCTGGTGAAAGCCTCCTGGTCCCTCCCTCCCTACAGAGTTACCAGAATAGACAACCACAATTTCTCCCCAACCTTGAAACATTTCAATGTCTCGCAAGACTTAATTGCTGTGGAAGAGGCTCTCATGTTTAGGATTTTGTCTCTGAGATGGTCACTTGTATTCCTCATTTACTTATCCGACAAAAAAACTTTTGAACTAGTTTCACAGAAAAGGAGAACAGAAAAGTCACTAAGAACTGGTAGACAGTACTTTCTACTAAGGACTTTCTATTGATGCCCCTTAGAGATTATCTTGTTGGTTTAGAAACTGTGTAAGTGGTTTGCTATATGGGTAAGCGAGTGAACAGAAGTAGAAAATATGGTCCCCCTTTTTGAAAAAATATTATATATATATAGTATATTGTATATATTAATAAATATACCTTATATTTAATAAATAAATATATTAATTTATTATAATATATAATATATTAATAAATACACCTTATATATAATATAAGGTATATATATACCTTATATACCTTAATGTATACTATAAATTATATTTATAATATATAAATACATATTTAATAAACATGCATATTTTTACTGAGGGGGAGCATATGATTTTTAGAAAGTGGGAGGAATAGATTTAGCTTCAAGAGAACTGTGTATACACACACACACACACACACACACACACACACACACACACACGGCATTCTTGACTTTTCCTGCTATTCCCTCTGCAGCCCTTCTTACCAATGCTTTCACTGTGGTCGAAAGGAGAACTGGACTACGAATGTCTCAAGGGCATATACCTTTAGTGTTAGTGGACGCTAAAGCCTCATCACAGCTGGTTTGCAAGGGAAATTATTTAAAAATAATTCCCTGAGTAAGCAAAAACGGCTTCCATTACAAATAGCAAAATTTAGAGTAGACCTGACTCCTATTATTAGCCAGGATCAGTAGGCCCAGCCGCAGCTGGGGAGCCGGTGGACCACAAGTTCGAGAGCCAGAGCGGCACAGCCAGTTTGGGCTGAACACACAGTGGAGCTGAAACACATTTTTGCTTACCTTGGCTGAACGCAAGGTAAGCACTATATGAAAACCCAAAAGAAAGCTTTCTGCTCTGACGAAGCTTTGTCTGTGCCTATACCATGGGACTTGGCAGCATACTACTTAGAAACACAAAAGCTAGCTGTTAGACCTTAGAAAAAGCCCACATGTAAAAACTAAAGCAAAGTCACACCATTTAATACTGTTCTTTAGATTATTAATAGAACCTTTATATTAAACTTAAAATGTCCACTTTAAATTCCCACCCATTAAAGCTATTTGGCATTATACTGAACTTTGTAATTATTTAAATAAATAATAAAATAATAAACAACAAATATCTTTAAAGTCTCCTCTCTAAATACAGTGGACTTTTAATTTTTCAATAGCTAATCAACTTATTTATTATTGTGATTATTGAACAGGAAACTTATATTTCTTTTTCCTTAGACATTTTGGCTAACTCTTTGGAAACAACCATTATAGAAATCAAAATAATTTCATAAGATGTTTTCATCTCCTACTACAAATAAAATGAGATAATGGCAGAAACATGAACAAGAGTATAAACTTTCTCAAAAGTTAATAGAATTATAGTATATTAAAAGAAGTTATCTTATACATATTTATCATATAAAATATTAATTTAAAAATCAATACACTTTATTTAAACCTTTTTGTACAGACTATAATATTTTGAGTTTACCATGATGTTTCTAAGGTTTTAATTAGTCCATTTTTAATGGCTGTTTCTTGGTGGCACTTATTAGTCAATTGACTTTATAGAAATAATTCTAAAACTATTTTTAAAAGCTAATTAATTCATAGATGGTGATACTTAAATAATACTGGATTACTTAGCAAACACGGTTTGTCAAACTATCATGTAAAAATATGATGAGTTATTTCCCCCAACAATTTAAATAAACATGTTATTTTAGTTCATTAAAAATCAGAAAGGAAAATTACAGTTTCACTTTGTCATACATTTTTCTCTGATTAATTTTTCACACACTATAAAATTTACCATTTTAAAGTGTACGATTCAGTGGTTTTGGTATATTCACAAGATGGTGCAACCACTATTTAATTCTAGAATATTTTCATCACTCCAAAAACAAACCTGATACACATTAGCAGTCAATCACCATCCCCCATTCTCAATCTTTCGCAACCACTAATCTTTCTGTATTTATGGATTTGCTTATTCTGGACATTTCATGCAAATAGAATCACATAACATATGGACTCTGTGTTTGGATTCTTTTACTTAGTATAACGTATCATTAGTTCATTCTTTTGTATGGCTCACTGTATGGATACACAACATTTTGTTTATCTGTTCATCAATTGACATATATTTGTGTTGTTTCTACTTTTTGGTTATTACAAATAATGCTATTATGATTATCCATGTGTAAGTTTTTCTTTGGACATATATTTCAATTCTCTTGGGAATATAATTGGAAGTACTGGGTCATATGGAAATCCTGCATTTAGCTTTTCAGGGCATTGTCAATATTTTTTCTAAGGGGGCGCCAGTTCCACCATGTTATATTCTGGCTAACATTGCATGAAGGTCCCATTTCTCCATGTCCTTGCCAATACTTGTTATTTTTCATTGTTAGGTTATAGTCATCTGATAAAATTTTGACTTGCAAGACTTCCAAAGAAGAATTTATAAAATTTGCATTTGGGAGGATGGAAGAAGACAAGGAAGACTGTGAAGTTGTAAATGACTGGGAGGTTAGGCTGAGCACATGGTATTGAACAGAAGCACATTTTGCTTACCTTGGCTGAGTGAATGAATGAATGGTGGTGTCACTGTTGGAAGTAGAGTGAGAAGAAGAGAAGATTTCAGGAAGAGACTAAACAGAGACTGTTGAAGGCATGTCATCATTTGCAATAGCAGGATGAGAGCTTAGAAATAGAACAGAGCTTATGATGAATAGTTTTCAAACTTGATAGAATTAAAGCATAGAGTCTGGAGCACATGGTCTAGATTTGTAACATTTACCACTATCTGACTTCCAGCACTGACTAAACTTCTTTGTTCTTCACCTTTTCCATTTGTAAAAGAAGCACTAAAATAATTGTATGTGTCTCAAAGAGTTGTGAGAATTAATACATTACATGTAGAGTACTTAAGATGTTTCTCCCATGTAATAAATGTTAGTTATTATCAGGGTGACCACATAATTTATTATCTAAAGCAGAACACTTTAAATCTCGAGTGCCATGGTTTGGACAATAAATGGTCACACCAAGACTACAGGTATAAATAGGCATTGTCTTAGTCAAACTGGGATAATGGTCTCCCTATCATCAATTATAATTTTTGATGGCCCAAGCATAACAACTCTAAATTATCACTAACAATCAAAATATCTATTGATAACATCCACAATTATCCATAATTATAAACAAACAAAGAAACAGAGAACAAAATTCAGATCGGGAAGCTAAAAGAAGTGTATCAAGATCCAGATTAGAGAGTGAAATCTACATTGGTTTTAATTAATCTGCCTGCCATATATAAACAAAAATGGAAGTTCTATGGTATGGGAATCAGTGATTTTGGAGTATAGTTATAGTTACTTTAGAAAGAGTGGACCTTGATAAATCACAAAGGGATGGGTGGCTTTGAAAATCAAGAGGCCACCTCAGAGAATCTGTTGTCTGTGAATGGATTTAAAAGGAGGGTTGAGGGGCGCCTGGGTGGCGCAGTCGGTTAAGCGTCTGACTTCAGCCAGGTCACGATCTCGCGGTCCGTGAGTTCAAGCCCCGCGTCAGGCTCTGGGCTGATGGCTCAGAGCCTGGAGCCTGTTTCCGATTCTGTGTCTTCCTCTCTCTCTGCCCCTCCCCTGTTCATGCTCTGTCTCTCTCTGTCCCAAAAATAAATAAACGTTGAAAAAAAATTTTTTTTAAAAAAAAGGAGGGTTGAAAGCAAATTGGTGCTTGTAAGCAGTACTTGAGGAGGAAGAAAGTGAAAAACACCTGGAAAAAACTTCACTCACATTGCCATTGTGCCCAGAATGCTGGTGATGACCTAGAAATGATGTTGCTAGACACTTACGTTTTTGAAGCTGCCATCAATATCGACAAACCCTCTGTGCACTACCATAAATATTACACAGTCAGAGAGGTCTGTCATTTGGGCATAAATTCACTGTGGTAATTGCAGTGAAGGCCATGAGTCAAGGTGATGATGGCATAGTGGAGCCTATCTTATTTCAGATTCTTTTGAAAGGAAAATGGCAAATACAGAAAGTAGAAAATGGGTGATTTGTAGCCATGAATTTTCTTTTTGGAAGTAAAATTTTCTCTCTTCTTGTGTTATTGTTATTAGTTACAGTAACTAGAGATGAGTTCTATAATATTTTTAAAGTTTCTAAATCGCTGGCATACAGTAGTTGTTCAGCTAATAATTGACATATGTTCTTGAAATGCTTGCCCCAAAGATGAGCTGTAGACTAAACACAGAATCAGATTGGAATCATTGGAGAGCAGAATTGAAGACTCAGGTTTTTGGAAAATTATTCACAAGAATAACAAAATGTTTTAATATACACTGTGATATACTTCTGGTTCTTAATTTGAGTTTGAGTTGAGGAGAATATCATATTGGCATATCATATTCTTTTCAAAAACAAAGAATTTTTAGCATGAAAAAGTATAGAGCAAAAACTATTCTTCCCCCACTGAAAGATTTACTCGTGAAGGTTCTTTAGGTCTGGATCCAAGTAAAATAGTGAATTGAGTTTTTCTTTCATGATATTAATCTTCCCTTTTTGCTTCCTCTACATGCGTTCTTTCCTGATTATATCCCTAGGTCAAGGGATACTGCATCTAATAAGTAACTGGCTATATTTTTCTCACCATGTCTCCTTTTCCTTTTACAAGATATATTTTTATATATTTTACAAAAGAACCCATAAAAAGTAAACACAATCATCTATAACTACTTATAACAGCAAGATATTTGCCATTCTTGGAGTTGTGAATAGATATTATTAAAATATTATTTTTAAATTAATTATCTTATTTCATTATACATACAGCTAATAATTGATTCTTCTCAAATACAACACTTATTAAGTTCAGTAACCAAACTCTTGAGGAGTCAATATGTTGTTTATAAATATTTAAATACAAATTTTATTGAAGCAGGTTTTGCCTAAGTCTGTCCTTGAAACAGATACAAAGCAAATAAAATTATATTAGAGATACTAGGGTTTTGTGTTAAACACAAAACTGGTTACATGGTAACATTTCTCATGGTAAAAATTCTAAGAATCTTCTGATATAATTTTTTAACAGAGTTGATGAAACACAGAAGACTGTATGCTCAGAAATTCATACAAATCTCATAAATAAGATTTGGAAATAAGCTTATTATCTATCAATATTAGTATTGGGCCTTCATGCACTTACTGCTTGTTGGCATAGTTTATTGACTATAGTGATCATTTAAAGATCATTCTCAGTCAGCTACACCTTGGAGAAAAACATCATCTCATACGGCGTATAAATGGAAGACAGTCCTCCAGTGTTCCCAAGAAATGTTAGTACCCTTTCTTCCCATTACCTTCATCAGGAAAGAGTATTGACAGGGGTCCCCCGAGGTTGCAGGAGTGAGAAGGAGGAAGTGATATACCTGATATGCTATGTATCTCTATTAAGTATACTTAGAGTGATCATGATTTTAGTTTCTTTTGCACTTCATAAACCCAAGGGAAGTCCTGCTCCTTATTAGTGTTATATATCACAGGCAATTCGGCATTGCTTGCATAATAGTTGTCTTTACTGAAAAATGGGTAATTGTTAAAATTAACACATCATCCTAGATACAAACAGTAATCAGTGTGAATCTGAAAACCAGGGTATAATTGTTAGAAGAGCTCTAAGAGGCCAATCTGTTGGCACAACAATACGATGACAGAAAAAATGAAACAAAACAAACAGCAAAACCATCAAAAACTAAGACTAAAAACTAGAACCTGTACAATGAAATCTCTGTCAGTTGGCCCATACTAAATGTTCCATTAGAGGCTTGGTAAAGTCATTGGTGTCTTTTAGGGTGTAAACTTACTGAGCATTTTTCTCTGATATTTTGTCTCAGTTACAGTCTACCTACAAGGCAGTGCTATCATTTTGCCCTTCCCTCATTACCCTCACACATCACATACTTCATACTTCTGAATTCATTCCTTCTCAAAGATTTTAATCTGAGTCTGCATTCCTTCCTTAATCTAGCATCTATTAATTGACTTTGAAGTTGAGCTTCTCATTCAAGCTTTGGCACTTTTAAGGAAATTTTTGGCCACATTAAACTATTCCTTTCTTTTCAACACAGTAATGTTTTATTGAGCTATAATAAAATAATTTTAGAAGTTTTTAAAATTAAATACAATCGTCATAGGGAGTGAAGATATCAAGAGATATTATGTTTTAGTAGCATTATTCTCATCCAAATTTGGGCAGAGGAGTGTCCGCAGAAATTAGCATTAATTACATGGTGGAATATATTTCATAATACATCTGTAAATGCATAACACACCCAAACAGGAATAAACCTCCATAAAGCATCATTTGGTATTGCTTATCTCTTTCTACCCACATTGGATACCAGAACTTTAAGTGGTTTCTAACACTCCCATCTATATATCTATCTAAAACATTCTTCATTTTAGATTTCTCTAAAAAGAAAATGATTAAAAATACATTATGAAATAAACTCTATACAAACGCTGAACACTTAATATAAACAACAGTCTTTTCAGATTTATTTATATATTCTATAATCTGTGAGCCTGTAACTTTTATGGAGATGTAGAAAATATAAAAACCAAAAGTGATTCTCTTTCTTCTCATCTGCAGAATGCTGACATTGTTCACTGATCTTCCTGAACATACCTTACTTTTACATCTTCCCAGCATTTGTCTTGCTTTCTCATTCTCTCTCTCTTTCTGGAGAGTTAAGAAGGAATTTAATGTTCTTGATCTTTTAGAAGGAAAAGAACGACTACCAGATTAACACACATTCAAGAAACTCCTTGTTTGTGTGAAATCATTCACCAGTTTGTGTGTGTATGCCAGTGTGTGTGTGTTATAACTGTTAAACATTTTGAATGATACTTATTCTACGTTGAGGCTACTTTGAATTTTTTTTCCTGCAATGGCATCATAAGTACATTAGCTTTGTCATATAACTATTTCAACTGAGAAACTAGTTTTGCCTCTTAACTTTTTCTCAAGTATTCTTTTAAAACTAATTTCGTATACTGAGGGTGAGAATTCGAAGTGTAAGATGCCCAATGGCCCCTGCCAGATTTCTCACCTTTGATCCAGGAACTTAATGTTCCTTGTGTCACCCGCTATGCACGAAGAGACAAAACCAAATAAGGCACTATATAGTCTTAAAGAGTGTACTGTATATTTTGGGTATGTGGAGAGAGCGAGAAAAAAGAGAATGAAATTTTAGATGGATTTCAAAAATTGCTGGATTTTCACAAGAAGGGATCATGGGAAGACAATTTTAAATAATGGCTGCAACATGATTATTTGTAATTGCACCAACTGGAAATAATCTAAATGAAAAAAAAATAAAGTAACGACTATATAAATTATAGTATATTACATTGCAATTATAGTATATTCTATTTCATCAACTAAGTTAATGACCCAAGAAATCACTCCAAGATATAGTGTGTTTATTAAAAATTGTACATGATCACATATAATATGTATCGTATATATAATATACATGTAACAGATATATTAATTTCTTTTAAAAGACTTGATTAAAATACCTCTGAAGATAGGATTTAAAGGTTTTTATTTTCTTTTTAATACTTGAATGAATTTTTTTTTCTTTCAGACAGAGACAGAGAGACCTCATGCGTGCGTGCATGCACATGCCCAAGTGAGGGAGGGACAAAGGAAGGAGAGAATCTCAAGCAGGCTCCACACCAAGTGTGGAACCCAATGAGGGGCCCAATCTCACAACCCTGAGATCATGACCTGAGCTGAAATCAAGTCAGAAGCTCAACCAACTGAGCCATCCAAGTATCCTATAAGTTGTACCTTATAATTAAAAAAATATATATGTGCCTATAAAGAGATGTGTAGACAGCCTTTACTTCTTTAACACTACTTACAGTTCTGGAACTAGCATAAACCAGAATTTGAGAGGGAAAAAGAAGGCTAGGAGAGAATACTGCATTTGTCCAAGTGAGACAAAATGAGGGTAGTAAAATCTGGAATGAAAACAAAGACAACTACATGAACTATTGGGAAGACAATGGAAGAAAAAACAATAAAAATGTTTTATTGGAACCAAAAATGAACAGTGAAGAATCAAGAGTACTTGCCAAGTTTTTTAGTCTAAATAACAGAAAATATGCACATGCTAGTCAAAGATATGTGGGTACTAGAAAGAGAAGAATATTAGTGAGGGTAGATGAGAGATTCTCTTAATAGAGATTGAGATGTTAGTAGCATAGTAAGGCAAAATCTAGCAGAATGTTGAAAATATGATTTTGGGTTTAGGAAAGGGTAGAATTCCAGATAAGTAACCCAGTGTCATCACTAGAAATCCAATTTGCTGGGTAGAAAGAACAGAGAAGATGTAAGTATAGAGATGACTGAAGCAGAGTTTTCCAAGTTATGTTGTATCATGGAGCACTTTGGCTTTTCTAGTGAAGCCTGTGGACTCCTCAGCATAATGGTTTTATATATATAAAATAAAATATATAAATTAAAATAGAGACCAATTACTTTGAAACAGAGCTATCTAAATAATTTAAAAAGTGATATATTAATAAAACTGCTTGCCTTTTAATACATTATATAACAAGATTTAGTGATGAGTCCAATAGCTGTCATAATTTCAATGTAACAATTACTTTAAGCAACATTTAAATTTTTTAAATATTTGTTTATTTATTTTTGAGAGACAGCGAGAGAGAGTGAGCAGGGGAGGGGCAGAGACAGAGAGGGAGACACAGGATCCAAAGTTGTCAGCATAGAGCCTGTCGTGGGGCTCGAACTCACAAACCATGAGATCATGACCTGAGCCGAAGTCAGATGCATAAGTGACTGAGCCACCCAGGTGCCCCTAAGCAATATTTCATGTGACACAAACTGTCTATGTTTTCCAGTGATGCCAAAGTAATGGTTCTGTTAGTACCACTATGCTTTGTAGCCTATATTAATATTTTACGGAAATATTAAATTTCTTTTAGAAGTTAGTTAGATGTCCTTTCGTATCCAAATTAATGGATTCCCTGAATTGTGTCCAGTGATTTCTTGGTGGACATGGTTAAAAGCTCCTTTAGAGCAGTCCACATATAAGGTATGTGGAAAGATACAGATTCCTAAAACTGGTTAGGGACACAGTAGAATATATTTGGGTAGAGAGACCTCCCAACAAAGGTAAGTTTGTGTTAATGTGTAGCAATGCCAGAGGCAGCATAATTTGTAAGATCATACCCTCCAGGCCAGAATGCCAGTCAAAACACTATCTGCACAAATTTGAACAAGTCGCTTAACCTCTTTGTGCCTTAATTTCTCTACATTTTAATCTTCATAGAGTTATTGTGAGAATTAAAAGTGTTAGTGTCTGTCATATGGCCTGGTGCATGTAAAGTACTATATACAATATGGTCATAAATATGGTCAGGTTAACTCCTTTGCAGACTAAGCAATGCAATTAGTTATAGCTTGCCTCTATCTTAAAGGTTTTCTGCACAAATGAAGGAGACAAATATTTAGTAGAGATAGAAAAAAAAAAAAAAACTCTAGTACAGTACAAGTCATGAGGAAGTAAGTCTCAAAGGAGATAGTTCAGAAGAACAGATACTACTTGGAGGCCTAAGACTGAGACTGAGAACATACACCCAGACAGGGATTAGTAAGCAATAAATAGATCATTAGTGGCCTTCTGGAGAGGTTCTAATAGATGGACAGAAGCAGATGCCAGACACTAAGACATTTACTGAATAGGCTGATAGTGAACAAACAAAGGCAAGGAATTGGATTATAGTCCTCAAAAGTGAGCCCAAGAAAGAAGAGAGACTAAAAGTTTATTATCAAATTTAATAGAAATACCCTGAGCACAGTGGATGGTACAGGGGAAGTAGTCAACAAACAGGAAAAAAAAAAAAAAAAAAAAAAAAAAGATCGCAAATGTAAGAGAAAGTGTAAGTAATTGACAGAACCAGGTCCCAGTTAATGTATGTAAGAATAAGTATTATGTAGAAAGCTTTACCTTGGAGTAAAATGGAAGAGGTCAATCCTTTTGAAGCTGGGATCTATAAGGAGAAACAGATGAAAATTGCAAGTGTTGTGATCAGATTAAAAACAAGACTTAGAAGGCCTATGCTGGATCTCCTTCACCCAGGACTATGGTGGGAGAGATTGTCACAAGAGTACAGGGTAAGGATAAAGATGTAAACCTTAGGGCGAACAAGAAGCATTTTTTATTAATTGCTATGGATAATTCAACAAGTATCTCACTAGAGATGGCTATAAATATCATTAGGTAGCTACAGGGGCCTAGCTGAGGTTGGGCTAAAAAAGATAGTTAGATTTCATCCTACATGTCACTACCCTAGGTAAATCCTTATTGAACAAGTTATCAGAATATCTTTAATTGTTCCTACTATGTACTTTCATTGTGCCCTGAACTTATATAATTATTTTTGTTGTATGTGTGACCTCCTTATTAGGGTGTAAACATTTTAAGGACTTCTTTTTGTTCATCTGCATATACCTATTCCAATTCTGATACATAGAGGATATTGAAGACATTTTTGGTTTTAATAAATGCCTTTTATTTTCCAGTAGGACTATGTACTTGAAAAAACTCCACCTTACACTTCAGGCTTTATTTCAAGTTGCAGCATCAATTCCAACTCTAGCAAAGCCAATTTTGTTATGGACAAGTTAATGAAACCTCTTTCCTCACATGTCTTCCTATGTCTCTCAATGATTGCTCCTGCTCTTTCCATCTCACTTGTTTCTTGTTTACGGCCTACACTTATCTCTCCAACTTGACCAGTACAGCATTTCTTCTTTACTGATACTCTGCAAGTACCCTTGAGTGCAATTCTGTTCTTGATGGGCATCCCCTTCTGCTTCCTTTCCTGACCCCTGTGATTCTAAGCATCCTCAGGAGCTCAGCTCAGTGTAAGGCAGCATACTTTGTTAGCTCTTCTAATGGATGTAAACTGGATCTGGCAACAAGGATAAAAACGAGCAGGGGAGAAATAATAATCCATATGGCTTATTAAAGGTCTGGAATTGCTTACTCCAGTGTGGGAGAAAGTCTAGAAGGTGAAGAAGTCAAGAGGTATGTAAAGTTGGATAAGAAGTTGAGAAATGTCAAAAGATAAGTGATTCTCTGTCAGAACACATATAGGTGGAGGACTTAATCATTACTTCCTTTGAATATTCATTGAATAACCACTATAATCCATAGTCACAATGAGGAGAGAAAAAGAATAGGTTCAATTAGGAAATAAAATTTCAGATCAATGCAGAAGTGTCAGATCTAGATTTCATCCTTTTAAAACTAATTTCACAAAATTAGTTCAGTTCAACATACATTAATTAATTAATTAGTTTCTTTTTTTTAATCTTTATTTTTGAGAGAGAGAGAGACAGACTGCGAGTGGGGGAAGGGCAGAGAGAGACACAGAATCCGAAGCAGGCTCCAGGCCCTGAGCTGTCAGCGCAGAGCTCACGCGGGGCTCAAACTCACCAACCGCGAGTTCATGACCTGAGCCAAAGTTGGACGCTTAATCAACTGAGACACCCAGGCACCCCTCCACATAAATTTATTAAACATAAAATAAAATTGTAATTTTTTAAATTATGCAAAACCTACTCTGTGTCAACTACTGTATTTGAGTCTTTTTTTATGATTCTTGATTATGTGCACAAGAATCTATGCAAGCTACTTTTGTGATCACACAGATCATTCAGTGATCTATTTTATTTAATAAGCTCTTGTCTAGTACTTGCTATTTATCAGGCACTCTTAAGTGCTTTACCAACATTAGCTTATTAAATCTTATGATTCAGCATTTAATTTATTTTTCCTGGTAACTTATATGAGGATCCTAAACAGTAACTCTCCTGGAACATTCCTGTTGATAATTTTATTTAAACCAAACATACTAAATACATTTATGTAGTAATTAAATGCTACCATGGTGGACATATTGGTATTTATCCATATTAACAGTCTCCTTGAATCTCCCTTAGTACAAAAGAACACACATAATTGGATTCGCCTATTCATTTCTTCATTCATGAAAGCATACTTTCATTTATTCAATAAACTTGTACTAGTAGTTGCTATGTAAAAGTAACATGCTCAGTGGTTTTTAAAAAGGACATATGAATAGGATAACTTCTTATTCAATAAGTTTATAAACTGAGGAGGTATTCTGGGACAAAGAATTCAGATAAGACAAAAACCAAATAATGCCACATGATACATGGAAGCTGGAGAAAAAAAAAAAAAAAGTTCTATAGTAACATAAAAACAATACCAGTGTGGATTGTGTAAAATTAAAAAGAAAGGAGCATTTGAGCTGAATACGTGCCATTTTAGTGATGGAAGCCCTTACTATTACACAGGCCAACAGGGTGTAGAAATATGGATGGACTTCAGCTGGATCAAGATTTTCCTGGGCTAATATGATGTGTTAACAATTGTTAGGGGAAAATCATTTGCTAAACTATCGAGAAAATGCAGCCTCTCCAGTAAAAGGAAACTTTGTCTAGTTTCCAGCAGCAAAATAGTCTACCAGTTGTACATTTTTTGTTTGTTTTACTGTTTCTGAACTTTGATTGCTGTAAGAACTAGAAATATCTTTCATCTCCAGCTGGCAATAAAGTTCTACCCCATTTTCCAAGCTGGATTGCTATAATCTTCCTTAATGAGTCTACCATAGCTCACTCTCCAGAGCCTCCAACTGGATCAGAAAATAATCCTTAGCCAGAAGGAGCAGCAGAACACCATGGTCTCTCCATCCTGATGCAATGCTTTTTTCAGTAGTTACTACCTAATTTCTGTTCCAAGTAAGAGGTGTTTTGAAAGATTAAGTAAATGATGAGCCTTGAAAACCCATGAGCCTTGTTTTCTTCTCTCGACTTTGTCATAATAAAAACACTAATTCTGCTCCCAGAGGGGGGAAAAAAGAGTGGAAGTACCACAATTGCCAAGGTATAATCAGAAAACAGCAATTATATTTTTTCAGATGATATCATATGATGTCTTCTCAGACTACAGTAATATGTGTTGGTCTAAAATATTAAAAAATACTAATAAATAAATTTTTGGATGAGGAAGTTGTAAGTGATCAGCTGGGTGGCAAGTTTTGAAGTTTTCTAACATCTGCTCCTCTTATAACAATAACATATGAATGAAAAGTTTCTTCTATGCTTTCAGGAATGTTGTTAATCTTGCATTCCATATAAGCAGGTCTGGTATTAATAACATTCCAAAATAGACTAGAAATGTCATCTGAATAAATGTCTCATGAAAAGCTAGTTAAGATAGATAACTATAGTCTCATTCTGAGGAAAACATAAGACAGTGTTTGGATTTGCTTGTATTTACCATAGTGAGTATTTTCCGTATAGTCAATGACAATAGAAGAAATGAATTCACACATTCATTGTGTGTTATGGTACTTTTTCCCCTCTTATTCAGATACTCGGTGTAAAAGGCTATCAAATTCTGCTATTTGTAGCACATATGGCAACTAAATTGGTATAGACAGAGGAGGTCAGATATTAGATAAAATCTGTCCATTGATATGGACGTGGAATCTGGTCTTGGAGCTGTACAATGTGTGCCTTCTGATATTTCTAGGACTTTCTAGGCATTTTTCTTCCATATAAAAACTGGCATTATCTATAAACTATGGATTTTTGTAGTGTTTTGAAACAACAAAGAAGCAAGTTATAAAGGGGGTGATTTTACATTATCTATACATTAGATCAAAGGTAGAAGACAAAATTGTTCCAAAGCTCACCCCAACAATATTACAGACTCCTGCAATCTGATTCTTTAAACCAAGGCTGGCAAAGCTCTTGTCACTCACTAAAAAAACAAACCAAACCAAAAACAATAACAAAACTCCAAATCAGCCCGAATTTCATAGGAAATTCACAGGGCTAATGTGACACTAACTGAAACTTAAAGTGGTTTATGGTCAGTTGGCAAGGAGACTTGTACTGGACACATATTGAGTTTTATTTCACACTTTTAAAGTTTCAAACTTTAAAGCTTTTAAAGTTTCAAACTAACTTATACAGACATAGCATATTAGTTGTAGCCAAACTGAGTAAACACATATCTTGAGTATTTTAAATCAATATTTTAAACAATTTCAAATTTTTTGTTGCGAGGGATGAAATTTTTCCTAAAAACATTCTAAAAACGTTCTCCTGGTCGATTTTATTTTGTGTGTTCAATTTAACCAGTTCATTCTCTCCAGATTTGTTATCACCAATTATGTAGCAGGCAATCAAATATATAAGATTCATGGCAAGTGGCATTTGCAAGGTTATGTAACTACCAGTCAATAGACTAAAATACTAGGCCTCGTTATCATACCCACTGGGGAAAAGGGGGACAAGGGAAGGATTTAAAAATATAGAAAGAGAGGCAGACCAAAAAAGAGAAGAAAGAAGAGTATGCCAGAGTTCCAATGTCTTTATGGATAAGTGTCAAATTATTCCATGTGTTACAAGGAGGCCTGGTAATGACTTGCCTGGGCCCACGTATGTGGTAAAGCAGTAAATCAGGAGCAGTATTGAGATTCAGGAGGGATATTGTATTTTTTACTACATTTGCAATATTTTGGTAATTCTTTACCTTATAAATCTTGGTGGAAACAGAAGATCACCTCTCTGTATAAAAAAACTGAACATTCTGGCTTTCTCAACTAGGGTACAGCCATGTGACCAGCTTCATAAGCCACCCATTTTAGGCTTAAATTTGGACTATGCACCCCCCTCTTTCAGTCTCTCTCTCTCTCTCTCTCTCTCTCTCTCTCTCTCTCTCTGGTAACTGGTAGCAATTTCTATGAGGCCAAGTTCCCTGTGCAGAAGGTTTTGTGATTTATTTTTTAGTTGGGAGCTCACATTCCTTGGATCTTTGTGGGAATAGTTTGAGGCCTGGGTAAAGGATGTGTTCTTCTGAGAGGTTACAACACAGACTGTTTTCACAGGCACAATCTTGGTCATAACACTCTGGGAACTGCAGAGAAATCGGTTTGACCAGTCTGTTAAATAGTGATTTAAATAGGCTTGTATTTAAAGAGTCATTAGCATGTCTTTTTGGCATGTGTGGTGCTGATCAGTGATCCTTATTAAAAGTCTAGGATTAGGCTTGTTTAAGAGTATTTAGAGGTGGAAATGAAAAATATTAGGCAAGGGGGAACTATAGTTGCCAATATGCACATTCTGATTTTTAATGACATTTGATGCCTAGCTGAAGCCTTTTTTTGTATTTGTTACACTTAACAGTAGTAGGGTTTTTTTTCCTTCAGTGTAACTTTTCAAACTGAATCAGATGTAAATTCTATTTGAAGATATTTGCACGTGGATTGTGCATCAGAAGCCACAACTTCGTGTTTCATCCTCTTTTGAGAATTACATTTTTGTCACTTATCCTTTGGTGAACATATGCAAGAATTTATTTTGGGTATTTGTTCATGAATGGGATTGCTGAGTCATATGGCATCTTACTGCAAAAGCTTCCCAAAATGATTGTAACAATTCATACCCCAAGCACTGTATGATATTCCGGTCATACCACATCTTTATCAACATTTAAACTTGTCAGTTTATATCATCTAGCCTTTCTGATGTGTAGTAGTATCTCACTGTGATTGTAATTTGCATTTCCTTGATGACTTATGAGGTTGAGCACCTTTGCTATGTTTATTGGCCTTTAGGAAAACTAAATTTGTGAAGTACTTATTCATTTCTTTTACCAATTTTTTATTGGGCTATGAGTATTTTTATTGATTTTGGAGGAACTCTTTATATTTTTTGGGTACATGTCCTCTCTTGATTATATGCACTATGTAAAATTTCCACTATTTTGTGGCTTGATTTTTTTTGATTAACAAATTTTTAAATGTTTTATGTATATTTATTTATTTTGAGAGAGAGAGAGAGGGAAGAGAGAGAGAATCCCAAGCAAGCTCTATACTGTAAGCACAGTGCCTGACCAGTGGCTCAATCTCATGAACCGCTGAGATCATGACCTGAGCCGAAATCAAGAGTCAGAGGCTCAACCAACTGAGCCACCTAGGCACACTTTGATTAACAAATTTTTAAAATCTTATTTTAATAAATTATTTGGTGTATCTTTTAAGCTTAGAGGTTCTGTGGTCTTATTTAAGAAATTGTCCCTGAAAGCTTGAAGATATTTTCTCACAATCTACCAACTGATTTTGTGTAGGCTGTATAGGAGAGGTAAATATTAATTTTATTCCATATATACAAATCCAATTGACTCAGGATCCTTTTTTGGAATAAAACCAACATGTCTACACTGTTTTTCAGTGCTATCTTTATCTTAAATCAGATTTTGTTTAATATCCTTCCTGTTTTGTTTTATTGCTATATTGGTACCAATACCACAAGGTCCTAATTTTTGGAAAATTGGAAATTAATACTACACTATATGTTAACTAACTGGAATTTAAACAAAAACTTGGGGAAAAAAGAATGATAGCCTGAATAGAAGAAAGTAACCATACCTCTGCAAGTTATCATGACAAGGACATGTGGGACACATAGAAGAGAATCTGAAGAAAAATCTGAGCAATACAAGAAGAGAGAAATTTCATTGCAGCATGTGGCAAAGGATTTTGAGCACTTTCTTAGATAGGAATATGGAAGATAGGAAACCAGTATCAGAACCATACTATATATAGAACATATGTCATTATCCAACTGCTTTCTGCATAGCAAATTATATATAAATTCTATTCCACGGGGTTGGTTTAGTCATTCACAAATTGTCATTTCATTCTCTTCATAAACTAAAAACTAATGAATGAAACCATATTGATGGAGGCAGAGAAGAAAAGAATTAACATAAGTTTGGAAAACATTATTTTGAGTAGATACTGTAAGCTTAGAGACAAAAAGAACTATACATAAAGTCAAAAACACCAATGTGATATGCACTTGCACTTCTAGAATATAAAATGTACTCATCCTATTTTTACAGATGGAAAAAAACACAGCTTAGTTTTGAAGTATGAGAAACAAACTATAACTCTGGGCAAGGGAAGAAACTGCTTATGAAAACTCAATTAGAAATTAAGTGATGAAGCCAAAAAAAAGGTATCTACTGGATTTGACAAAGGTCACTAATAATATTGGCAGCAGTTGTTTCAGTGGAGGAATGGAGGAAAAGTGCACCTACAGCAGAGGAAAAGTGAGTAAGAGATGCAGAGACGAAACAAAGAGGTAAGTCAAAAGGCTCAAAAAGATTGACTTTGAAATGAAGGAGAAAGATAGTGTCAAAAAGAGGATGACAGAGTCAAGGGAAAACTCTGTTTTCTTTTTAGTTATTTTATATTTTATATTTTTATATTTTAATTATATATAGTATATACACTTGTATACATATATTAAAGGGCAGAAAACAAATAACTGATGAGGCCAAATCATTAATCACTGAGTAGAAGAGGATGAGAGGTAGTTATTGACACAAGTAGAGAGATGAGTGAAGAATAGATATGGATACTATTTCTAAATGTGAGAATCAAGTAAGGAAGTGAGAAGAAGGTAAGAAAGCTCTCATTGGATTGCCTCTGTGGGTGGAGAAAGGGAAAAGGTCATCCACAAAATCAAAAACGAAAATGGAAATGAAAAAGCCCTTCTGAAAATGGTGATAAGGTTTGAAATACCTGTTGAGAAGGTAGAAAATTAAGCTGAATAAGGAGGAAGGCAAGAATTGCCATGCAATATTGGAGATCCAAGTGAGGTTGAAAACTAAAATTCTACAGAAAGTAGCAGTCTTCAAGATCATGTAATGTCCCCCAGCCATAAAGGATGCAAGAGTAGAAAAAGAGTAAAAGCTAATTAAGTATGAAAGAGATGGAAACATAGCTGTATATGTGTAAATATTGAGTGGTGCAATTAGAGTTTGTTCAGTTAGTGGTTTATAAGTAATATCTCATTATAGAAGGAAATTTTTAAAAAGAAAACAATGAAAAAATGAAAAAAAAAGAGAACAATGAATGAACCATTTCGGGCCCATTAAAGTCTGGATTGAGTGGATGCTATTGACTACTGCAGTCAAGATTCTTACACTCACAATAGCTTTGAACTGATTTTAATTCAATTAGTACTTCTTGACTGATTCTAATTCAATCACTCTGAGGTGGGACTGGAGATTCTACATTTCTAAGAAACTCCCTGATAACGGGGGCGCCTGGGTGGCTGCAGTCGGTTAAGCTTCCGACTTCAGCCAGGTCACGATCTCGCGGTCCGTGAGTTCCAGCCCCGCGTCAGGCTCTGGGCTGATGGCTCAGAGCCTGGAGCCTGTTTCCGATTCTGTGTCTCCCTCTCTCTCTGCCCCTCCCCCGTTCATGCACTGTCTCTCTCTGTCCCAAAAATAAATAAACGTTGAAAAAAAAAATTTTAAGAAACTCTCTGATAACTGCTTCTGATCTGTGGGCCACACTGCTTATAGTACTACATGATACACAAGAATATCTGAGTGAAAAATAATAGTTTGTTAAATAGCTGTTTTTCCTACCTACTAAATGGTGAATGATATTTTTAACTCAAATTTGTTTCAATTAATAGTAACACATTATTTTCCTGTAGATATTTGGTATATTAGGTTAGATGGCTGTGTATCAAAGACAACATTGACATTCACAGACATGGCACCTGTGTGCTGTTCATAAACAGTGGTATATAGAATATTTCCCAGTATTCCTATGAAAGGTGATAGCTTCTGCCTTTTTCCCCCTGCTCTCCCTTATCCACACCCAGGATGCTATGTACGATGCTGTATGCTAGGCTAAAAGAGTTGTTCAAGGGAACCAATTTAGATCACATCATAGATTTGTTTTGGCATACGGGAAATCAATTTTATGAATATTTTATTTATACAGCACATTTTTTTCCATAAACTTGTGAAATAATAGAGCAAGTCTTCTTTTTAAAAACTTCCCCATCACAGCAGCTCTGCATCTCTGCCCTTTCCCTATACTTAAGCTGAGGCTCAACGATACTGAGGTCCTTTCTATTTTATCTTGTATCTCTTGAATCAATTGGAAAAGTTCTCATTAAACTGGGCGGTACGCTTTAATTACATGCAATGTTGTGAGGATTTCAGATTTCAGTGTTTTGGAAATAGGATAACCTGAAACTTGGATTTCACTTACTTTGGTTCAGAAAGTACATTTCCTGTTGATTATGAGTTTGTGAACTTTCATATTTCATCTGAAATCCTCTCCAACACAGAAGTAGTTGAAGCTGGACTAAAATCTCCTGTGTTTCTGCATGGCAATAGTGTCAGTGAAGAATTTGCTACAAAAACAAATGGCAATTTCAGCAGGAGTCCAAGTGTTTAATAAATATTTTAGTGTTAGAAAAATATGAAGAAATTGTAAAATGTAGAATTGTGTCACTTATTCATCAATTTATTTCACTAATTTTGAAAGACAAAATGTTGTATGCAGGCATTTAGGATTTAGGAAAATAGTTTTTGGTCAATAACTTAGGAGGTTTGCTTTTGATCTTAGTTAACGGTGGCTTATAGATTTGGTCATATCAAATACTACCATAAACACCTACACAATGATGCCTGGCATGACATGTCTAGAATATACATTACATTATTTTACATATATTATTTCATTGAGTTCTCTCAATAAAATTAGGTAGATACATACATTTTTATCTTGTAGTCAAGAAACTAAGTCAAAATGTAGCAGCATTAGAATTCAAACTGAGGTTTCTCCTAACCTAAAACTAATACATATTTCACTTTACCACATCCCCATACAATGAAGATTAGATTCTGAAATCAGAGATTTAAATTCTGATGTTTAAAAGGGGACCTTTGAGAAAAAAAAGGGGGTGGTGGTGGACCTTAAAGCATGAGCTACTTAAAATACTTCTCCACTTTTAGAACAAACTGATGGTTGCCAGAGGGGAGGGGGGGTGGGGATGGGTAAAAGAGATAGAGGTAAAGGGGAGGTACAGGCTTCCAGTTATGGAATGAATTAAAAATTTTTTTCTTCATTTTTTATATGTAAAACTTATGTTTTCCTTTTGATGGTCATTAGTCACTGCCTGAATATGCTGATTGTTTTCTCCTGTAACATACTCAACCCACACCAGAATACTTAAATGAGCAGGGTTCTGCTTTTAATTTTCAAAAAATGTGATCATTGTGATGTAGTTGCCCAAAAACATGAGGCCTAGTCATTGATTGCTCAATACTCTGATAACAGTGCTGACTCGGCCACAAAACTGCAATTAGGGCAATAGAACATAGGATATAATGAATATATACGTGAATTGCCTTCAACCAGACTTAAACAAAAATTCCATGGAAAGTAGTCATAGAAGGAACATGCCAGAAATTTCTTTATAAGTTTGCTTGTTATCATGGTTAGCCATTGAAATTGTACTCTATAGTTAGAATAATATATGTCACTAAGATATTTCTCATTTACTTGGATTTGTGAGGAAAAATTACTTATTTTTGGAAAAACTTTTCATTGCATTTAACACAAATCAGAAAAATGTGCTTCCCTTTTAGAAGAGCATATCATTTAGGGTAAAATACTAAAATAAAGAAAAGAATATTCTAAGACACTTCATGCAGACACAGATAACCAGAATTGATTTAAATAAACGGGCTTAAAAGAAAATTTATATGTACTGTATAAGGCATGGGTCTACTTTTATTACTCATTAATAGATTGAGTATTATATATTTTATTATTTTCTCTAAACTATCTTATGTATTTTTTTAATTCACATATAATTTAACAACATCCATTTATAGAAGCAAAATTGCTAGCACTTTATTTAATGAAAAATGGAATACATTCTTGTATTGCAAAAATATTTTAGTCAAACTGTAACTTCTACCCTTGTTTTCAAAGGAAGAATCCAGTATCTACCTATTTAGTTACTTTAATTGCTTTAAACTCCAATTACTCTATCATATTCAATAGAGCTCACAGTATACAGCTCTTCATTGTTGAAGTGTTAATAGATCAATTCATCATCCTTCTTTTACTAACTTAGTTTTTTATTACTGAATCTTTTTTAAAGTTTTACTAAATATGAGGCGTTCATAAATTATCTGTACCTAGTTGCTGAATGAACTCATATCTTGATTTTTATAAAGAATAATAATTGGTCAGCTGTATGTCTAATTCAACTTTGAATAGTCATGCTAATTTTGTGTAGGGAAAATAGAAATTAGCAAAGATCCCACTTTATTGATATTGGGAAGGCTTCTGAGACAGAAAGAGCAAACAGGAACCTGTATATAGAAACCCAAGGTAGTATAGTCCATTAAAGTAAACATAAGAAGAAAGCAAAAAATAAAGCAACCAAAAGAGAATCGAGAAAAAAAGAACTAAGACCTGTGTCCAATTAAAATAAGCAAAACTTACTAGTAAATTAGCATTTGCAATAATAGGAAAAATTGTTTTAACTTTTTATTTAAATGCTATTAGTTAACATACAGCGCAATATTGGTTTCAGGAGTAGAATTCAGTGATTCATCATAACAGGTGCCCTCTTTAGTATCCATCACCCACCTAGCTCATCCCCCACACACCTCACTCCATCAACCCTCAATTTGTTTTCTATCATTAAGAATCTCTCATGCTTTGTTTCTCTCTCTTCTCTTTTTCACCCCCCTTTTCATATGTTCATATATTTTGTTTTTAAATTCCACATATGAGTGAAATAATATGGTATTTTTCTTACTCTGATTGACTTATTTCGCTTAGCATAATACATTCTAGCTCCATCCACGTCATTGCAAATGGCAAGATTTCACTCTTTCTAAGGGCTGAGTAATATTCATACACACACACACACACACACACACACACACACCACTACTACTTCTTTATCCATTTATCAAAAGGACATTTGGGTTCTCCATAGTTTTGCTCTTATTGATGATGCTGCTATAAGCATTGGGGTGCATATACTCCTTTGAATCCATATTGTTATAGCTTTTGGGTAAATACTTAGTAGTGCAATTGCTGGATCATACAGTACTTCTATTTTTAGTTTTTTGAGGATCCTTGATACTTTTCTCCAGAGTTTCCATACCAGTTTGCATTCCCATCAACAGTGTAAGCAACAGGGTTCCCTTTTCTACACATCCTCCCCTGTTTCTTGTGTTGTTAATTTTAGCCATTCTGACAGGTGTGAAGGGGTATCTCATCATGATTTTTATTTGTATTACATTGATGTATCACACTGATGATGAATGATATTGAGTATCTTTTCATGTGTCTGTTAGCCATCTACAGGTCTTCTTTGGAAAAGGGTCTATTCCTGTCTTCTGCCCATTTCATAACTGAGCTATTTGTTTTTTGGGTGTTGAGTTTAATAAGTTCTTAATGATTTTGGATACTAACCCTTTATCAGATATGTCATTTGCAAATATCTTCTCCCATTCCATCAGTTGTACTTTAGTTTTGTTGATTATTTCTTTTGCTCTACAGAATCTTTTATCTTGGTGAAATCCCAATAGTTCATTTTTGCTTTTGTTTCCCTTATGTCTGGCGATATGTCTAGTAAGAAGTTGCTATGGCAGAGGTTAAAGAGGTTTCTGCCTGTGTTCTCTTCTAGGATTTTGATGGTTTCCTATCTCACATTTGGGTCTTTCATCCATTTTGAATTTATTTTGTGTATGGTATAAGAAAGTGGTCCAGTTTCATTCTTCTGCATGTTGTTGTCCCTCGACAAAGTAGGAATAGATAGAAAATACCTCAACATGGGGCGCCTGGGTGGCACAGTCGGTTGAATGTCCGACTTCAGCCAGGTCACGATCTCGCGGTCCGGGAGTTCGAGCCCTGCGTCAGGCTCTGGGCTGATGGCTCAGAGCCTGGAGCCTGTTTCCGATTCTGTGTCTCCCTCTCTCTCTGCCCCTCCCCCGTTCATGCTCTGTCTCTCTCTGTCCCAAAAATAAATAAATGTTGAAAAAAAAATTTAAAAAAGAAAATACCTCAACATCATAAAAGCCATATACAAAAGACCCACAGCTAATATCATCTTCAGTAGAGAAAAACTGAGAGCCTTGCCCCTCTGGTCAGGACAGTGATGTCCACCCTCACCACTACTATTTAACACAGTATTGAAAGTCTTAGCCTCAGCAATCAGACAACAGAAAGAAATAAAAGGCATCCAAATCAGCAAGGAAGAAGTCAAACTTTCACTATTTGCAGACAACATGATACTCTTTGTAGAAAACCTGAAAGACTCCACCAAAAAAAATGCTAGAACTAATATACGAATTCAGCAAAGTTTCAGGATATGAAATCAACATGCAGAAATATGTTGTATTTCTATACACTAATAATGTAGCAGTAGAAAAAGAAACCGAGGAACTGATCACATTTGCAATTGCACCAAAAATATTAAGATACCTAGTAATAAACTTAACTAAAGAGGTAAAAGACCTGTACTCTGAAAACTGTAGAAGACTTTGAAAGAAATTGAAAAGGACACAAAAAAGTGGAAAAGCATTCCATGCTCATGGATTGGAAGAATAAACATTGTTAAAATGTCTATACTACCTGTTAGCAATCTACACCTTTACTGTAATCCTTATCAAAACACCACCAGAATGTTCTCAGAGCTAGAACAAGCAATCCTAAAATTTGTATGGAGCCACAAAAGACCCCAAATAGCCAAAGCAATTCTGAAAAAGAAAAAACTAGAGACATCACAATTCCAGATTTCAGGCTATAATACAAAGCTGTAGTCATCAAGACAATATGATACTGGCACAAATACAGACACATAGATCAATGGAACAGAATAGAAAACCCAGAAATAGACATACAACTATAAAAAAGACAGTCTCTTCAACAAATGGTTCTGGGAAAACTGGAATGTAATTTTTTATGAAATAATTTCTTAAGACACTATCCATAGGACTAAGGGTCTTCCTTTTATAGCTACTTTCCTGGCAAACCATTGAGAGAAAGCCCATTTGCTGGAAACAAAGGCATAAGCTTCAGACTGGAAACACTATATTTTCCATATTTGGTAAAATAAAAAGCCATAGAATTAAAAAGAGGAAATAGATATGTACAGCTTGCTCTCTAGATTTGGCATAAACTTCTAAGATTATTCCAGTTAGACTTCCCAGACTAGGGGTTGTGCACCCTCATAGACAAGCTAGTACAGAATTGCTTCAGATGCTCAAGGGCCTCACCTTCTTTCAGTTAGCACATCTCCAAGCTTGGCTGCCAATGGCAGCCATAGATTTGGATTGCTGCCTACAGAAAACCAAAAGCCCTGGTATAACAAGACTAGAAATAGGGGTGACTGGGCAGCTTATTCAGTTAAGCATGCAACTCTTTGACATCAGCTCAGGTCATGATCTCTTGGTCATGAGATTGAGCCCTATGTCCAGGCCCATGCTGATCGTGGACCCTGTTTGGGATTCTGTCTTTCTCTCTCTCTCTCTCTGGCCCTCTCCTGCTCACATGCTCCCTCTCTCTCTCTCTCTCTCTCTCTCTCTCAAAATAAATAAACAAACATAAAAAAAAAAAAAGGCTAGAAGTAAAGATAATTCTTTTGCTTTGGTAACAGATGGAAAAGAAAACGTTGGTAAAATATGAAAGTCTGAAAATGATTTCAGGGGTGAAGTTATCTGCTTTTCTGTTCTTAATATGAGACTTCAGTCAACAAATATGTGTTGATGGTATAACTTGTGCTAGGCAAGTTTTTAGGTACTGAGAATTCAGCAGTGAACAAAAGAGACAAATCCCTGCACTCATGGTGCTGACATGCTGTTGGACTTGTCTTACTTTGGGTCTGTTTTATTCAAGGCGGAAACTATCCAGTTTTTTTCCTAATATATATATATTTCACATGCCACACAATTCACCTATGTAAAATGCGCAATTCAGTCATTTTCAGTATATTTTCAGATTTGTGCAACCATCAGAGCAGTCTAATTTTAAAACATTTTCATCATCCTGCCCCTCCAAAGACATCTCATACCCATTAACAAACACTCTCCTTCCCTCTCCATCTGCCTAGCTCCAGGCAACTAAGTAACATACTTTATGTCTATATAAATTTGCCATTTCTGGACATCTCATATAAATGAAATCATACACTATGTGGTCATTTGTGAGTGGTTTCTTTAACTTAACATAATGTTTGCAAGGTTCATACATATTATAGTATGTATCAGTACCTCACTCCTTTTTTGAAGCTACCTACTTTTATAGCTGTTAATTTAAAATAAGGATTGCCCTAGTTTAAGCCCGTTTTAGACTTGTCCATACTCCATAGAAAATTTCAGTTTTTTTTAATCTTAGCTCCTTTTTTAAAAAAAAAAAAAGTTTATTTATTTATTTTTGAGAGAGAGATAGAAAGCTCACACAAGATGGAGAGGAGTAGAGAGAGGGAGAGAGAGAGAGAATCTCATGCAGGCTCCACACTCTCAGCATGGAGCCTGATTCTGGGCTTGAGCTCATGAACCATGAGATGGTGACCTGAGCTGAAATCAAGAGTCAGACACTTAACCAACTGAGCCACCAAGGAGCCCCAGAAAATTTCATTTCTAATTGAACATAGAGCTTTACATGGGATGGCTTAATTTTAGAACTAGAAAATATTTGGAGGACATCCAGTTAACTTATAGACAAGTCGATAGAGAACTACAAAAGGAAGTGGTTTGATGAAGTTTTCATAATAAGATAGGACTGGAACCTCTGGCTTGACTCTTCTATCATAGGGCTAACTTGGTATAGATTGTGATAGTTTTACTTTCTTTTATCTGTAGGATTCTGTAACTTCTTTAAATTAAATAATTTTGATTCCTTTCAGTTTATAGACTGTTGCATTTTCCTATAAGACCAATTTTATTAATTTCTAATCTACGATGTGATATATATATATATATATATCTCATTTATATATATTTGGTAAAACATATATATGTCATGTATATATATTTGGTAAAACTAATATATATATTAGTTTTATATATATATTATATATATATCAATATATATTATATATTTATCAATATATATTTTATATATATATATATCAAGCAAATAAGATTTTCTTTGATCACAACCTAATGCCCCATTTTATATTAGTGTTACAAAAAATATGCCAAGAAATTACTCACCCTAAAAGTGTACACCCTGTCATTTCCAGTAGCACCTTCTCCATGTCTGAATTCAATTGTCTTTCCATTACATAAATTTTTAAAAGGACATAGCCAATAAAATAATACCTATCATCTATATCTATCTATCTTTCTAAACTTCATGAAATCATTCAGAATACATTTTTTAAAAAATTATAATGAACAGTGCTTGAGATTATGTTGGAAAACCAGATTAAAATTTTTCAATCTTTTCAGAATCCACAATTAAATCCATTAGCTTCCAGATGAAATGAATAGAGCAGAGTACATGTAATCTAATCAGCAGCCACCATTTTTTTTTTTTTTTTTTTTTTTTGGACAAGTATTCAGCCTCTACTTAAGCCCATGTACCAAAGTAAAAGATTTTTTTTTTTAATTTTTTTTTCAACATTTATTTATTTTTGGGACAGAGAGAGACAGAGCATGAACGGGGGAGGGGCAGAGAGAGAGGGAGACACAGAATCAGAAACAGGCTCCAGGCTCTGAGCCATCAGCCCAAAGCCTGACGCGGGGCTCGAACTCACGGACCGCGAGATCGTGACCCGGCTGAAGTCGGACGCTTAACCGACTGCGCCACCCAGGTGCCCCCCAAAGTAAAAGATTTATTTCAACAACTATATATCAAATTTCTTAGAAGTTTCTAAAAAAAAAAAAAACCTTCAAAATTTGTTGAACTTAAGTTACTCGTATGCCAAGGTTTTCTTATTGTCCTCATATTTATTTTATATTTTGATATTTTCTGCATGGCTTCTGGTGTTATGGCATTTTACTTCCCTTTGATTTGTTCCAACTGAAACCCCTCCCCTTCTTTCCCCAACAACTATCAGGATCTTTCGTGTATTATGTATTATGTTTCTCTGATTATTGTAATACAGTGCAGGTATCATGCTCAGAATCTGTGTTTCAAAATTAGACCTACCTATCCAGAGTGTTACTAGGTGCCTGCCTAGTAACTTATATAGTATACATTTTACTTATACAGTTACTTATATAGTATACATTTTACTTATATAGTATACATTTTAGTTACTTATATAGTATACATTTTAATTGACTTCCTATTTCACTATTGAAGGTAGAAATTGAGAAGTTATATGAATTCCATCTAAGCATTTGATTACATTTGATAAATGTAAATAGCACAGGAATCCCTTACATATGTCAGAAATCAACTATAGCCATTATTTCTTTATTAGAAATTGACTGTAGCTACTATTCATGTTGCTTACTTTTCTAAATTTAACATGTTCTTAAATTCCAACATTTCTTCAGATCTCCTTTCAGAAGTCCTTAAGGTATATATTAAAATATATATTGAGAAAAAGAAAATTTGATGTGGGTGAGAGAAGTAAACAGTAAAATATTATCTCGGAGAGAGACCTGAGAAAAATGAATCAGAGAGAGACTTGAATGTACATTTCAAAAGAGCTGACTGTCTCAACTGCATCAAGGGTTCCTCATTTCCAGTGACCTCAACTTCACTTTTTCTCTAACCTTTCTACCAAGGCCTCAAGTTCTCATGCAACTTCTCAGTCTTAAGGTATAAGAAGAAGGAACCAAAGTGCCTAGGCCAGCTCAATGGTCTACTGCTGAAAGCTTGGAAGGGCTCTGATTTTTAGAAAATGTTTTATAACATAATCTTTATCACGTTGAGTCCAGCAAAGAGCAGCACATACCAATCAAATCTATTTCGGTTGGCAAGATAGGGATGAGTCAAGGATTGTTTGCCTGGATTCTAAAGTCATTTTTTATGCTTTCTGGAGGTTCCCTTTCTTGCAGTCTTCAGGTGTGCAAAATGAATACTTGGACCCTACATTTGCGTCTCAGTTTAACAATGATTTAAGTGTTCCTCTCCATCTCAGGTTCCCAAACCTGAGTCCTTTGTTATTGTCTTTAGAAGCTCCTACCAGGGCGCCTGGGTGGCGCAGTCGGTTAAGAGTCTGACTTCAGCCAGGTCACTATCTCGCGGTCCGGGAGTTCGAGCCCCACGTCGGGCTCTGGGCTGATGGCTCAGAACCTGGAGCCTGTTTCAGATTCTGTGTCTCCCTCTCTCTCTGCCCCTCCCCCGTTCATGCTCTGTCTCTCTCTGTCCCAAAAATAAATAAAACGTTGAAAAAAAATTTTTTTTAATTAAAAAAAAATTAGAAGCTCCTGCCAAGACTCTGTAAGTTCTGTAACCTCAAACTAAATGCTAAAATGTTATAAATAAATGAATCAATTTTTTTTCTTTTCAATCACACAACAATAGTTACATTATCTTATTTAGGTTTCTTTAAGGACATTTTGTATTTTACTCACCTTAAATTTTATAGTAATATACATAGCAACATATTTATAGTAATATATAGAAATAGGAAAAATGGAACTAAGAGGGATACTCCTGAAACACCAGATCCTACATGATACAAGGCTCTCTGGCCAAAAGTCTCACCTGTTATTTTTCTGGTCACCAATTCCAAAGTGTTTGGGGAGGTTTCTCCATACCACCTAACAATTCTCACACACCAGCTGTCCTATAACGTAACTCTATTCAGATACTATCTCCCAGTGATAGCATCATATTCCACAGGTTAAGGGCTCAGTCCTACAGTACTGCCCCCCTCCCTTCACATGCCAATAGCAAGACCAGGTTGTCACTATTCTGACTACTTCTGTCACTATTTCTGACCCACAGATTATGAATTGGAGGTTCTAACAATCCCCTCCTCAAATCTGATTAATTTGCTAGAGTGGCTGACAAAACTCACAGAAACATTTTACTTACTAGATTACCAGTATTAAAAAGAAATCGAGGGGTGCCTGGGTGGCGCAGTCGGTTAAGCGTCCGACTTCAACCAGGTCACGATCTCACGGTCCGTGAGTTCGAGCCCCGCGTCGGGCTCTGGGCTGATGGCTCAGAGCCTGGAGCCTGTTTCCGATTCTGTGTCTCCCTCTCTCTCTGCCCCTCCCCCGTTCATGCTCTGTCTCTCTCTGTCCCAAAAATAAATAAACTTTGAAAAAAAAAAAAAAAGAAATCGATAGGCTCAAAACAGCATCACTTGGAAGAAGCCAAGTCACCAAGCCAAGGCTTAATACCTAACCTAATTGCAGTTTCAACCTCTCAAAGTAATGTAAGTCTTAACCTGTCAATCAGGAATTTTCTGATAAGCACCAGCAAGGTAATCTGTTGCATGGACCCTCTTCATCCCCCAAAGGAAGATGAGGTGATCCACCTAGTAAGATCCCCTGTCCTTCCACCTAAGGAAAGGTGACTTTGCCTGGATCATCCCTTTGTTATTTTGCTGATAACTTTTTTGCCCCAGGCTTCTTCCTATAAAAACTTTCCATTTTGTACAACTCTCTATCTCCCCTCTACTTGCTAGATGAGATGCAGCCTCAATCGCTTAATAAGTCTCAGTTGAATCTTCGTTCTTTAACACCAATTTATTATAAAAGGATATAACTCAGGAACAGCCAGATGGAAGAGATACATAGGGCAAGTTATGTGGAAAGGGTATGGGATTTCCATGTCCTCTCTGACAGCCACTTTCCCCAAATCTCCACACATTCACCAAGCCAAACCCCATCCTTTTAGGTTTTTATGGTGGCTTTATTACTTAGCATGATTAAATCATTGGCATTGGCTATCAATTCGACCTCCAATTTCAAACATCTTCCTCTCCACAGAGGTCATGGAGGTGGGGATGAAAGTTCCAACCCCTGAATCAGCCTAGCAACCAGCCCCCACCCTTAGGCATGGTCCTGAAGTCACCTCACTAACATAACAAAAGATACCTTTGTTCCCTCAGGAAATTGATTGGTTCTATTAATTTAATTGAATTTTGGAAAACAACCTAGAGCATGTAAATCCTCTCTTTTAAAACCCCCAGTGGCTCCCCATACCCTTCAGTATAAAATTTTAAATTCTTACCATTGTCTCTAAAGTTCTATATCAGGAGTTGGAAAACATATTCTATAATGTTTCTATAATGTTCTATAACATTATTTATGTAGTAACTACCAAACTTTGCTTTGGTTGTTAAATATAGGGGAAACTAGGTATGGGGTAGATGCGAACTCCTTGTACTATCTTTGCCATCTTTATATAAATCTAAAATTACATTATAGAAAAGTGTACCTTTAAAATATTTTAATTAAACTTAAAGGCGCAATTTTATAATTACACTGTTCATGGATTTTTAAATTCAAGAGAATGTCTAATTCACAATAGAATGTCTTGAATATTATTCTGATTATTACTGGAGGAAACCAGTATAACTGGTATAACCAGTATAACTGGAGGAAACCAGTACAACTGGTATAACCAGTATAACTATTACTGGAGGAAACCAGAAAAATAACCAGGAAACCACCATGAAGTTTCTAAAATAGAATCTTAATCTTATATTATACACCCAGAATTTAAAGTTAAGCCATTTTTGGCATTACCAATGTTCAAAAAATTATCAAAATTAAATTATTAACATTTTCAACAATGGTTTGGCATTATCTTTCATATTGTCTACAATGTTTGACGTATCAAAATCTTATGGTGTTGCAACAAATTCATAACATTGTGTGATTATAGAAGCTTTCCATTGATCTTTAACTTACTTCACCTAAATATGCGTTCTATTGAAATAGGATTTGGTAGGATGCAAACAATGAGAATAAGTGGACTTGTCCAAAGCAACACAATTACTTATGACAGAATCAGGATAAAATTCAAAGTAATTATTGGTGCCTACAAGGTCTAATCATGAGCCCATGTCATGGCAGGTGGACTGCAGGCTGCTTGAAGGATAGGACCTAAAGGAAAAATGTATGTCATACCCATCCAGTGTAGCATCCTCAACATGGTAGATATAGATATCAAATCAACAAATTTCCAGTGAGCTTGTTAATGAGCCACAAATAAAGGACATTTAGACACATTGGAAAAAGGGGTGTAGATTTTCTGAAATTTGACTCTTAGAAACAAATTGCTCTTTCATAACAAGAAATGAAAGCTCTGATTTTATAATGTATTCAACCTCCTATGAAAGCTCTGAATTTTATAATATATTCAAACTTCTATTTTTCAGAAGCTCATTAGATCCATTTATTGCATACTTTTCCTTTTTATGAGATTGTAAAGTTTTTATGCTGACCGTAGCACAAGAAAAGAAATAAAGCACCATACACCATCGAGTGACTTCATCTACCAATAGCTTAAAGGGAAACATAAAAATAGAAACCCAAATGCAGATGTATTTTGAAGCAATGCTGCATAATTACCAATTAATGCAAAGAAGAGAAAGTTTCTCTGATATATATCAGAGTTAAAAACTAAGTTCTGTCTGTCAACTCCATTTTCTTATGCACTATATTTAGGGCAGGAGCAGGGAGAGTCAATTGTAAATACAGAGCCAAGATACAAGTGCTACAATAAATGGAATTTTCATTACTGTGAAATCACTGCTTTAGCAATTGCCTACTTAAAAAAATATATAGGAAAAAATGTTTACATTAAAAGTTAGTAATTTTTTATTTCCCCAGATTTCCCTTCCTTTTTCAAGTTTAAGCCCATGTTTTAAGGTCATTTTAAATAAGTGCAAGTATGAAATTCATTGCTTTGAAAATACTAATTTATTGTCAACAGCAGTGGTGTCTTTATTTATTTAGCAGCCACCCATTTATGTGCATATTGAACAGTTATTCTGTGCCAGACACTGTGCATTAAGACTAGAAACACCTTAGATTTCGTGCTCTTATAGAGTTCATGTTCTAGTGGAGAAATCTAGACTAACAAGAGTTGGTCAACAATACTTGAGAATAACATTAAAAATAACAGCAGTCCCAGAAATAATACTAATAATTACCATTTTTATTGTCTACCCTATGTCAAGCACTATGCCATAATTTTAATCTTATTTGATCTGACATGAAACATTGGGGACGGATATTTACAAATGAGACAATGAGGTGAACAAAAATGTTAAACATAGTAAGTGGTGGTCAGGATTTGAACACTGGTCTTAGTAAAAAGTCCAGGCCTTTTAACCTTTTTTACACTGCCTTTCAAAACTACCTAAAAATTTGAGGTGAAAAACAAACCCTTTTGTAAAAAAATAAAAGCATTATGTTTCATTTCTAGAAATAAAATCTATAATCCATCTCTAGAAATGTAAATATTTAGGATCCGTAATAAGTAGTAACAGGGGCGCCTGGGTGGCGCAGTCGGTTAAGCGTCCGACTTCAGCCAGGTCACCATCTCGCCGTCCGTGAGTTCCAGCCCCGCGTCAGGCTCTGGGCTGATGGCTCAGAGCCTGGAGCCTGTTTCTGATTCTGTGTCTCCCTCTCTCTCTGCCCCTCCGCCATTCATGCTCTGTCTCTCTCTGTCCCAAAAATAAATAAACGTTGGAAAAAAAATATTAAAAAAAAAATAGGTAGTAACAAAAATTCTGAGATCAGTCATTTTGAGATAAAATCTAGATCCGTCACTAGCTAGCTGTGTAAATCTGGGTCAGATCAATATATGAACATATAATATTTAAACTTCATAAATTCAATATTTAACCATTCTTTGCCTCAGCTTTCTCATTTGTAAATGTTTGCATGAATATTGAATGAGTTAATAAGGGTAAAGTGCTTAGAACAGTGCCTACCTGTATAAGTAATAAATAAATATTAGCTATTTTCATTGTTATTAATCTGTATTCTGTGGACCAATCAGAAAAGATCTGAAGTTTTAAGGGACGCCATTGACGATCCTTGTACCTATCCCAGCAAATATCAGGGTGCCATATTCTTGTGTCTTCTTCACTACTAGTAAATATTTGTCACCTGTCTTAAGTGTCTCTTTCTCCTTCATTCCCATGGCTTCTCTCCACACTTTAACCTTCCATTCTTATCCTTCTCCTTATATTCTTTAATCTCTACATTTTTACCTTCTGCTTCCCTTTCTTCATTTCAAACTTTAAAAATTGGCTTATAATTTCCATTAAAATTTTTACATATTTGTTTTTCCTTTACAGTGGCCCTACTGTACAAACCCTGCTGTTTAATCAGTATCCTATAATGTTTTGCAGACCATTATCTTTTTCCCTTTCTTGAAGTATCAGTGCAGATTCTAACACAGCATGGTGCTGACAGGTAAGCAATGCACATTTGTTCATAAGGTGCATAAACTTTGTCTACTACCATTTTGTAACTTGATATCCTCCTATTCAGAAGAGTAAGTAGGAGGGAAAGAAAAGTAAATGTCTTTTTTATGTCCTTTATTTTATCCTTCAGGTTCAGTCCTTTTCTACCAGAATCTTACATTGTGCTGTAATGTTATGTCATATCATATCACATCGTATCATATCCTATCATATTGTGTTTTATTTTCAGAAACATTCAATTTGATTTGTATGAACTCTTTCCAGCTTCGAATCTCTTTCTTTCACTGTCCTCTGGACACATTACAAATGAACATGAACATTTTCTGAACTGTAATCTAGTGCCAAGGTGGAGTGGGTTCTTCTGACCACTACATTGTTATAAACAAAACTCATACCGTAATTTTTTCTCAAATGACATCACAAGATTTTCTACCCAAAGCATGAATATCTTTGGATGAGGGAGGCAACCAGAAGTGAAAATAGATGTAGGAAAATTATATATTATACTTTGTAATGTTTGCATTCAGCACATTTTGAACCAACATCTGCCCCTTAGATATAGTCATACAATGTCTATGGATTTTTAATGATTGGGTATCCAAGCATAAAATGCTTAGAAATAATTGATTTACAATTAATACCTTTTGAAATGCCATGGAAATGAACAATTTTTACTTCAGATGTAAACAGTCAATTGTAGTTTTACTTTTAAAATGGGATGAAAATATATTCAAACCTAGGTGGAAACATCTTTCTCCAAATCAATATGAAAATTTTCTCTATAATTAAGACCTCTCATAAGTGTCAGCTTTGGGGACTCTTGGTAGAGAAGATATAATTCTATGAATATCAGCCACCATCTCAATAGTATTTCATAAAAAAAATGTGAAGGCATTGGGGGTACAATACAAACAGCAAGGCCTCCTTTCTAGGCTGTCTCCTTGCTTGCTGCTTAGGCAGGGTCCTCAGACCAGAACTATCAGTGTCTCTCTCTCTCTCTCTCTCTCTCTCTCTCTCTCTCTCTCTCTCTCTTTATTTTTTTTTTTGACCCTGAGATCAAGGCCTGAGCTGATATCAAAAGTCGGATGCTTAACCAACTGAGCCACCCAGACGCCCCTATCAGTATCTCTTTTTGACCAATGCTTCTCAAATTTGAAAGTGCTTATGATTCTAATCTTGATTCAGGAGGTCTGGGATGGGCTGAGATTCTGCATTTCTGATAAATTCCCAGGTAATATTAAGGCTGCTGGCTGCTGGTCCACATGTTGACTAGCAAAGGTTCTAGAAAGCCAAGGGTAACTACTATGGATGTACTTTAACAGCCTGCCCATGATGATTTTATTTTATGATGGTACACCTTCAGTATGTATATTTGTGATGTAATTTACAAATAGTTAATATTTATTGAATATACATCTATGAGAAAAAATTTAGAGGTAAAAACTTATGAAAAAATAAAATTAAATAACTGGTAAAGTATTCTGAGGCATGAAAATTACTATGAAAAAAAGTCAGAAGAATTTCATCAGACTACTGATGAAATTTCAGTATATATATATATGTATATATATATATATACACATATATAGACACATATTATGTGGAGGCAATAATTTAATTCAACTTCTGACTTGATAGCCACATCCTGATGATGAGAAAAAAAATCTTTTATTATTTCTTAGACAGCTTGAAAAGAGGCACTCATTTTTATTGCATATGAACCATATTTTCTTTTTCATAAGGGAAAAAACAGTAAAATCAAGATATTTTACAATTATTAGGTTGTCAAAAATTTTGAAATTTCTATCTTAATATGTTAAGATTGTACGATTTTTTTGGCATTTCCTTATTCTGAATGAAATAGTTGAAAATTTTACTACCTGATTTATTTAATTCCTGATAGATGTAGCATATCCTGCTTGGGAAGCATTTTGTAAAATGGGATATTGCTATGTGAATAAAAAATCTGTAACAAATGCATATGCAAGAAATTTAGAATGTTTGGAACTGCAGGAGTCTTTGGAATCATCTGGTATAATTCTTTTATTTCGAAAACGACAAATCAAAGGTCCAATGAACTAGATGATTTATCCGAGGCCCTACCCTGCTAGTTAGTGGCAGAGCTAGGACGAAAGCCCAAAGCTCTTGATGCCTAAGAGTTGTTTGTTTTTCCATAACAGTTTGAATTTCTGGCTTGTTATCTGAGTTTAACTTTTCAAGAGCCTAGAGAATGATGATGATGATGATGATGATGATGACGACGACGATGACGAAGATGATTTTTAACATGTGTGGTATAAAAAGCCTTCACCCCAGAAATATCTATATACTCAATTTTTTTTCTGTTTAATGAAACTAAAATATTTACCAATGTATACATTCACTTTAAAAAAGAAACAATTTCAATGGCAAGTTATCAAATAAGGAATAATATATTTGTTGGAAGAAACTTATCTTCAAAATTAGAGGGTATGGGGTTTAAACTGAAAAACAAAATCAAGAAATTTGGGGTGCCTGGGTGGTGGCTCAGTCAGTTAATCATCCAACTCTTGCTTTCAGCTCATGTCATGATCTCATAGTCATGTGATAGAGCCCCATGTCAGGCTCCATGCTGAGTGTGGAGCCTGCTTAAGATTTTCTCTTTCCCCTGCTCTCTGCCCCTCCCCCACTCTCTCTCTCAAAATAATTAAACCTTAAAAAAGAAAAGAAAAAAGGGGTGCCTGGGTGGCTCAGTTTGTTAAGCGTCTGCCTCTTAATTTCAGCTCAGGTCATGATTTCACAATTCGTAAGATCGAGCCCCACATCAGGTTCCATGCCGACAGTGCAGAGCCTGCTTGGGATTTTCTCTCCCTCTCTCTCTTTTCCTCCCCTGCTTGCACTTTCTCTCTTAGAAAATAAATAAATAGACTTTATTAAAAAAAAGAAAAAATAAAAAATAAATTAAATACACATATTTGAAATGTGACTACTACTTTTCTTGTTTTGAGTATGAAGTAATGTTAAATTAAAATAATTTTCACATTATGACAAGTCTGGATCCTCACCTGCCCCTCATGGCAGGAAAGCCAGCTTTTTCCCAATATCTCAAACTATTCTTAAGAACTTGCTTGTCCTGGATTATTGAATTCTTGCTCCTCTCCTGCTTGCCTAACGTCACCAGAGACTAAGAACCCAAGTGTACCTTATTAAGCCAGATTTATGCAAGTGCTGGCCCTCTCACAGCCTCTCTTTGTGGTTAAAAGTTATCCAGTACCAAATTGCTCTCCTGGCTAAAGTTCAGAGCAGTTCAGCTATCTGGTGCAAGGCCATAAGCAATAGAAATTGCCACAGGCTGAAGCTGCGAGTTAGGCAGAAATGTAAGAAGCTCAGAAGTCAATTTGGCTCTTAGGTAAGGACTTTTTCAATGCAGCTGCTCATTCTTTGGGGAAGGATTCCTCCCAGTGTTAGATTCATTAAGGAGTTCCCACAGAAGAAGAATGATCTTGAGGCTTAACTGTAACAGATTTTTATTTTATTTTATTTTATTTTATTTATTTTATTTTATTTTATTTTATTTTATCTTATTTTATTTATTTTATTTTTTATTTTATTTTTTTTATTTTGAACTTTATTTTTTTTAATTCTAGTTCAAAATTTAAAGTAAAATTAAGGGGAAATTCAAGAGATGTACTATATATCCCCTACCCCCTGCCCACAACTGGCATAGCCTCTCCCATCATCAATATTTGGCACCAGAGCAGTACATTTGATACACTGATGAACCGACGTTAACACATCATTATCACCCAAAGTTCATAGTTTACCTTAGGATTCACTCCTGGTGTTATACATTCCATGGGTTTGGATAAATATATAATGTTGTATTGATCATTATGGCATCATAGAGAGTAATTTTACTGCCCTAAAAATCTTCTGTGCTCTGCCCATTCATCTCCCTCACCCATAACCCCTGGCAACCACTGATCTTTTTACTGTCTTCATAGCTTTGCTTTTACCAGAATGTCATATGGTAAGAATCATACAAGGTGTGGCTTTTTCAGATTGGCTTTTTCGTCTTTTCATGGCTTGATAGTTAATTTTAGTGCTGACTAATATTCCATTTTCTGGATGTACCACAATTTATTCATTCACCTAGTGAAAAACATCTTGCTTCCTTCCACATTCTGGTAACTATGAATAAAGCTGCCATAAACATCTATATGCAGATTTTTGTGTGGACGAAAGTTTTCAACTCCTTTGGGTAAATACCAAGGAGTGTGATTGCTGTATCATATGGTAAGAGTGTGTTGTTTCATAAAAAAGTGCCAAAGTATCTTCCAAAGTGGCTGTACCATTTGCACTTCCACCAGCAATGAATGAGAGCTCCTGTTGCTCCACATCTTTACCACCATTTGATGTCATCAGTGTTCTGAATTGTGGGCATTCTAATAGGTGTGTGGTAGTATGTCATTATTTTAATTATCATTTCACTTATATAATGTGGAACATCTTTTCATATACTTATTTGCCATTTGTATATCTTCTGTGGCAATGTGTCTGTTAATGTTTGGGGCCATTTTTTAATGGAAGAGCTTGTTTTCTTATTGTTGCCTTTTAAGAGTTCTTTGTATATTTTGGATAACATATTTTTTTTCTTTGTCAGTTTTGTATCTTTTGCAAATATTTTCTCCTAGCGTATGGATTTTTTTCTCATACTCTTGACATTGCCTTTCACAGAATAGGTTTTAATTTTAATGAAGTCCAGATTATTATTTCCTTAATAGGTCATGACCTTGCTGTTTTATCTAAAAAGTCATTGTTATATCCAGGGTCATTCAGGTTTTCTTCTAGGTGATCTTCCAGGACTTTTATAGTTTTGCATTTGACAGGTCTATGATCTATTTTGAGTTAATTTTGTGTAGGATGTAAGATGTGTCTAGATTCTTTTATTTTGCATGTGGATGTTCAGGTGTTTCCAACACCTTTTGTGCAAGACAGTATCTTTACTTCATTATATATTGTCTTTGCGCCTTTGTCAAAGATACATTCACTAATTATGACATCTTTTAAAGAATATATTTTTCAACTTGCTTGCCTTCCATTTTTTCAAGCATGTCCACAATCATAGGTTTGAGTGTATTCCAGCATAAACTATACACTGCTCAAATTCTGCCCTCCCTAAGACAATGTCAAGTGTAGGTCACCAGTCTAGAATCTCTCTTTTTCATACTGAAGATTGTCTTTTGCACATGGGACTGACAATCCCTTATTGCAAACTTCAATGTGCAACACTCTGAAATTTAAGATATTTTAACAATCCTCAATCTCAAGGAGAAAGATTATGGTTCCACTTCCTTTATAAATAGAAGTTTCTTTGGCTTTTAGGTAAAATTTTGTCTGCAAATACTCATGTCAGAGGATATTGCCTAAGTCCACACAACACCAAATTGTAAACTCTGGGCTTTTGACATGCCCAAGTATTCTAATGTACTCCTTTCAGAAAAGTATAGATACCTTTCTACATAACTAACAAGAAAGGAAATCTTTTTCAAAGGTGATAATACAACATATGAACAAAGCACAGTATTGCTACCTTTAAATATCAGGCCAAATATAAATAAAAATAATTTAGATAGATAGATAGATACCAACAAGGGAATAGCTATAGATAGTACTTGAGAACACTGAGAATAACTTAAACTTGAACAATTGATATCAAAAGAAACCCAATATAAAAGAAAGATGAATATATGACTGTTATAAAATAGATGAGTTTTGGTTCCTTAGTTGATGATTGATTCAAGCATTCAAAAAATGTTTATTGGGGCGCCTGGGTGGCGCAGTCGGTTAAGCGTCCGACTTCAGCCAGGTCACTATCTCCCGGTCCGGGAGTTCGAGCCCCGCGTCAGGCTCTGGGCTGATGGCTCAGAGCCTGGAGCCTGTTTCCAATTCTGTGTCTCCCTCTCTCTCTGCCCCTCCTCCGTTCATGCTCTGTCCCTCTCTGTCCCCAAAGTAAATAAACGTTGAAAAAAAATTTAAAAAAAAATGTTTATTGAGCATCTGTTCTATAATAGAAAAGACATTTTGTCTTCATTTCAACTTCTTTATGTGTATACATTTAACTCTTTATAACTATCTCTTTAAGTTGTTCTATATATTTTAATTTCTCATTGTTATCTTTATGTAATTTAGGACACCAATATTTATTGACTATGTAATAAACTAGAGAATGCAATATTGTACCCTTGAATTAAAAAAAAAAAAATCTGTTGGGGCGCCTGGTGGCTCAGTCGGTTAAGCGGCCGACTTCGGCTCAGGTCATGATCTCGCGGTCCATGAGTTCGATCCCCGCGACGGGCTCTGTGCTGACAGCTCAGAGCCTGGAGCCTGTTTCAGATTCTGTGTCTCCCTCTCTCTGACCCACCCCCGTTCATGCTCTGTCTCTCTCTGTCTCAAAAATAAATAAACGTTAAAAAAAATAATTAAAAAAATGAAAAAAAATCTGTTAAAACCTCAAAATATTTCCATGTGTTTTGATAGTCATTTGCATATAAAAAGCAAATTTGGCATCTGGCTAATCATATCTTTTACCAAAGACTTTAGACTTTAGAAAACTTGACGGTCTTTCATTATCTCACTCATTCATTAAGTATTTATTGAATATTAACTTTTGCCAGGCACTAATCTAACTGCTGGAATACAACATTGAATAAACCACATGCAGTTATTTAAACTGAGATTCAGATATCACAGATTGCTCCAGTACTCATTGATTTCAGTGTCCTAAAGGACTTACAGTCTGTTATGCAATTTTAAAACTAATCATACTTATTCATCAATTTTGCATGTTTAAAATTTTTTTAATCCTCAATAGCACCATTCTAATAATATTTTACAAAAACACATATATTAAGTAGTCATATAATGAAAGATAATTTAAAAAAATATTTTGAACCTGATTTGGTGACCTAAAACATCAGTTTAATAAGTTTAGCTTTTACCCTCTAACAAGTGAGGAAACTTATTCTTTTCATTGGGTTAAGTGAATAGCCTTACTGTGTCCATAATGGATAAGAGGAGGCTGCAAATAGAGTCAGAAAAAATATATAGGATGAATGATAATTAGGAACTGACCAGAGTGACAATGGAAAAGATAAATAGAAATTGATGGATATGAAATATTTACTTGTACCTATCTCCATTCCTTTTAGGTCCCCTGCTTAGCTCTATAAAGCAGGGGACTGACCCTGACAGTCTCCATTTCCCAGGCTCCTCTTTCGGACTCTTGCTGTCAGCTCAGCTCATGATCTCACTGTTTATGGGTTCCATTCCCTGTGAGGCTCAAGGCTGGCAGTGTGGAGCCTGATTGGGATTCTCTCTCTCCCTCTCTCTCTCTCTGCCTCTCCCTGATGTGCATGCACACAGCCCCTCTCTGTTTCAAAATAATAAAATAAACTTAAAAAAAATTTTTTTTAAAAGAAGAGGATCCCTTGGGTCCCACAAGGAGAAGCAGTTCTCTGCTTGTAATGCATTTGGGAAAAGGGGCACAACCTCTCTATAGGGCAAAAGACTAGGAGGGCACCACTGAGTTGCCCTATTCGCTAATGTAGGAACAGGGTCACTGGCGAAGGGCAGTGAGCCTTGTTGCTGGCTTTTTGCTGCACTTTATCATAAACTCCAAACTGCTATGTAGTCGCCCAACCAGTTTCTGGGACAAGCTGGCACGGGCCACAGCACAGCGATACCCTGACCCAGAGGTCCGTGCCCCATTGATCTCTAAAATTTGGAGTTTCAAAACCCAACTGCAGCCTGAGATAAAACACAGGAGTGGACCAGATGGCAGATACAAGAGAGAAGATGGTTTGCTTCTGTGACGGCTTCCTGAAGACAGGCAGGCACAAGCTCCCTGCTCCAGTGGTGACAGAGTAAGGGTCTTCACTTTCACCCGGCACATCAGCACTGAGGGACTTCACTGAGCAAAAATAGTGCCACCAAGTGGAGGCTAGCAATGATTACACCAAGCCCTGCCCCGCTCCCACCCCAAACCCCCTTGTGGCCTGCAGGTGCATCTCCAATAGGACAAGTCAGCTTGAGAATCAGCACAGCAGGCCTCACCCCTAGAAGACCAGCACAAACCCCTCGCACTCACCAAGTCTACTGAATATACAGTGCTACAAAGCTTCAGGTCTAGGGGATATATCATCTAGCTTTGTTTGTTCCCCCCCTCCCCACCTTGGGATACAGGAAAAAAAAAGCATTTTTTCTTAATTTAAAATATTTTTTTAAATTTTTAATTAAAAAAACCTTTATTTTTTGATTTAGCTGCTTTTTTTTTAATTTTTTTTTCAACATTTATTTATTTTTGGGACAGAGAGAGACAGAGCATGAACGGGGGAGGGGCAGAGAGAGAGAGGGAGACACAGACTCGGAAACAGGCTCCAGGCTCTGAGCCATCAGCCCAGAGCCTGACGCGGGGCTCGAACTCACGGACCGCGAGATCGTGACCTGGCTGAAGTCAGACGCTTAACCGACTGCGCCACCCAGGCTCCCCTGATTTAGCTGCTTTTAACAAACAGACCAAAACACACCTAGGATCTAATTTCCTTTTTTTTTTTTTTGACCTTGACTATATGACAATATGTAGGAATCCATCCGAGAAGAAAAAACAATCAAAAGTTACAGCCAGGAATTTAATCAATGGAGATATAAGTAAGATGTCTGAAATAAAATTTAAAACAACAATTATGAGGATACTAGCTGGGCTTGAAAAAAGCATAGAAGAAACTAGAGAATCCTTTACTGCAGAGATAAAAGAACTAAAAATCTAATAAGGCCTAAATTAAAAATGTTGTAATTGAGATACAAACACAAATGTATGCCACGACGAGGATGGATGAAACAGAGGAATGAATCAATGATACAGAAGATAAAATTATGGAAAATAATGAAGCTGAAAATGATATATTCAACATATTGAATGAGAAAAATATGCTGCCAAGAATACTTTACCAGCAAAGTTATCATTTAGAATAGAAGGAGTGATGAAGAGTTTCCCAAACAAAAACTAATGGAGTTCGTAACCACTAACCAGCCCTGCAAGAAATATTAAAGGGGGCTCTTTGGGGAAAAATGGACCAAACACAGCAAAGACTAGAAAGGAACAGAGAACATCACCAGAAACACCAACTTTACAGGTAAAACAAAGACACTAAATTCATATCTATCAATAATCACTCTGAATGCAAATGTACTAAATGTTCCAATCAAAAGACAAAGGGTATCAGAATGGAAAAAAACAAAACAAAACACAAGACCCATTTATGTTGCCTACAAAAAACTCATTGTAGGCCTAAAGATACTTGCAGATGGAAAGTGAAGGGATAGAGAATCATCAATCATGCTAATGGACATCAAAGGAAAGCGAGAGTATGCATACTTATATCAGATACACTAGATTTTAAAACAAAGACTGTAAAAAGATATGAAGAAGGACCTTACATCTTAATTAAGGTATCCATCATGAAGATCCAACAATGATAAATATTTATGCCCCCACTGAAGCACCAAAATACATAAATCAATTAATAACGAACATAGAGAAACTCAATGATAATAATACAATAATGGTAGGGAATTTTAACACACCATTTACAACAATTGGCAGTTCATCTAAGCAGAAAATCAACAAGGAAACAATGGCTTTGAGTGACACACTGGATGAGATGGACTTAACAGATATATTCAGAACATTTTATCCTAAAGCAGCAGATTACACATTGTTTTTGAGTGCACATGGAACATTCTCCAGAATAAATTACATACTGGGTCACAAATCAGCCCTCAACAAGTACAAAAAGATTAAGATCATACTATGCATGTTTTCAGACCACAACTCCATAAAATTTGAAGTCAACCACAAGTAAAAAACTGGAAAGCCCTCAAACACATGGAGGTTAAATAACATTCTACGAAAGAATGAATGGATTAACTTGGAAATTAAAGAAAGAATTAAAAAGTACATGGAAGGAAATGAAAATGAAAATACAACAGTCCAAAACCTTTGAGATGCAGCAAAGGCATTCCTAAATGGAAGTATATTGTAATTCAGGCCTACCTCAAGAAGCAAGGAAGGTCTCAAATACACAACCTGTAAATAAATCCTTACAATCAAAGGATCTAGAAAAGGCACAGCAAATAAAGCCTAATGCCAGCAGAAGAGGGTAAATAAAGAGTAGAGCAGATAAATGATAAAGAAATAAACACAGTAGAACAGATCAATGAAACAAAGAACTGGTTCTTTGAAATAATTAATAAAATTGATAAACCCCTAGCCAGACTAATCAAAAAGAAAAGAGATAGGACCCAAATATATAGAATCATGAATGAAACAGGAGAGATCACAATGAACACCAGAGAAATACAAACAATTATAAGGGAATATTATGAAAAAATTATATGCCAAAAACCTCAGCAATCTGGAAGAAATGGACAAATTCCTAGAAACATAGAAACTAACAAAACTGAAACAAGAAGAAATAGGAAATTTGAACAGGCTGATAACAAGCAAAGAAATTGAATCAGTAATAAAAAATCTCCCAACAAACCAAGGTTCAGGGCCAGATGGCTTCCCAGGGCAATGCTAACCAGACATTTAAAGAAGAGTTAATACCTATTCTTCTCAAACTGTTGAAAGAAAGAAAGAAAGAAAGAAAGAAAGAAAGAAAGAAAGAAAGAAAGAAAGAAAGAAAAGAAAGAAAGAAAGAAAAGAAAAGAAAGAAAGAAATGGAAGGAAAACTTCCAAACTCATTCTATAAAGTCAGCATTACTTTGATTCCAAAACCAGACAAAGACCCATCTTAAAAGAGTTACATGCCAATATCCCTGATGAACATGGATGCAAAAATTCTCAACAAGATACTAGCAAATCAAACATAACAGCACATTAAAAGAATTATTCACCAAGATCAAGTGGGATTTATTCCAGGGCTGCAGGGGTAGTTCAATATTTGGAAATCAATTGACGTGATACACCATATTAATAAAAGAAAGGATAAGAACCATACGATCATCTCAATAGATGCATAAAAAGCATTTGACAAAATACAGCATCCATTCTAGATAAAAACTCTCAAAACGTAGGAAAAGATGGAACATACTTCAACATCATAAAGGCCATTTATGAAAGAGCACAGCTAATATCCTCCTCAGTGGAGAAAAAATGAGAACCTTTCCTTTATGGTCAGGAACAGGACAGTGAAGTCTACTCTCACCATTACTATTTAACACAGTACTGGAAGTCTTAGCCTCAGCAGTCAGACAACAAAAAGAAATAAAAGGCATCCAAATTTGCAAGGAAGAAGTCAAACTCTCACTATTTGCAGATGACTCTATGTAGAAAACCTGAAAGACTCCACCAAAAAATTACGAGAACACATGAATTCAGCAAAGTCACAGTATATAAAATTGACATGCAGAACTATTTTGCATTTCTATACACCAATAATGAAGCAGAAGAAAAAGAGATCAAGGAATTTATCCTATTTGCAGTTGCACCAAAAAAACCCAATCAGATACCTAGGAATAAACTTAACCAAAGAGGTAAGAGATCTGTATTCTGAAAACTACAAAACACTTATGAAAGAAATTGAAGAGGGCACAAAGAAATGGAAAAGCATGCCATGCTCATGGATTGGAAGAACACACTTTGTTAAAATGTCTCTACTACCCCCAAAAATCTAATTTAATTCAATCTTTACCACAATTCCCCAGCGTTTATCACAGTGCTAGAACAAGCAAACCTAAAATTTGTATGGAACCATAAAACACACCAAATAACCAAAGCAGTCCTAAAAAAGAAAAGCAGAGCTGGAGGCACCACAATTCCAGACTTCAAGTTATATTACAAAGCCGTAATCATCCAGAAAGTATGATAGAGGCACAAATACAGACACATAGGTCAATGGAACAGAATATATGGTCAACTAATTTCCTTTTTTTTTTTTTAAGTTTATTTGTTTACTTTGAGAAAGAGAGAATGAGAATGCGAGAAAGATAGGGGCAGTGAAAGGAGAGAGATATTTCCAAGCAGGTTCTGCACTGTAAGTGCCTGGATATCATGACTGAGCCAAGATCAAAAGTGGACTCTTAACCGACTGAGCCACCCAGGTACCCCATCGTCAACCAATTTTCAACAAAAATATCCAATGGAAGAAAGTCTCTTCAACAAATGGTGTTGGGAAAACTGGACAGTAACATGCAGAAGAATGAAAATGGACCACTTTCTTAACACCATACACAAAAATATATTCAAAATGAATAAAAGACTTAAATGTGAGGCAAGAAACCATCATAATCCTACAGGAGAACATAGGAAGCAACCTCTTTGACCTCTGCCATTGCAAATTCTTACTAGACACATCACTGGAGGCAAGGGAAACAAAAGCAAAAATAAACTATTGGGACTTCATCAAAATAAAAACCTTTTGCACAGTGAAGGTAACAATGAACAAAATTAAAAGGCAGTCTATGGAATGGGAGAAGATATTTGCAAATGATATATCTGATAAAGGGTTAGTATTCACAATCTATAAAGAACTTATCAAACTCAAATCCAAAAAAACAAATAGTCCAGTTAAAAAATGGGCAGAAGACATGAAGAAACATTGTTTCTAAAGAAGACATCCAAATGGTTAACAGATACATAAAAACATCGCTCATCATCAGGGAAATATAGATGAAAACCATGATGATATACCATTTCACACCTGTCAGAGTGGCTAAAATTAATAACATAAGAAATAATAGGTGTTGGTGAGAATGCATAGAAAGGGGAACCCATGCACTGTTGGTAGGATTGAAAACTGGTGCAGCCACTCTGGAAAACAATATCTGGGTTCTTCAAGAAGTTAAAAATAGAACTACCCTATGATCCAGCAATTGTACTACTAAATATGTATCCAAAGGGGTATATGCACCCTAATACTTAAAGCAGCAATCAACAATAGCCAAACTATGGAAAGAGCCCAAATGTCCATCGACTGATGAATGGATAAAGAAGTGGTTTATATATACACAATGAAATATTTCTCAGCCATCACAAAAAAATGATATCTTGCTATTTGCAGTGATATGCATGTAGCTAGGGTGTATTACACTCTGTGAAATAAGTCAGGCAAAGAAAGACAAATACCAAAGGATTTCATGCATATGTGGACTTTAAGAAACAAAACAGATAAACATATGGGAAGTGTGAAAAAAAAAAGACAGAGAGAGGGAAACAAACTGTAAGAGACTTAAAGATAGAGAACAAACTGATGGTTGATGGAGGGAGGTGGTTGGGGGGTGGGCTAAATGGATGATGGGCATTATTAAGGAGGACACTTGTCATGTTGAGTACTGCATATTATATGTAAGTGATGAATTGCTAAGTTCTACTCCTGAAAACAATACTACAGTATATGTTAACTAATTAGAATTTAAATAAAAATTTGAAGAAAAAATGATAAATAGGGAACATGAAAAAAATGAAATCATCAACTTGATAAAATATATCAATATCTACACACTGAAAACTAAAAACCATTGCTAAGAAATTAAAAACCCAAATAAATGATTGTCACACTATTTTATATCTCAGAAGACTCAATGTTGTTAAGATACCTAATCTCTCCCAATTGTTCTATAGATTTAATGCAATCTCAGTCAGAATCCCAGTAAGCATTTTTGTAGGAATTGACAAGTAAATTCTAATATTTATGTGGAACTGCAAGGGGCCTACACCTAATAAAATCAACTTTTATATAAAATAAAGTTAGGGGCACCTAGGTGGCTCAGTCAATTAAGCATCTGACTTGATAGTGGCTCAGATCATGATCTCATGGTTCATGGAATCGAGCCCTACATCAAGCTCTGCAATGAAAGCAGGGAGCCTAGTTGGAATTATCTGTCCCTCTCTCTGACTCTCTCCCTGCTCTCTCAAAATAAATAAATAAATAAATAAACATTAAAAAATAAAATTAGGGAGCACCTAGGTGACTCAGTTGGTTAAACATCTGACTTTGGCTTTGGTCATGATCTCACAGTTTGTGAGTTTAAGCCCTTTGTCCAGCTCTGTGCTGACAGCTCAGAGCCTGAAGCCTGTATTGGACTCTGTGTCCCCCTCTCTGCCCTTCCCCTGCTTGCACTCACTCTCTCTCTCTCAAAAATAAATAAACGTTTACATATAAATAAATAAATAAATAAATAAATAAATAAATAAATAAAGTTAGAAAATTTATTATCTAATTCTAAGACTTATTATAAAATTAGAATAATCAAGGCAGTGTGGTTTGGGCATAAAGATTAAGAATATACATCAATGACAGAACATAACAGAGTCCAGCATTAGACCTGTAAGAACATTCAATTTGTTTTTTTTAATACCAAGACAATTCAATGGGCAAAAAATATTATTTTTAACAAATGGTGTTAGAAAATTAGATAATTCTTACAAAACACACAACAGCAAGCCTCTATTCTTACCTCACAGCACATATTAAAATTAACTTGAAATGGTTCATAGACTTAAATTGGGAAGACTTCTCTAAGAAATCATAGGATAAAAATCTCATTCTTAAGCATGATACAAAAACTATAAAATAAGTTGCTAATTTGTATTTTATCAAGGTTGAAAATTTTACTCTTCAAAAGATACTGATATAAAAATAAAAACTCAAGTCCTATCTAGAAGAATATATTTGCAAAACATATCTACACAGGAAGGACTAATGTTGTCCAAAGAAATATTAAGCTCTGTACAGGGTTGCATAGTATCTCCCCAAAATTTGCATCAACTCAGAACCTATAAATATGGCCTTGCTTGGAAACAGGGTCTTTGTAGATGTAATCTAGTTAGGATGACACCCTACTTGATTAAAGCAAGCCTTAAATGTAATATGACTGGTGTTCTTATAAGAGGGAAATCTGGACACAGAGACACAAAAAACAGAAGTGAAGGCTGTATGTAGATGGAGTGATCCATCTGCAAACCAAGAAATGCCAGAATCCAGAAAAGGCAAAGAAGGATTCTTCCCTGCAGACTTTGGAGGGAGCATAACTCTGTTAACACCTTGATTTTGGACTTCTACCCTCCAGAACTGTGGGAGAGTTAATTTCTGTTGTTTTAAAACAGTCAGTTTGTGGTATTTTATTACAGCATCCCTAGAAACTAATACATACCCCTAGGTTTTTACACAGGAGAAATAAAAGTATATATCCACAGAAAGACGTGCAAAAATATGCATAACACCTTTTTTTTTTTTTCTGTAATAGCCCCAAACTTGAAAGAACACAAATGTCTATCACGTGAGTGGATACATAAGTCTTGGTATAACCATGCAATGGAATATTACTCAGAAATAAAAATAAACTATTAAAACATGCAATAACATTGATAAATCCTAAAATAATCATGCTAAGTGAAAAAAGCCAGAGATAAAAGAGTATATTGTATGGTCCCATTTATATAAAATTCTAGACAATCCAAACTAATCTATCATGATAGAAAGCAGATCAGTGGTAGCCTGGGATGCACAGGGAGGGTGGAGAGGGATAGGAGGAAATACAAAGGGACATGAAGAAATTTTTGTGGGTGACAGAAAAAGTTCATTATCTTGATTTGTGGTGATGGTTTCATGGCTCTATACATATGTCAAAGCTCATTAAATTATACACTTTAAAATGTGCAGTTTATTGTATATCAATTAAACTTCAATAAAGCTAAAAAAATGAATTCACTGGGATGAATGCCATGAAAAAGAAAAACCCTGAGATATTTGGGGATGTGCTGGGAAGGCGCCTAATCCAGGCTAATGTTGGGAGGCACAAAAATACTACCTAGAGAAGACATTTTGATCTACTGGTAAAGGAAGAATAAAACTTATCTGGGAAAGTGGAACTTGGTGGAGAGAACTTTCTATAAGGAAGCAAAATGTACAAAGACAGAGGCAGATAACTTCGAAAGCCTTTCACAGTCTGAAGGCTGAAGGAAAGCATGCAAGAGGGAGAAAGGGAGATGAAGTTAAAGAGGAAGCAGAAAGGATATATGAGACCTACATTCCATTTTAATGAGTTTGGATTTTCTCCTGAAGGTTGTGGGAAGCTTTTGAGGGCTTTTAAACATGACATGCTCTATCTATGCTACATCTTTAAAATGGCTTTACATACAAAAATAAAAATAAATAGCTTAATAGTCATTGGTAATACAGGCATCACTGAAAGAAAAAAATTTAAATTCTGTCATCAACTATAACCCAATTTTTTACATTCTTACCACAGTTCTTTGAAATCATTGCTTTTGTTTACAGTCAATTCACTGCATTCTTGGACCCATCCTTTCAGTAATATAAGTATTAGCTGGTATCATTGTAATGACCAAAATTTTTATTTAGAATAGTTTTCTGTAGTCTCTTTTTTGAATTAAAGACATTGTTCCATTTCATTTTAAATCTTAAATTCCTCTCCCAAAATTACAAACCTCATACCTCTTAACCTCCACCTGAAAAATACATTAGAATAATATAGAAGAATCATGGTTCTTTTAAACCATTTAAAGGACTGTATTCACACTCCTGCTAACTCTCCCTTTTACTACTTTCACCTTATGATAGTTAATGCCTGTTATATAAACTTCTTCACCTTCAAATATATACAAACATATACATGTGCATCTAAAGGATCTTGGTACCATTTGCATTTATAAAAGTTAGGGGCACCTGGGTGGCTCAGTTGGTTGAGTGTCTGACTTCAGATCAAGTCATGATCTCACAGTTTGTGGGCTCAAGCCCCACAACGGGATTTGCACTGACAGTGCAGAGTCTGCTTGGGGTTCGCTCTCTCTCTCCCTTCTCTCTCTGGCCCTACCCTCTGTCTCTCAAAATAAGTAAATAAACTTAAAAAAATTTTTTAAATCGTGTTACACATATATATGCAACTTGCCATTCTCACCTTAAAAGTATGTCATGGACATCCCTCCTAGATGTGCATTTCACTTTTATAATAAAAAAATACAAAATATGTATTTCCTGTTTTACCTAAGAATTATATACAGTTCTGACTTTAAAGAGCTTAAAGATTAAACTTCTCCTTAGATTTGGCACTTATCAATTACATGCAATCCCAGCCAATTCTATCTAGGAAAGTCTGAAGTAAGCCTCTATCTTGGATATTGTGAGGACAATATTACTTCCATCTCACAACACTTACTGTATTGAAAGTGATACATTTTCATAAATCTGATGAAATTATTCTTGGTTGTATTTTTGAGCTTTTTCAGATTATTCCTTTTAAAATTCAAAGAGGAAAACTCCTTTATGTCATATTTTTGTAAATGGTAGGACCTGAGTTTTCTCTGTATCAGTTTGAGTTCTCTACTAAGAGACAGACAATTTCATGTAGAAGGCTTACTGGGGTCTGCTAGTAGGATATACACATATGAATAAATGATGACAGAGACTCGGCAGAGGAATACAAGCTAACCTGTAATGCAGTTGCATCTGACTTCAGCCAATCCTATTGGGAGCTCTGGAGCTGAGATGGACCTTTAAGGTTGTCCTAACTTGAGGCAGGGTAACTGCTTTTATATCCCTTCATTAACCAGTCATTGACCATGGGTTACCCCTATGGCAAGGCAGTTCCTTACATCTGAGGAAAATTATTCTTGAGGGACTGAGTTGTGTGTGGTCAGTTGCAGTTATTGCCAGTAACTAGGGAATGGTCTTAAGAAGGAGTTTAGGAAAGCTATCAAAGTATGCATTGCAATAACCAAATGTAGAATGATAAATCATAAATTAAGGTTTATTTTGGTCTTTAACCAATGAAGTTAGAATGTGCTGAGGAAAAAAAAAAAAAACTTGTTTGGCCATAAATGTATACATAATAAGTGAGCAAGTACATGTGTATAAATATGTGTTATAATCCATCTACTTAAAAATTCTTTTTAAAACAACCAGGTCATCCAAGTCAGTCCATACATAGAGAACTATTTAGTATAATTCAAAACCAAACTGACAAAGCTAGGCGAAATGTTGAATTAGATTAAATAGAATAAATAAATAAATAAATAAATAAATAAATAAATAAATAAAATTCACACAATTATAAATGTTTTATTTAATATAACATGTTTTCTTTGAGATCCTTTTCTTCATGAATCCGAAAAGCAAGAGAAATATTTTCCGACTGAGAAAAGATTTGGTCACACTTCTTTCCATACTAGGGCCAAGAATCTGTGTTAGCTAGGTTCCAATGTTACTGGAACATTAGAGCATTTTCAATAACTAAATTAATGGAAGATCTATTATAAACATACATGCCATGTATGCATACTCTTGATTTTGTTGAGCATGGAGCCTACTTAAGATTCTCTCTCTCTCTCTCTCTCTCTCTCTCTCTCTCTCTCCCTCTCCCTCTCTCTCTCTCTTTACCTATGGTAAAAGAGACAAGAGATAGCAGATATCTCATGTTATGTGAATAGAGAAACATTTAAATACATTTACACAATTGAAAATGAGACTTCTATATATCAGCTATTGCTTACATGCATGGATCTGCTCAAATACACACACACACACACACACACACACACACACACACACACACACACACAAGCATGTGTGCACAAACATCCCTGAATAGGTTTTAAAATTATTCATCGCCTTCAATTGTTTTTGATTTCATGATGAGATACCTATAGGGAATGGCTAATGAGTATTGCAGGAAAATAATCTGCATATGATTGAATGGAAATTAGCAGGAGATTTTAATGAGAATAAAGCAGTTATTTACAAAGAGATGTTCTCAGAAGAACGCTAGATACATTGTCAAGATAAAAGATTCTAGTTTGGACTTGAGGAAAATTTAGTTTTAAGCACCAATTTTAACAAAGACAAATGGTATGTAGACCAGTAACAGAGAAGGTTGTTATTACAGAGAAATTTGAAAAGCTTTGAAAGTAATTATCTAAAGCACATTTGTCCATTATGTGACCTTATTTCGGAAGTTTACAAAACCAACTTTTAGGAAAACTATTTTTTGTGTACTTAATCAATGCAATCACAGCAAATAAAAATAAAATTTTGTACTAATGTGGGCCTAGAGTTTATAGAGCTCCTTTATTTGATCTTCATGTAAATACTAAAGGGAAAGGCAAGGCAGATCAAGAGGTCTCTGTGTTTTTATCTTTAAATCCACAGATCTTAATAACAAACAAGAAAATGCTCAATAAATGTTTAGTATATTGATGATAACGAAATCTGAAGGAAGGAGAAAGAAGTCAACAAACTCACATGAGTGGTGAAGCCAGAAATAAAGCTTGTTTTTAAATGTGTGCTTTCTTTGCACAAAATCAGTTTTGATTATTTTGAAGACCAGTAGTCTATAATTACAATTTATAATGGATTTTAAAGTGCTGTATTAGAACAGAGTTTAAGCAAATTTTATATTGTAGTACTAGAAAGCCAGATATGCTTTACATAAATCTTTTTATGAATTGATATTTAAATTTACCTAAATGACATGTTTCAGTTGAAACCGCCTATAAGTAATAAAATGCCATGTGGGAATAAAATGACAGATACAGACACTAGCTACATTTTTTTTGGTTTATTTATTTATTTTTTTATTTATTTTTTTTTTTAAATTTTTTTTTTCAACGTTTATTTATTTTTGGGACAGAGAGAGACAGAGCATGAACGGGGGAGGGGCAGAGAGAGAGGGAGACACAGAATCGGAAACAGGCTCCAGGCTCTGAGCCATCAGCCCAGAGCCCGACGCGGGGCTCGAACTCACGGACCGCGAGATCGTGACCTGGCTGAAGTCGGACGCTTAACCGACTGCGCCACCCAGGCGCCCCTGGTTTATTTATTTTGAGAGAGAGGTGGGGGAGGGGCACAGAGAGAGAGAGAGGGAGAGAGAGAGAGAGAGAGAGAGAGAGAGAGAGAGAATCCCTAGTAGGCTCCACACTGCCAGCACAGAGCCTGATGTGGGGCTTAGACTCATGATCCATCATGACCTGAGCTGAAACCAAGAGTCAGACACTTAACAAACTGAGCCACCCAGGCTCCCTAGCTACATTTTTTTAAACAGGTCAAAATCCCATGAGCCTCCAATTATAGCAGTAGCTCTGTAGTTGGAAAAAACATTTTTAATATAGGAAGGCCTCAGAGTTTAAAAGCAGTGTGGATTCAAAAACTAACCTTTTTCAAATAATAGAAACATTAAAAATATTGCATAAGATACTATTTCTAAAGGTAAACATGCATTTCAATACAAATGAAAGAACAGTTTGTTTACATTTTTCATTGTCATATTTATATTATTTTTAAAAAAAGAGGATCGGGCACCTGGGCAGCGGAGTTGGTTAAGTGTCCAACTCTTGATTTCAGCTCCGCTCCTGATCTCATGGTTCATGACATGGACTCCCCCGTTAGGCTCTGTGCTGACAAAGTGGAGGCTGATCAGGAGTCTCTCTCTCTGCTCCTCCCCCACTCGTGTGTGTGTCCCCCACAAATGCATGTGCGCACATGCACTCCTCTCTCTCTCTCGAAATAAACTTAAAAAAAAAAAAAAGAGTATGACATTGTTCCAGGATTGAAAATTATAAAGAACTAATGAAAAGTACAAAGGTGGTTTAGGCCCAAATCTCTAGTAAGTGTTTCTAGAGTGTGGGCCAGATAACTCCTTCACCAAAATCAGCACAAACACTTGCTATAATGAGTACTACTGGGCCCTACCACAAACCTATTAGCACAGAATCTCTGAGGATGGGATCCAAGAATCTGTATTTTTAAATAATTTAGGTAATTCTTAAAGACTCTAAAATTGAGATTTACTGGCCTTAAGGACTCCTGCCTTACTGCCCCACATGCTAATTGGAACACATTTGCTGTGCTAGAGCCAACCATTTAAAAGAGAAAATCGATGAGACTAGAGAGTCTTAGAATGTCAGTTGACACTTATATTTTACCACAAAAATCATTGCTAACTGTCCTGATCAATGTCTTAAGTAAACAACAATGATTCCCTATTGCTACCAACTGGGAATTTCTTAGCATTAAATAAAATTAATTTTGGAGAAACTGTTCTTAAAAGAACCAACTTCTTCTTTTTTAAAGAATAGCTAAAACATATTTTGAACATATTAGATATATTTCAAAAAAGGGTTGTCTTGCTGAATTTATTATTTGTAAGTCTATATCAGAAAAAGTAAACATGTCAGTATTGCTGATTCTCAAAGAAACCAAGTCACATTTATGTGTATTATAAAATAACTTTGAACACAATAATATAAAAAAATAAACTTAGAGAGCAATATAAAATTTCTGAATTATATAAAAATAGATGATTGATTTTCAAAAATGTCTATTATTTTTATGTGTTATAAATTAGGAATAAATATAACTTTAAGCATTATATCTGGATTTTCCAAGTTTTCCACAATGAACATAACTGCCCTTAAAATAAAATAAAATAAAATATAGTATAATAAAATGATATTTTTAAAAGATTATTTACAGTTAATTTGTATGCATTAGCAATAAAAGTCCATTTGCTTGATTAATTATGCATTATGTTTCTATATTTATTCTTGGTTCATGGATGAAGTAGTGAATAAGATAGCCATAGTTATAGAGCTTACAGTCTAGTGGAAAAATATGGGCATTAAAACAAGCAATGGTTTAATCTGCAAGAGAACTTATGGAAAGATATTCATGAGCATAAAAACTCTAAACCCAGACAGAAGGAATTAGGGAATACTTCTAGAAAGCAGAAGCCACTTAATTGAAAGTCTAAATGTTAGTAGATGATAGTCAGGTGAAAAGGGAAATGGAGATACCAGTATGGTGCTTTAGGAACCTAGAAGCAATTCAATACGGCTGGTACTTACAGTGAATGCATACGTCTGTGTATGTAAGAGGAACTGACCATACCTGTGTAAGCAGGAAGGGGTAAGATATGAGGTTGGTAATGTAAGCAGGTCCTAGACAGTGAAAGAACCTGAAAACTATGCTTGTATATTTGGATTCTTTTTTTTTAAGCTTTTATTTTTAAGTAATCTCTACACTCAATGTGGAACTTGAACCTACAACCCTGAGATCAAGAGTCACATGCTCCACTGAATGAGCCAGGCAGGCACCCTTGGTTTCTACTCTAAATAAAGTAAGAATCAATGAGCAGGTTTTAATAAACAAAATGACATCAGATTAAAAAAAATGTTTATTCATTTTGAGAGAGAGAGAGAGGGAGAGAAAGCACAAGCAGGGGAGGGGCAGAGAGAGAGGGAGAAAGAGAATTCCAAGCAGGCTGTGTGCTAACAGAGTCTGATGCGGTGCTCGATCTCATGACCAAGAGATCATGACCTGAGCCGAAATCAAGAGTCGGGTGCTTAATCGACTGAGCCACCCAGGGGCTCTCAGATTTGTATTTTATTTTATTATTATTTTTTTAAATTTTTTCAACGTTTTTATTTATTTTTGGGACAGAGAGAGAGAGCGAGCATGAACGGGGGAGGGGCAGAGAGAGAGGGAGACACAGAATCGGAAACAGGCTCCAGGCTCTGAGCCATCAGCCCAGAGCCTGACGCGGGGCTCGAACTCACGGACCTCGAGATCGTGACCTGGCTGAAGTCGGACGCTTAACCGACTGCGCCACCCAGGCGCCCCACAGATTTGTATTTTAAAGAGTGGTGCAACTGTGCTGTGAAAATTAGCTGGATGGGACAAGACAGGAATTAATAAGACAAGTTGGGAAATTATTAGAATACCCAGGTGAGAGGTGATGGTGTTTGGAAGTAACATAGTAGCAATGAAAATGAAGAATAAGAATGGTAAGACCAGCTAATTATTTGGATATGAGGATGAAAGAAAATGGGCAGTCAAAAGTATGTCTTTTATTTCTGGCTTTGGAAATTCCAGATGTTAATGTTATTTGCAGAAGTAGAGAACATAGAAGAGTCATTTGGTAGGTGGAGGAGTAAGAAGGTGAAAAGTTCAGTATGGAACATGTTAAGCTGAGGTGACTGTGAGACATTCAGGAAGAAATATCCAGAAGGCATTTGGATGTATGTGTCTGTGTTAGAGCATGGCTGTGGGAGGCACCATGACATCTGATGATGATTGAAGCCATATAAATTGATTTAATCTTTCAGGGAAGTACACAGAGGAGATGGAGAAGGGGCTAAAGATAAAACTCTGACATGCCTGAAACAAATTCAAAGGGAATTTAAAGGAAACTGAGACAGTAACCACAAAGATCAGAGATACATTAGACAATCCTGCTAACGTAGAATAAATTGATTTAAGGAAGAAATGATTATATTGTCAAATAGAGCTATAAAGTGAATAAAAATAAATAAGTAAAGAATCCATTGGTTTTAGCAACAACAAAGTTATTTCTCACCTTAATGAGAATAATTTTATTCATATGATAGAAAGAGAAGCAGATAATCCTGGGTCAAGGAAAGAGTGGAAAGTAAGGATGTGGAAAGAATATAAGTTACACTTTAAAAAAATATGGGTGTGGTGTGCCTGGGTGGCTCAATGGGTTAAGCGTCGGCTTGGGTCATGATCTCACGGTTCGTGAGTTTGAGCCCAGTGTCGGGCTCTGTGCTGACAGCTCAGAGCCTGGAGCCTTCTTCAGATTCCGTGTCTCCCTCTCTGCCCCTCCCCTGCTCATGCTCTGTCTCTCTCTCTCTCTCTCTCTCTCAAAAATAAACATTAAAAATTTTTTTAAAAAATGAAAAAGTATGGCTGTGAAGGAGATTACTATACAGCACCAAAATGTGTGAATGTGTGTCTACATATGTGTGTGTGTGTATGCCTGATATTAAAAAAAAAAAAAATAGGAGCTTCCTCAGCTATTTGGAATAGCTGAAAGAATGAACCTACGCATAAAAGCATACTTTAAAATATAGAATAAGAAAGAGTAGCTAAACTAGACAGATATTATTTGCCTGAAATGTTGAATACCATTGTTGAAATTAAACTTAGAAAAAGTAATTCTTTTTACAAAATATATAAGGTTGAATTCAGAGTGACAGTTTTTATGCAAAGGAGGGAAAGACCTTCACGTCAGAGTTAATATGTATGAAATACTAGTTGTATCTATAACAGCAGCCCCAAAAAGATGGGAGAGGGTCAGTACATCATTATTTTAGGGAGCCAAGATCAAAATAATTTTTTTTATTTTTTTTAATCTTGCCCATCCACCCACTAGTAATATACTTTATTTGCAGATCAAAATTGATCCACGGAAATAGTAAAGATAGTATAATAATTTACATACGTTAAGATCTCTTTTCCTCACTTTTTTCTACTCATTGTAACTACATGTAATCTTACAACAAAATATGTCTCCTTAAACTCATTTCATTCCTCCTCCTGATAAAACCTCTTCGGCTAAAGTCCCATACAATTTTTATTACTCTCCTTTAGGCTTATTTATACTGTGGTTTTGCTAACAAAATAGTGCATTCATCAACCTACAACACAGCAATTTGTTCAAAATAGTTTGTTTTTCTTCTTGAATGTAAACAATATGTATATAGAACTTTCAATATGAGGTGAGCAATAAAAGTAACTTGGCAAGCCAGTTATTTCTAAAACTGTAATTGTAAATATAAAAAACAAACTTCCATCAACTGTATTTCTTGGAATTTTTTTTTTTAGTGTTTACTTTTGAGAGAGAGAGAGAGAGAGAGAGAGAGAGAGAGAGAAGAGAGAGAGGCAGAGAGAGGG
>NW_024412388.1:88985747-89010889 GCF_014898765.1 Herpailurus yagouaroundi
AGAGAGAGAGAGAGAGAGAGAGAGAAGAGAGAGAGGCAGAGAGAGGGAGGCACAGAATCCAGAGCAGGCTCCAGGCTCTGAGCTGTCAGCACAGAGCCTGATGTGAGTTTTGAACCCATCAACCATGAGATCATATGACCCGAGCAAAAGTCCAAGGCTTAACCAACTGAGCCACCCAGGTGCCCCAATCCTTGGAATTTTTAATTGGTTTAATCAGTATGCATACTTGAATACTTGTATCTACTGTCAAGATGTGCTTGATTGTAAGAGGATAAAAACTGCACACATTTTAACATTGTATCAGCGAACAAAATATTAGAATATGACAAACCAATATATTTATTTCCTACAGTAATCTTAAACTCTGCAAGCAGATCCAGACAAAGGAGGAAGTGAAAAAACATCATCTTAAACAAACTTCCCCAACCTACTACGAAATACTAAAATAAATAAAAATAATGAATCCTTTTGGGGCTTGGAATCCTATTTTCAGAAGTAATCTTTTTTGAAAGCAATGGGCATGCTAACACTACCAAAATAGTGTCAAAAAGTTAAATTTCTTCAATGTATTTTTTTAACATTACATAATTTATTTTGTCTCTTCCCATTGCTTCCTTAAAAAATCTTTCATAAAATGTGTCAACCTGTTTTTTAACTAAAGATAAGCCTTGGAACTAGAAAAAAAAAAAAAAAGATCCTTTCGGTGATTCCTTCCTTCTTATAAAATATTCTGTTAGAGGGGTGCCTGGGTGGCTCAGTCGGTTGAGCGTCCGACTTCGGCTCAGGTCACGATCTCACCTTCCGTGAGTTCGAGCCCCGCGTCCGGCTCTGGGCTGATGACTCAGAGCCTGGAGCCTGCTTCCCATTCTGTGTCTCCCTCTCTCTCTGCCCCTCCCCCGTTCATGCTCTGTCTCTCTCTGTCTCAAAAATAAATAAACGTTAAAAAAAATTTAAAAAAAAATTCTGTTAGAGAGTAAAATAGAAGAGTTATAATTCTATCTTTGAATAGAGCTTATCTTTATTCATCCTAAATAAATTCCTGCTGTGTGTACAATTTTGGCAAAACTACTATAATCTGAGCTTAATGTCGGCAGGTATCTTTTGGGTACCCTGTTTTGTAAATAAATAAATAGTTAAATAAATAAATAAACATTGTTTAAATCAATGAATAAGTTTCATTCATTAATTAATCTTCATAAAAGTAACCATGGCCTTAGTTTTAATTTTATGAATTAAAAAAAGAAATAAAACGTCAGGGTAAATAAATGTGAAAAAACTCCAAGTTGCTAAGTGGCTCAGTTGATACTCAAACCCAGGTCTTCTGAAATTAACTTGTGACCTTTGATCTTATAAAATCAGCATTTTAACTATCACATGACATACATTTAACCAACTCTGATAATAACTGTGATTTAACTCTGATAATACTCTGTGAAGTAAGTTTTGTAATTGCCATTTTTTAAGATGAGAAAATTAATACCCCAAGATTATACAACTCAGTAAGTGATCGATTTGGGAATCAAACCTAACCACGGAAAACTACAATTTGGGACATATATAAGTGATTTGGACATTTGGTTTCAAGGTTAAAAAAAAATCTTGTCATAGGAGGCGACTATCCTATGTACCATATATTTTGCTATGTTGATAAATCGTATTTTACTATCTGATCTTTATTTCTAATCTATCAGGTTCAGTTTATGACTGACTTTATTTGGGGGCTAAAGGGTCTTAAATTCTAGCAATGTAACAAAGAGAAATATGTGGATTTTTATAACTTTTAATTCTCTATACTATTTCTCATCTTCTTTTGAACTATGAAAACAGTTTTAAACTAAAGAAACCTTAAAAGAGACATTTTGTTGCACATTGCTGTAAGAATTTTGTGGCTGACTTCACAGCTGCTAGCCCCTGACCTCTTAAATTTTGATGTTTTTTCAGCTTTATTTTCTCCCAGGGAAAAAAAAATATGAGGCAGGAAGGAGACTTTTAAAACAAAGCCTATCTTAGAACTTATCGACTGAACAACACCTACATTTGAGCAGAAGTCCAAAAATTAGGTGAATGCCACATTACTCACTGCCTACCCACAAAGGTGAAGCCCTTTACAGCCCAACCCTAGGAGAGTGAGTCGGTGTGGGACGGACCTTAAAAGTGGCTCATTTTCTATTGTCCCTTTCTCCAAAGGAAGGCCCTAGCATGTGGGTATTCCTTTGTCCAACTCAGTCACTGGAATTTGATGAGTGTTGTTGGCACCATATCTTTCCACACTGGCTACCCTGACTTCCTCAATGACTATGTTACAATAAGGAGAGAAAAACTTAAAGAAAGAAGGAAGGAAGGAAAGAAGGAAAGAAGGAAAAGAAGGAAGGAAGGAAAGATGGCAAACTTGAATAATCGAGCCCACTGATCTTAATGTTGAACTGTTGAATTTACAGGATTAATGAGGCCTTTGAAAGAAGAAAACAACATATTTCAACTCAGGGTGGATAAGGCATAAAGCATTTTTCCTACCCCTGCTAGCATGACTTGCAAATTTGATTGTATTTATGCCTGCAGAGAAGATCCCTAGGCTTTGAGGATAGGGCCAAAAAGAGCTTTGGGACGTTTTGTGCCTCTGAAATGTACATATTGGGTCTTTGGGTTTTCAGGGAAAGGTGGAATTTTGAGGATGTTTAAGGGTTTTGAGTACTGCTTGCTTTCATTCTTCTTCTGGCTTAAAATTTCCTTCCATCCTTCCTTCCTTCCTTCCTTCCTTCCTTCCTTCCTTCCTTCCTTCCTTCCTTCCTTCCTTCTTTCCTTCCTTCCTTCCTTCCTTCCTTCCTTCCTCCCTCCCTCCCTCTTTTTCTTTCTTTCTTTCTTTCTTTCTTTCTTTCTTTCTTTCTTTCTCTTTTTCTTTCTTTCTTTCTTTCTTTCTCTCGCAGAAGTTGCAGTTTCTGTTTAGAAGTTAACTTGAATTTTTTCTGCATGCTGTCTTAGTAACCTAATACAGGAAGAATTTGGAAAGCTAATACAGGAAGTAAATAAGCCTCAATAATTCTGTTAATTTAATACTCTGAAATAGTTTCTGAGTAACCATAGGAGAAATCATGCAAAAATGTAAGCTTTTAGAAGTCTCCTGATTTAAATATTATTGTTTCAAGACCAAGATGGGAGATTGGGCATACCTACTTTCCTCTCCCCCCAAAACCCTTTAAAATGCTAAGAAATCTATATTGAAATGATCATTATCAGGGAATTGTTCATCTTATTTAATTATTATTTCTCAAAGCATTGTCAGAAGGCTACTTGGGAGCACTTCCCTGATGAAGAGCCAGAGAGGCATTCACACAGAGAGGTGGTATGGAGGAAAGAAAGGAGTGTTGGATTACACAGATAGGGTAATTAACTGAAGGACTGCTTATAAAGCAAATGGGACTACCTTTCCCTATTTCATGTGTATCAGCAAGCTAGTTGTAGCATCTGATCCCAACACAGCCTTGAGAATTGGTTTCTGAACAAAGGGAGAGATTGTCCTGACTGGTGGGGGAGGGGTAGATTTAAGGACAATAGGGTTTTGAGATAATTCTGGAATACCACAAAAGGAGCAGAAAAGAAAAAATAGATAGGAAATCTCAAACCATGCCCTCCTTACTTCTACTATAAATGAGAGCCTAAGCCCATCTGTCCTCTCCCCAGTTAAGGTCAGAAAGAAAAGCTTGCCTCTTGACAAGAGCACTTATAGAGCACAGAGTTCAGCTTTCTTATTCAGTATCTTTGTGTCAAAGTGGGGATGGGCGGGGGGAGGGGAGTGAGTGGGGCATTTATTTGTAATTTATTCAATAAATAAAATATTTACTAAGTGTCAAGTGTGTTCTACACAGTGGTAATATTGCAGTAAATAATGCAAATATCCTGCCCTCATGGACCATACATTACATTCTAGTAAGGAAACATGCATTAAACAGATAAACCCAACTTCTATACTCTAATTACATATTGCTAAGTAAGAGAAAGAAAAACAAAGCAGGATAGGGAGTCTGTGAAATGGGACTGTGGCGATGGATAGTGTGGTCAGGAAAGACCTGTTGAGGAGGTGATACTAAACAGAAACCTAAAAAAATTAAAGGGAGAGCCATACAGAGGAAGAACATGCTAGTCAAAGGAAAACTGTTATTTCGAAAGGTCTAAAGCAAGAGTGAAATCAGCGTGTACAAGGATCAACAAGGCCAATGTGTAAGCAGTGAATTGCATACTCTAGAAACTCATGAAAACTTCCTATGTTCATCCACATCATCCCTTATGTACAAATTTGAATAATCAACCATGGATCAAGAGATCCTTAACGAAACCAAAATTGTGAAATAGAAAGACCAAGATTAAGGAACATCTAAACCCTGGTGAATAGGGGGTTGTATAAGGGGAAATGGATTCTTAAAATTTTTAATTTTAAGTAAAATGCTAAGATAGCCATAAAATAATAATAGGTAGCTATTGAAAAGAGACCAAGATTGAGATCTTAGAAATGAAACTGATGTGGGGCCGCTAGCAAACAGTCAAGAAAGAATTCTTGAGATATTTTTGGTGCAAAAAGGTGCTTTCATTATAGCATGGGGACAGGACCCGTGGGCAGAAAGAGCTGCACTTTTGCTGTATGAAGCTGGTGGTTATATGCTTAGTATTCAAGGGGGAAGAGATGTGTAGGGAGTATTAGATCATATATGTCTTCTTCAAGTTTCTAGTTGAAAAACTACTTTTGCAAGATTTCTCTGGTGCTTATCATTCAGTTTGATATTAGCTATCAGTGAAATGTACAGGTAGTCATGAGACCCTTTAAGAATGTAGCAACCAGTAAGTATTTGATCAGAACTATGCAGGCTATAGATCAGCTTTCTGGGCTAAAGGTGAACATTTTTCTGCTTCTGTCAAAACTATTAAAATACTGCTTTTAACTTTTATACATATAACCCTAGTACTTATAGAACTATAAATATTCTTTTTTATGAAGTACAACTGGTAAAATATTCCTATAAGCTAATCAGAGTGGACTGATCTGAGCCCAAAACATAAGGAATGGGTTTCAAAAGAAAAAGGTCAGTGTATTAGGCATTGTTTTTTCTTTCTGTTGTGCTGATATGTTTTCAGACACACACCAATCACACACTCAATTAGGACCATGATTAGAAATTAGCTTTTCATATTTAAAGGCCAAGCCAAATTCTTAGCTTTATTCCAGTGATTCAAATACTATATTTGGAAACAAAAACAACAGGGTACAAATGTAAGTATTCAGACTCACTTTGAGCATTTGAGACTTTAACAAAGTTACCAGGAAAAAAAAAAGTTCTCCTTTTTCTCTGAAAACTAATGACCATTCTAGCAGAGTAGGGGCGGGTGACACAGGGAAAGCACCTAGGGAAAATACAAAATGTTGCTAAAATTAATATCTCATATTTAAATTATTCTTGAAGACTATCCCCAGATCTGTCTGGCTCATTCATTCTGGGGTGCCTTTGCTTTCCTTTTACTTTTTCATTGATTACCTATATTTTACCTTACCTTCAAAACCTAGGGCAAATCTTATTTGTATATAGCTATTGCATGAAGATTTCTTAGAGCACTTAGATTTTTTTCTTTAATCATGTTAAGGTTTGTGATTAAGGTTATGAATTTGCCCATTTTGTAATACGCCATTAGATTAGCACTTTAGCACAGGTAGGATAGGCAGGATCTACTTTTTGGCCACAAATGACTGGCCACAATGGAGAAATTTTGCCAATAGAAATGTGTTCTATTGGAATAAACATTATTTCCTCCAGTCAGTTCAATTAAAATGCAAATACCACAGATGATATAATATGTTAAATCTTTCACAATGTCTTGCCACTGTCTAGTCAGATGGCTTTCCTCAATAACAGTAAGGGCAATTAAAGGATGCACACACTTTCAAGGTATTTGTTAGCCTGAGAATATTTAGCAATGAACAACAGAAAGGAAAAGCTTTGAGGGTGACTGGGTGGCTCAGTTGATTAAGTATCTGACTCTTGATTTCAGCACAGGTCGTAATCTCATGGTTTGTGAGTTTGAGCCCCGTTTGTGAGTTCGAACCCTGCATCAGGCTTTGTGCTGGTAGTGTGGAGCCTGCTTGGGATTGTGTCTTCCTCTCTCTCTGCCCCTCCCCTGCTTGCTCTCTCTCTCTCTCTCTCAAAATAAATAAAAATAAACTTAAAAAAATACAAAACTTTGAATTCGTAGATAAAAATCCAAAAAAAAAATAATTTATGTACACCTGTGGGCGACTACCTACTACAGAATTTTCCAAGTGGTAATTTTAGTTTCTTACACTGGTCTATAATTTTATCTTCTGGATGTTTTTTGTGCCTAACAAAACTGCAACTTTGTTTAAGGGAAATCTACTGTAAGCCAAATATTGTTTCTATGATAGTATTTAGACACATAAGAATTAAGAATAATGCTTGTTATTTTAAAACGTTTTGCTTATTTTTACTTTCCTACAATATGACTAATAAAATAGTGTGAACAATATGGTGTGTAATTACTTATAATCAGTATTGCTATAAATTTTATAATAAACTGTCATTACCATGTGCCTTAGTCCACTCAGGCTGCCATAATAAAATACCAGAGACCGGGTGACTTAACCAACAGAAATTTATTTCTCACAGTTCTGGAGGCTGGAAATTCAAGATCATGGTGCTAACCAATCCATTTCCCAGTGAAAACTCTTCCTAGTTTGCAGACATCTGCCTTCTTATTGCTTCCTTACATGGCATTTGTCTCTCTTTCTCTTTCTTTCTCCCTCTCTTTCTGTGTGTCTGTGTGTGAGAGACAGAGAGAGACACAGACAGAGAGAAAGAGACAGAGAGAGAGAGAGAAAACTCCCTCTCTGGTGTCTAGTGTCTTAAAAAAGAAAACAAAACATTAATCCTATTGGATCAGAGCCTCATCCTTATAAGCACTTTTAACCTTAATTACTTCCATTAAGGCCCTATCTCCAAATATTATCACATTGCTGATTAGACTTTCAACATACAAAATTTGGATGGACAAAAACATGCAGTACATAAGACTATGTAAGTGTTGCACAAGACTCAGGGATATTCTAATGTTCATTGAATAATAAGTATTAAACATTGCATCCTAAGGTCCAATAAGAGATATTACTAAAATTAATATTTCTTATTAAAATTATTAACATTTAACAGATGTTTGATGTTGCCATGTCTCTTGGTGTCTCTTGCAGTTATGGATAAAAATGAGGAGGAGAATACTTATGGTAACATTCTCATAATTATTATCATTTTAAGTGATATTTTGGAGAATACAATGAGAACTCATAAAGTAATGAATCCCAAAAGGGATTCTACACTAAATGTAGATTCAATAGGATAAGTCTAGTAACTCTTACCTTAATCTATTTGGCTAGATATCCAGTCAATTTTAACTATTTTTTAAAGTTTATTTATTTTGAGACAGAGAGACAGATTGAGAGAGAACAAGTGGGGGAGGGGCAGAGAGAGGGGGAGAGAATTGCAAGCAGGCTCTGAGCTGTCAGCACAGACCCTGACACAGGGCTGGATCCCCAGACATGGGGCTGAATCCCACAAACTGTGAGATCATGACCTGGGCTGACATCAACAGTCTGATGCTTAACCAACTGAGCCACCCATGTGCTCAATTTTAACTATTTTTTAAAGTTGTGTTTCTAATGGAAAATTAGATGGGTGCCTGGGTGGTTCAGTCAGTTAAGCATCCGACTCTTGATCTCAGGGTCATGAGGTCAAGCCCTGCATTGAGCTCTATGCTGGGTGTGAAGCCTACTTAAAAAAATGTAAGTAAGTAAGTAAATAAATAAATAAGTAAAAGAAAATTATAATTTTTTTTGTAGGGGTGAGAAGGGAGACTTTCAAAACCCTAATTCCCCAACAGTTGTGCATGATGTAAGAGCAATCTAGAACTTTCTATAAACCACACTGTGAAACAAGATATCTCAGAGTTGAAAAGAGGTTGGCCCACCATGGAACCTCTATAGTGAGGGCTGAGATGACCTTGTAATAGAAACTGCCGAGTACCGAATTGAGAATGCAGCTGAGTTCAGAGTGTCCCCCAATATAAGGCCTAGTTAACCAGTAAGAGGGAAAGATTGATGGGACACCCATGGTAAGCACACAGACCATAGACTTCATCAACCTCAAATGAGATCAGATAATTAAAGGAGTTTGTCCCATCTCTTTTCCTAGGCAAAAGATGAACTCATTTAATCATCACAAAAACTCCAGGAAATAATTACAATTATATTTCCCAGATCAAGATGGGGAATAGAAATTCAGAGAGATTAATTAACATGGCTAAATAATTGCTAAAAGATTCCAGCTTATTCAAAAATAATATTGAATTTTCTTATTTCATTTCCATCTTTGTTCTACCTCCTATATGAGACTGTTACTGTGTATCCCTATTTTATGACATTTTTGGCTTAATTAAATCTGAAATTTAGACCATGTTTAATTATTCTTGAAGAAGTCAAAAAAGCATTTTCAGAGGCAATATGTTCAAGGTGTTTAAGAAATACATAAAAAGGAAAATGTTTTAGGAAGCAGAAAAAAAATGTGCTATTTAAAGTCCCTCCACTGGACAAGTATGATTTAATTAAAAAAAACTAATTTAAGGGGTGCCTGGGTGGGTCAGTGGGTTAAGCATCTGACTTTGGCTCAAGTCATGATCTCACAGTTTTAAGTTCGAGGCCCATGTCAGGTCTGTGCTGACAGCTTGTAGCCAGAGCCTACTTTGGATCCTGTGTTTCCCTCCCTCTTTGTCCCTCCACTGTTCAAACTCTCTCTCTCTTTCTCCCTCAAAAATAAAATAAAACATTTTTTAAAAAGCCCTTTTCTTAGTATAATACATACATAACAATATTCCAGATAAAATTCTAGAAAAATTATTTTAGTGTACTTAACATTTTCAAAGTTGTCGCTTTTTTGTCCTTTAAAAGGAGGATGCAATTTATTTTTGCAGTAAATAATTTATTTAATATTACTCACATTCTAACTTTTACTTTTCAACTAATGTTATCCATTAGTGATGTTGTCAACATATTTTGATAAAATTGTTTTGAATGAATTCCTGCTACACGAAGGGTAATACATAGTCATTAGTTTCATAGACACCCTGCTGAAATCTCCATGGGATTTTCAAATTTGAAAAAACTATCCTGTTTTCTTGCCAAATATATATATATATAATTAAGCTGTTTTTTATGAATTTTGTTCAGTGCCTATTGAGTTAGTTTCCTCAAATGATATGTAAATCTAAATGCTTCCATTTACTATTAATGCTTTAATTATGCATTGCCAACTGCTGTGGCATTTTACACATGCCCCAGTAGGTTAGTAACTTAAATAGCTCAATGTTCTTGTGCAAATACAGTTGCTTTTTGCTGCATTTGCTTTCTTTACACTTCACTTGCAGAACTTAAGGTGAAATCAGGAAGATGAGTCTTCAGAAATATTTAGAGTAAATAATTAGGCCAAACAAAAACCCAAAGATAAGCTTTTATAGCTACACAAGTGTTTGAGAAATTGGAAAAGATTTGTTTGGAACCAAGGAAAGAAAGTAGAACTCTGAGAACAATAACCACATTCACATTTTCTAAGTATTAAACAATGTAATTAAATATCTATTCAAAGAAGAGTAAAGAATGTGAGCTAATTAATGATGGTAAATGGAAATATCTGATCGTATTTGGAAACAAATTAAGAAATTTGAGTAGAAAGTTAACAAAATCAAAAAGTAAAGCTTAAGTAGTATACAATAAAAAGCAATCCTTTACTAATACAATCAACTTCAAAGAAAAGAAAAATAATTTCCTATTTCAAATATAATCTAAATTAAAAGTTTAGTAGAGATTAACTAGCAGCACTACTTCTGCTATTTCAGATTAGTAGTTGACTTGTAGTGACCAGTGATCCATCATATATACATGATATTCAAGTTGAAATGTACTTTTTTTAATACATGAGCAAATTGAAGTGTAGACTGGTTAATATACAAATACATATTCAAAACATCAGAGTTTAGACTTTTCTACTGAAAGTTTTCATTCAATGACCTTCTTTTCAAATTCATTCTTGCAGAGGGGCGCCTGGGTGGCTCAGTCGGTTAAGCGTCCGACTTCGCTCAGGTCATGATCTCATAGTCTGTGGGTTCGAGCCCCGCATCGGGCTCTGTGCTGACAGCTCAGAGCCTGGAGCCCATTTCGGATTCTGTGTCTCCCTCTCTCTGCCCCTCCCCCGTTCATGCTCTGTCTCTCTCGGTCTCAAAAATAAATAAACATTAAAAAAAATAAAAAATAAATAAATTCATTCTTGCAGAATCTATGTTCTAACTTAGGCACTAAATAATTATGACAAAATGACATAAATGTTTTGATAGAGGTCACTTTTGGCACAAGGATTTTCATTTAGCTGTTTTAAAAGATAAAGAGGTAAGGGAAACAAAAATAATATAAAAACAGGGAGGAGGGACAAAACAGAAGAGACTCAAATATGGAGAACAAACTGAGGGTTACAGGAGGGGTTGTGGGAGGGGGAATGGGCTAAATGGGAAAGGGGCACTAAGGAATCTACTCCTGAAATCATTGTTGCACTATATGCTAATTTGGATGTAAATTTAAAAAAATACAAAATAAAACAAGGGAAAATAAAGAAAATTAATTAACTAATTAAAAATTTTAGAAAAAGATAAAAAGGTATTTATTAGCTTTGAAAAGATGGGGGAGGGTATAGCATTAATAAAAATATAGAAGTGTGGGGCGCCTGGGTGGCGCAGTCCGACTTCAGCCAGGTCACGATCTCGAGGTCCGTGAGTTCGAGCCCCGTGTCAGGCTCTGGGCTGATGGCTCAGAGCCTGGAGCCTGTTTCCGATTCTGTGTCTCCCTCTCTCTCTGCCCCTCCCCCGTTCATGCTCTGTCTCTCTCTGTCCCAAAAATAAATAAACGTTGAAAAAAAAAATATAGAAGTGTGAAAATGTCACCTCTTTAGAGAGTCACTGGAGTATAAGGTGCATTGGAGAAACCATTTTCTTCTTTATATCTTTGTTATATCACTGCACAACAAAAATGGAGTTTTTGATATTGTAAAGCTCATAGGACATTACAGCATGTTTTTTCATAGCACCAATGAGACATGTTTACTAAATAAATTAACATTTTCAGTTTGACCCATGTGACAAGCATATTTACATCCCCACACATGGACCAAATAACTAATAACATATACAATGTGCCCTTGCTTATACACGTGTCTATTTCAATACTCAAAGGTAAATCAACCCTAAGTCAAGCAACTAGAACCAAAAACTTCATGTCTTTAGTAAATCTAGACCCTAGCTATACTCCTTAGGTTGCATAACAGAATTCTAGCGGTGACCCTCAGACTTCTCTTTCAGGTAAATGTTCAACTGACCTGTCATCACTTTTTTTTTAAATTTTTTTTAACATTTACTTATTTTTGAGACAGAGAGAGACAGAGCATGAATGGGGGAGGGTCAGAGAGAGGGAGACACAGAACCTGAAACAGGCTCCAGGCTCTGAGCTGTCAGCACAGAGCCCGACGTGGGGCTCGAACTCACGGACCATGAGATCATGACCTGAGCTGAAGTCAGATGCTTAACTGACTGAGCCACCCAGGCGCCCCTGACCTGTCATCACTTTTAACTAATAATCTACTTCTTTATCATCCTATGTCCTTATCAGGTTTTGTAGCTCTTTCAACAGAAGCATGAAAGTCAGGAAAGGAAGAGAGCCTATGTGCAAAGGTACAGCCTTCTGGCTGAATGGGCAGAACACCTGGGATCATCATTCATTTGAATGTCCTGCTATTCTGGGGAATTTTGAAAAGACTCATGAACAGAATCCCACATAACTTATCAAGTTTGGGGTGATAGGGGAAGAGAATAGTCTATTTAAAAGACACTTAATTTTTTTTTAAGTAGGAGTATTTTTATTTATGTGTGTGTGTGTGTGAGAGAGGGAGAGAGAGAGAGAGAGAGAGAGAGAGAGAGAGAGTGAGCTGGGGGGGGACCATTGGGTGGGGGGGGAGAGAGAGAGGGAGACAGAGAGAGAGAGAGAGAGAGAGAGAGAGAGAGAGAGAGAGAATCTCAAACAGGTTCCATGCCTAGCATGGAGCCCAATGCAGGGCTTCTTCTCCACTGTTATACTCTTCTTAAGGTAGGGATTGTGTCTTAACATCTCTGAACTTAGCACAAAATAGCCATACAATAAGTATTTGTTTAACTAATTTGAGGGAACTATTATAAATAATATACCTGTATTATAAAACATCATCAATAATACTCAATACCAGGGAAATATTATAATTAATCTAAATGTTCACTAAACAGGTTATCACACAACCATTAAAAAGATATATATTTTCATGTGATTTTTACTGAAATACCATGATACGAATTACATACAAAGTATTATACCAAGCACTTCAATTTTTTAAAGCCTAGTGACAAAATTAAAGGTTAGAAAAAGTTATACTATTACTGGTAATGTTTGGGTAGTGAGATGATAGAAGATATTGTTTTAGTTTTTCATTACCTTACTCTGCATTTAGCAGAGTTTAATATCTATAACTTTTATAAAGTGAGAACATAAAAAGATAAATTAAAAGAAGTTGTTTTTTTAATTCCAACATCTATCAAACAAGTGTTCATTTATTTATTTTTCAGCCTGGCATCACTAACTTATTAATGACAATTTATTTAACATTCTAGTAACTTAGGTTAAAAAAAAATAGAAATACAGGGGGAAGGAAAGAAAGATAGAAGTAGTAAGAAAGGCATTTACAATGTGTAAGAATCAGTGTCTCACTTATAACAAAATCAAATACTTTTCAAATATTCAGCTATTTGGCAAATTTGAATGGTGTTCTCAGAAACATAAAAATACAGAAAAGAAATACTTAATTCTTTGTAAAATATACTCTGTATTACATTTCATGATATTACTTCCTCATACTCAAAATGTTCAAAATTTTTTTCACTTTCTCTCTTTGCTTTTGTAAATTTGATATTGTGCCAAGAGGAACATCTTCCAGCTGAACAAATACATTTCTTCTTAGTTCAATGGAACATTGAAATGTACACTGCAAATAATTTGAAAATAATTTACAGTTTTGGCCCAAACACTAAGTAAATTTTTTTTGAAGACTTGCCAGTTCCCCTCTACCTAGTTAATCACTTTTTGAAAGATGTACAGCTTCATTAATAGTTTCCCACTGCTTTCAGTACACATAAATCAAGAAAAGATTAATTTGATTTTTGATTTTTTTTTTTTTTTTGCTTGCATGTAAAGTAATTAAGCTATGGGTGGGGTCATTATTATTCTTGCACTTGATATCACTCCGGAATGGCAAATCACTTAAATATGTAATCACTAGTATCTCCTATTTCAACCTTAAGCCTCAAAAATGGTTCTATTCGGTAATATATAATCTTTCATATGGTTTAAGAAACAGGTCTAACTAAACAACAAAAAAAAAGTTGCAAAAAGTACATCTGGAAACAATGTTAAAGGCATGGATTTGTATGTACAGAATCTTGTAGGAGGGGTATATTTCTACATAAAAAGCATACCTTCATTCTATTGTTTCACTTAAGAATCAATTCTAACTTTTCAATGTTCAGTAACAGTTTAATATCAGTTGTCACTTTAGGGGAAGCAAATACTGTCATTGTATACTCAAGTTAATTACAGTGACGGATGTTGGGTTTCATTTCTTGGTATCATCTAGTTAAGAAAGAGCAAATGCAGAATGTCAGTTTATGGAAATTGTGTACATAACAGACTGAGGTTTCTCGGTATGTTCCTACTGCAGCCAGTTGAAATGCTTCCATTCCTCCCCTTGAGTGTAATAAGAGAACGCTTTTCAGGCTTTGAGGCTGCAAATGCAAACCTCTTCAGTTGTATCTTTAAAAACAACTATCAAATAACTCTCTGCTATGCTCCATTTTTCTCTTCTACTCAGAATTTGTCCTTTTCTTATATCTTTTTATTTAGTTTGGCCTTCATCCCAATATCTGTCTCCTCAGCTGGTACCAATTTGACTCCTAGGTTCTCCAGAACAATATGTGCTTCGATAAGCCAGCTGGCCACAGAAATCTGATTTTGACAGTTACTGACACAAAATCAGTTGCTGCCTGTCTCATTCCAAATGTGCAGGCACTCCCACACCTGAGCATGTACATATTAATGATACCTTATTTTTTTCTGGAGAGCATTCTCTGATGATGGAAAAGAGAAATCCTTGAAAATCTCAATCAGTGATGATCCAAAATAGAAAATTCTGTTTTGGTTACTGAACAAAATAAAAACAATAAGTAAAAACTGAATAAAAGTAATGAAATTCACGTACCAGTCAGCCGTATGTTCATCTACCTGTGCCATCTTGCTATCAGACAGAATGAGGACTCCTTCCCCCAAAGGCTTCTCCTATTCAATCAACTCCATACATTATACTCTCTAGCCTTAAATTTCTCTTTCAATTGTAATTTTCCCTGTAATGTCAGTAGTTAGATATTCTTAAGTCTTGCCTATTAAATAAGAAAAAGATAACTTTTACTTAATGCCATATCTCCATCTAAATAATAGCATCTCTCCCTTCTTAATCACAATTCAGCTTTTTAAAAAGTTCCCTATACTCATTCCACTGAATTATCTTCAAATCAGCTCTCAATCATCAGGTTGTAATGCCTTCAGTTGCAAATAACAAAAAAGAAAAGTTGCTCAAACAACAAGTGTTTTTATTATCTCATCTAAAATAGTCCATAGTTGAATGGCAAATCCAGTAGCTTCGTAATATCAGGGCTTTGTTTCCAGTTCTTTGTGATTCTCCTTGTTTTTCCCTAATGGTCAAAAGAATATTTCTGCAGTTCCAAGCATCAGGTCCCTATAAATCAATGTTGGAACAGGAAAGAAGGGTTGGGATTCCTTTTTTTTTTTTTTTAATCAAGGAAGAGAATCCTTCCCAGAAGGCCCCAGAACATCTACCATTACATTTAATGATAAAAACTTGGTTACATATTATTCAGTAAAACTAATTGCCTGATATTTTCACTTAAATGTCCCAAAAGAGCTTCAAATTTAACATATACAAATATCAAACTCATCTTACAATCATCTTAATGAGTGACACCTGCATATATTAATTTTCTGAGATAAAAATTTGCACCTCACCACCAACATTCAATTAGACAGAAAATTATAGATTGTGTTTTTTAATACTTCTTCAGTTCATCTCCTTTCCATCCTAACACCATTAATTTGGTTTAGGCAAGCATAATATCTTGGTTGAATTAGTACTGCTTGCTAAACTGATCTCCTGCTTATCATTTTGCCCCTTCTTATACATTCTCGTCATCCCTTCAGGAATTCTTTTAAAAAACCAAGTGGATCATGTCATATCCACCTATTTAAGCCATTCAACACATACTGGCAGCCTTGAAATTAAGTTCAAACCTTAGCAGGTATCTGAGGCTGTCTGTAATTTAGTCATTACAGTATTTCTACCTTCATTTATCTAATGTGGCCCCCAATTACACTAAATTATCTGCAGTCCTTAAATCCCCCATACTCTCTCTCTACTATGGTCACAAATTGTAGCTTCTTAGAAAGAGTGATTTCCCAGATCCCAACCCCAATCGCATTTGACCTGGCTAAGTCTTCCTTCAAGACTCAGCTCAGAAGACTTTCTAAGGTCTCCCAACTTTTTCCCAGTCTAGTTCAGGTACACATTCTCTGTGCCTTCACTATCATAACACTTCACTTTTTGCATTGTCATTACCTACTTTCTTATCATTTTTGTTTATTGCTTCTTAAGGCAAGGGTTGTGGTATCCTCTGAACCAAGATACTACCTAAAGCATAAAGAGTACACAGTGAAAGTTTTTGAATATGTTGTATGTAAATGCCAAGTTTTTAATGCAAAATTAAAATATATAGTCCAATAAAGATAATTTTTCTATCTTACAAAAACAGAAAAATTAAATTTCATTTCATTATACACTATATTGAAAACAAAATGGTTACTTTCAGGAAAGTCTAGAATAAGAAACATAGCTATACTATAATAAACTATACTGGGATTACTTCTACCATATTCCTAACTTTTCCATTCTGAAAATAAATTCAATTCACTAAATTTAATTAATTTTTTTAGCTTTATTTTACTTTAATTTTTTTTTAATTTTTTTTTCAACGTTTATTTATTTTTGGGACAGAGAGAGACAGAGCATGAACGGTGGAGGGGCAGGGAGAGAGGGAGACACAGAATCGGAAACAGGCTCCAGGCTTTGAGCCATCAGCCCAGAGCCCGACGCAGGGCTCGAACTCATGGACCGCGAGATTGTGACCTGGCTGAAGTCGGACGCTTAACCAACTGCGCCACCCAGGCGCCCCCACTTTAATTTTTTATTCCTTTTTAGTTACTTCTACTTTTGCTCCTATGGTTCACCCCACTCTTATCTGTCAAGTACCTTCACCAAAAATTTGTAATTCTTCTTAGTATAGTTAGTTAGGCCTGGCCCAAGGCTGGGGATCATGATAAATAATTCAACAGACTGAAAAAGTAGTACAAGAAGAGTCAGTATAAAAGACCCCTATAAAGAAAAACAGATAACAGTATCATGGTAAAACTCCACCAGCATAAATAAGGGATTAAGGGTATCTTTTATGCACAAATTTATTGAGGATTTTAAGTAAGCATTTACATTGAAAAAAATTACTTTGATTAGATTTATGCTGAAAATACGCTCTAAATATGGTTCTGTTTTGATGCTTACAAGAGAAAAGAATTTTCATTAGTTAATTAACTCATATATGGATATAATCAACAAACATAAATTAGTTGCCTACTGTGATCAAGCAGTATGTTAATATTGATGGTGCAAAGATAACCTAGCTGGGGAAAAAAACAAACATAAATATAAACATTAAAGATAAACAAAAAAAGTATTTACAATGTAAAATAATAGTGGTATCAGCACTGGAATCACATGTTGCTACTAATGTATGTATAGAAAATCTTAGCTTCACTAATAATTCATTGTGGGTCTGTTATTTTTAAAAATGTATTTACCATGAGTACTATTTCTTGAAATAATGAATTCCACAGGTTTACTATTCGCTATATAAATTATTACAGTTTAAATTATCCTAAACCTTCTTTTCTGGAACTTTGAACTACCTACACCAATAATATTTGTTGCGATATCAAGTCTCAACTATGGACCAGACAAGGTGCTTAATCCTCCAACTTGTATGGTCTAATTTAATCCTTAAATTTATCTTGGAAGAAAGTTATTGTCATTCCTATATTATCTATAAGAAACCAAAGTTCTCTGAGACTCAATTTAACAGTGAAGGACACTTCAAATTGCAAGTATCAGAAGCCCCAAATGAAAATTAATAAAACTAAAAGCCTTCCCAGTGCATCTTCAGTCTCTGACTTTATTGAGCAGCAGGATGCTGTGTTAGCTCTGGAATTTACATCTTCTCTTTTCAACTCAATGGGTAGTTTGAAAGCCTGGGTAGACAAAACTCTATACAATCTTCTCTTTTTGGCCACAACTCTACAGAAGCAATTGTCCCCTTGTGATGCAGGAATATAGAACATGATGATCTTGATATTACCTGCCACCTTGCCTCTGATTGTTAGTTTGGGTAGCATTTCCATCACACAAAGACTAAGATTTCTGGTACTTCAAACATCATAAATAGCAAGCCCTAGGCAAAATTGGTTTTTGTAGAACAAGTATATTTCCTTTTTACCCTGCTTCCAGATAGACGAGTTTTAACTAAGCCTTTTTGATTTCTGAGTGTCTTTTACTAAGTTCAAAATGTAACCAACATACTCCAGCATGCTAAATTTTTTTCTACCAAAAACAAAACAAAGCAACCATATTCTGCAGCTGTAATAGACTCATTGTTTAAATTCCATGATCTAATATGCTACTGCATATTCTAATTAGCTATTTTATTGTGAAGAATAAAAATTACCAATCTCCCAGCCTAGGATACAAGGTACCTCACCACTGTATATATATATATATTTTTTTTTTCTACTCAACAAATTTTAAAATTTTAGAAAATATTACTTCTAACATTCCCACATTCTGATATCAAAATCTGAGTCAGTGAGCATTGTTTATTACAAACACTGAAGTATAAGTACATAAATCAAAACCATCTCCAAATGACTTAGGCAAAAAAGGAATTTATTGGTTCTTATAACTGAGAATTCTCAAAATAGGGCCTATCTTTGGCACAAGGGAACACAGGGCACAAATAATGTCATCAGGACTCACTTTTACACCTCCTGTCAGCAACACCTTCCCTAATGGACTTTGATTTCAGGCTACAGGTGGCAAAGAGGCAGCTGCTACAGCACCTAGCCTGGACGTCTCTCAAGTAACGCACGGTGATAGAGCACCACTTCTGCGCTAGCAGTTCCAAGAGAAGCCTCACTGCCTCTTACTTGCCCTGATCATGTCTCATGCCCACGCCTAAGCATTGTGATCTGAAGCAATACGATCCACCAGTTAACTCTGCCTAAATTCTCTTACTCCGACTCTTGAGTCAAGGATGAGACCCAATCTAAATATACAGAAAGAGAATGTAGAAGAGATAAAAGACCAAAGTAAAGTTGGGGACTTTGACTGGAAAAGGAAGAAAGTGAGGTAGAACTCCAATTAACAGAAGGCCACTACAGTAAGACTGGATAGCTAGCATGTGATTAGAATAGAACTTGAGCCTGCCTAAGTTTCTAAGAATGAACCATTCTGTAACCCTAAATCCAATATTAAGGGCTTCTATAACTAAATAAATGATCTAATTCCTTATACCATTAATATTTTATGGACCTTCTCTTTTCCAGAAAAATGTCATAAAACCTGTTTTAAATGCATTATATTACTTTGCCTGTAATTTTTTTTTAAATGTTTATTTATTTTTGACGGAGAGAGAGAGACAGAGCATGGGTGGGGGAGGTGCAGAGAGAGAGGGAGACACAGAATCGGAAGCAGACTCCAGGCTCCAAGCTGTCAGCGCAAAGCCCCCCGCGGGGCTCAAACTCACAGACCGGGATATCATGACCTGAGCCGAAGTCGGACGCTCAACCAACTGAGCCACCCAGGCATCCCTGCCTGTAATTTTTTTTTTTTAATTTATTTATTTATTTTGAGAGAGAAAGCGTGAGCAGGGGAGAGGGGAAGAGGGAGAGGAGGAGAGAGAGAGAGAGAGAGAGAGAGAGAGAGAGAGAGAGAGAGAGAGAGAGAGTCCCAAGCAGGCTCCATGCTTAGCATGGAGCCCGATGCAAGGCTCAATCCCTAGACTGCAAGATCATCACCTGTGTCGATTATCAAGAGTCATACGCTTAACCGATTGAGTCATCCAGGTGCCCCTCTTTGCATGTAATTTTTATCATTGCCACTTTTGTGTGGTGATTAACAGCAAGCAAACAGTGTGTTTTCAGTTCATCTTTGGGCTTGTCAACTTCAAGAAATAGGCCCTTCTTATCTGTTACCATCCCTTAATCTAAAAGGGACAATCAAAAGAGAGTGCAAGTGAATGTCATGCTTACACAATTCCAAAGAAATAGAATTTATCAAAGTAGAAACATATTTTGATCTTGGCATAAGGTTCCCCTCATTTGACCAAAGAAGTGGTAATAAAAAAGAAGCAGTGAACTAATGGTAATAGTCTGAAAAGAGAGTGGAAGAGTCGTATACTCTTGCATCAGACAATGAGAACAGGCATGAAAAATGCCCAGATGTGCACTGGTATATGTTCTGGACAACTCAGGCCTAAGGCCTACACTGAAATATAGTGGAGCAGCAGTAATGAGAATTTTTTTCAAAGTACAAATGGAAATGAAGACGTACAAAGTAAAAATTTTATGAGTTCTCAAATTCAAATGTTGCAGTGATTTGCAAAAGCAGGGCTGGTGGCATATAAGAAGCTTGGGGATGGTGGTGCACCTGGGGGGCTCAGTCGGTTAAGCATCCGACTTTGGCTTAGGTCATGATCTCACAGTTGGTGGGTTTGAGCCCTGCATCAGGCTCTGTGCAGATAGCTTGGAGCTTGGAGCCTGGAGTCTGCTTCAGATTCTGTCTCCCTCTCCTGCTGCCCCTTCCCCATTCACACTCTGTCTCTCTTTCTCTCTCAAAAATTAACATTAAAGAAAATTTTTTTAAGAAGCTTGGGGATGGGGTGCTGGGAATTGTAATTTGAAAAGTGTATGCACTATATAATTACTTTAATCAACACACCTCACAGTTCCTTTTGGGAAAAGAAAAAGCCTTGGCATCATTTTTCTACTACGATGAGAAAATATCTTGAAATTAAATTAAACCTGAAATAATGGGTATTGAGGAGGGCACCTTTTGGGATGAGCACTAGGTGTTGTATGGAAACCAATTTGACAATAAATTTCATATTAAAAAATAACAACAACAAAAAAAATTAAACCTGAAATAGTTTTGGACACACTCCTAATATGGAAGGTTTTCAAAAGGTTTGAAGCTCTAAAAATTGGTAAAGTGTTCTGAAATCTACTTAAGGACTATCAAAATTTCCGTGATTCATGGGGCTCACAAATTAACTAAATAAGCTACACTCCCACCCAGAGGGACATTCTCTAAATCCCTAAGCAGAAGAAAAAACTAATATTTATATAAGCGTGTGCAGTTTTCAGGGCATATTTAAGATCCTCCAAGTGGCAAATGATATGTTTTATTGTGTTGAAACTTTCCAGTTTATGATATTGTTTCTCCTTTAATCAGAGCATTTTGTATTTATGTTCTAAATATATTAGCTTTGTATGAGAGAAACGACATTTTCTAAGATTTATTTCAAGATTGGCTTCATAATTTGCCCCAGCACCTGAGAAACTTCATGTATTTCTTTAAATAAGTTAAAGTTATCTTTAGTAAGCACCATTTTAATAATAAGCAACATTTTATAAAGACAATGATAAATTACTTTAAGGCAGATTGGATAGTTCTCTAGCTTTATATCCTTCACTGGATGGCCCTCCCAATACCTAACAGAGGGCTGTACACAGTGTGAGTGCTAAGTTAATTTTTATGAGATATGATTCAGTGATTGAACACATGTGGAAAAACAATATATTACATGCCTCCAGATTTTGCCTTTGTTATCTGAAATCATAAGGTAGGCCACAGAGCTTAGTACAGATAATACGGGTACACTGTATGGTGACATATACTGCAGTAATAAGTATAACAAACTGATATATTAAGTGTAGTTAATTCAATAAATACCCACTGAACTTCTGTCATGTGTCAGGCAATATGTTAAGAACTAGGAATATATTAGTAAACAAATAAAAATCCAGCATTCAGGATGTGATGGGCTAAGAGATGAGCAATATCTCTCCTTATTTAAAATTTTATTTTATAGAGAGAAAGAGTACAAACAGGGGAGAGGTGTGGAGGGAGAGAGAAAGAGAGAATCCTAAGCAGGCTCCACACCCAGCCCAGAGCACAATGTGGGGCTCGATCCCACAAGGGATCCCTGGGATCCCACATGATCCCTGGGATCATGACCTGAATGGAAATCAAGAGTGGGACACTCAACTAACTGAGCCACCCAGGCACCTTGAGCAATCTCTTAATACAATGTGTTAGATGTTAGACTTTGAAAAAATATTTGTCTAATTTCTTATTAAATTTGGGTATTTTAATAAGAACAGAAATCCAGTATAGATTTCTATTGTTTTTCTCAATGGCTCAATTTAGAACAGATTTCCATTTGTTTGAAGTAGTAATTTTGAGGTTAGAATGTTTCCCCTAACCTGAAAGAAGTTCTCATATATTTATTATATAATATTACCTGTGACAACTGTTTCACAAAAAAATAGGTTACAAAATCATAATAATTGCTCCTGCATAGAACTAATAACAGGCATTAATATTGTTTTATGCCTTAAAGCTACTTTTCCACTTTTCATACTGCTGTTGTTACTTTAGGAAACCCACATGACTTTTGGGAACCTGGGTAAATTGGGAAATTGGCATAGAGCAGAATATTGTCTTATCTTTTGCTACAGCTGATCCAGGAAATGTGAAATGAATAGGATTGTAGTTTACTGAAAAGAGCCTTGGATTGGAAGTCAGAAATTCTGTGTTTAAGATATAACAGACAGCTTTCTTCAACCTTGCATACTCACTCTATTGCAATTGTACACTGACTTTTATTATGTTTAGTTGCTTATTACATTTATACACTATCTTTCTATCAAAGTAAACTAATCTTTTACAACATGAAATATAAATAACAGTGATGTTTTTTTATTTTTTTTATTTTTTTTAACATTTATTTATTTTTGAGACAGAGAGAGACAGAGTCTGAATGGGGGAGGGTCAGAGAGAGAGGGAGACACAGAATCTGAAACAGGCTCCAGGCTCTGAGCTGTCAGCACAGAGCCTGATGCGGGGCTTGAACTCACAGACTGCGAGATCATGACCTGAGCCGAAGTCAGACACTTAACCGACTGAGCCACCCAGGTGCCCCATCAGCAATGCTTTTTAAATTACCGGTGAGATTATGAAAAGCAATAAAAATGGAGTAGGTCACATCTTGAAAATTATTGTGCCACATTTTTTACTGGGCACAGTCTTCTCCAGGGACAGAAAAGGGGGGGAGCCACACTTTTGTCTGCATGCTTCCTTCTAAGATATATTACTAATATTCTCAAGGAGGAGACAAGTCCAACATTGAGAAGTCGATGTCTTAGAACCCACTGTTCTAACCCAACTTTATTTTCTCCAGGGAGTGTAATGGGTTGTGGGGGGAAAGACTAACCATTTGGAACTTTCTACACATAATCTGTTTATTCATTCATTCTGCAAATATTTGTTGAGCATCTTCTATACACTCACATACAAAGATGAATAAGTCATGGTTCCTGCCATCAAGTATCTCACAGTCTAACAACAACAAAAAAGTTTATGAAACTATTATTTTTGAAGTTTTCTTTTGATTTATTGCCTAGAATACTAGAATGGCCCTGCTCTAGAGACTATCAAGAGAGAAAGGTTAATCTGTTAGTACTAGAAGCATGGAAATTCTATGAAGAGAACAGCAAGAAGTAGTAACACACAGAGACAGGCAGAACAGACAGAACAGGCAGACAAACAGACAGACAGACACACAAACACACACACACACACACACACACACACACACACACACACACACACACACCCCACAACAAGCCTAAGCCTACATTGAGTATGAATGTAAATTCAGGAAACAGGAAACAGGAAACACTCTGAGAAGCAGAAGCTCACGTTCATGAAACTTTTTATTTAAGGCATCTGAAATGCTTGGAACTGTTCTATGAAATATGTGGCTTATGAAAAATAAAATAAAATATACAAATATAATTAAAGAGTGATGAACAAGTATTTCTCTAATAAGTTTTGAAAGTGTATTAGAAAAATTTTGAATATGTATTAGAAATATTTAAATGAATATTTAAATGATCACTGATATCAGGGAATTATCCATATTTTTACTCTCTGTTCCCTCAAATAAGGCTCCAATAGACAGGTAGGTGTTGGCTGGTGAATGCAGAAAATATTTTTGTCTGTGTATTTGTTTTGGGGAGAAGAGGATGAACACCTCTTAGAGAATCAACAAATCAGCTGCTTATTAATTCTACTCCTGGACTTTTGGAAAGAATCATAACTTTCTTACAACGGTTTCAGTAAAGATTTCTTCCTAAGATTCCAGCCAACAATACTCCTCAGTCAGGTATGCTAGACATTGCTGTGAATACTGGGAAATAAACCAAGAAGAATAAATTATAACCTTAAATTGTAAGCCAAGATACACACCACTGTAAAATACTGCTCTGTAATGTTTGGCTCATGTAAAGAAGGTGTACCCTTTCAATTCACTGGAAATATAGCTGAACCACATTTTTAGGTTATTTTCTGATTAATTCCCATTTCCAGGTGAGGAATAACACAATTATAGTGGTTATCTTAGTACCTGCTTTTTCATGTCCCTCTCCCAAACAGTTCTCTTGCACCTACTTTTGATATCTCACACCTAGGTTCTTAACCTGAGTCCTCTCATTCATAATTCTTGAACTTCTGTGTTGCCTTGTTTAGCTTGGCAAAAAAGGTAGTCCATTATCTTTGATTGGGCTCCCTAGAATTACACCCTGAGAGGATTCCATGTGAGTGTCGGGGGAGGGGACCTGCTAGAGGAATGAAAAGGGAAGGAGGCTGTGTAAAGGTGCAATATTAAGTAAGTTCAGCGGAAGGTACCTTTGACTCAATATTTCAAGGAAACTCTGGAAACAGTATAGATTAATCATACCTCAGAGCTCTCCTTAACAGAAGATGGAAAATTAAGACCTACTACTTGCCAGTCCTTTCAAGGGCTGCCCCCAGGGGGCGATAATTCCCAGGCATTTCTGGTTCTCAGGCAGCATAGGCTGAATTGGTTCTAACAACCTGAGGACAGTCCTCCAAAAAAGGTAACAATCATGCTGGCTAGTGGGAGATAAGTCCCCTGGGAGCTTGTGCACATGAAAGTAGCAAAGGGATCCAAAGGGAATGTGGGTGGAGTATTGACAGTGTCTGCCTCATGTAAGTAATCACTATCATGTATTTAAAAATATACTTTAGACTATCAGAAAATCAGGATCTATTCCAGCATTTGTCACTAATTAAATATGTGTTTTGGGGTACAGTATTTATAGTTTCGGTTGTATTAAAACTCTTCTGACTTAAGTCAATGAAACAGAAAGCCATCATAAACCAGATTAGCCAAATAAAGTATAATTTATCAGTTTGTATAGTTAAACCATTGTATTAGCTAGAGTTTTGCCTTATGAATCAGAGGGATTGGATGATATTAATCAGTACTACCTTTCTCTCTCATCTCTACTTTTCTTTGTGTGCCAGATTCACCTTCTCCCATATACTGGGAAGCATTGCCTCTGTCAATTCTTGACTTCATTCCTCACGATTTCACCCTCCTATTCTCATGGTTCTCATTTTATTTTATTTTATTTTATTTTATTTTATTTTATTTTATTTTAT